>NC_090935.1:478511768-478814798 GCF_040938575.1 Ambystoma mexicanum | reverse complement strand
CATCTAGAGGGGCCGCATACTGTGCTTACCCACCGCATTTGTTCTTCATAACCGGCATCCACGCTGAAAACGTTGCGGCACCTAAAAGACACAGAAAAAGAAGTCAGTTCAATGCAAATACGAAAGGGGTGCATCTCGCATCACGCTCTTACTCACCTTCAGCGCTACTCATCTTAGCAGCACGCCGCCATCCCCGGACGCCGGCCATCATCTAAGGACGGAAAGGAACGAAGTTAAAGAACTGTTCAAAAGACTCATTGTACTTACCTGTCGGAATCTTGCAGTGAAGTAACTAAGCAGCAACAAGCCCACATCAATCAACGCGCCCTCGCGCTGAAATCAGGATGGTGAGCACACTATCTAAGAAAACAAGGTGAGCTGTGGATCAAAGGGAAGGGTTGGACCCTGGGGAAGAAGGGGTTCAAGCACACAGAGACAATAGGGAGTTAAACTCTACCAATCATGTGTTTCAGGCCCAGTCTCCAGTCGAATAGCCTCCAGGGAAGGGTTTGAGGTCATGAGAGGTCAGAACAGGCTGAGTGACGTCCCTGTGGATGCCAGGTGAGCGTTACAGAATGCAAAGCCTCATATCAAAATCCACCTGGGCGTCATGGAACCGTCAGAAACCGACCAGTTAGCCCACATGTTGGGGCAGCTACGTTCCGAAGTACATGCAGCCAGGCAGGAGACCAACATCCTGAGGAGAGAGCTGATAGTAGCCAAAGAACGCACTGATGATTTAAGCCGGCAACTTCTCCAGTCACAAGCAGGGCATGCACCATTGTCGGGAAGCATGCCCTCGATGCCAGTGCCATCAGCCAATCCCGTTCAGTTAACCCTTCCTGGGGCAGTTCCCTTGGCCCCGCCCGAACAACTTACAGGGGATCCAAAGAGGTTTGCAACGTTCATGAACCAGTGCCGCCTGCACTTCCTTTGCAGGCCAGGGGCCTTTCCGAATGACCAATCACGGGTCGCTTTTGTGCTATCCTACCTGAGTGGTAGCGCCGTGGACTGGTCTGTACCCTTTGTGGCCCAAGACAATCCTTTGCTGCATGACTTCAGGGGCTTTCAGCAGAAGATGGAAAAGCTGTTCGCCCGTCGTACTCATGGGCAGGCATTAGACAACGAACTTCTGTCCCTACGCCAAGGGAATCAAGACCTATTAACATACATAGCCACGTTCAATAGACTTGTAGTTGAAGCAGAATGGCCAGTGGAGAAGAGAACCCCGTTAGTTCATCAGGGGTTGCGGGGGGAGCTTAAGGATGATCTCGCACAAGTAGTGAACCCCCCGAAAGACTGCTCAGAATTCATTGACCTTATTGTTCAACTGGATCATAGGTTGCAGGACCGAAGAGCAGATCGAACCAGACCGCACGCTCGCCCTATGTATGTGCGTTCAAAGGACAATACTGCCCAAACAACGGAAGGTTCAGGAGAACCAATGCAAATCGCGGGGTCAGATCCCCCTTGACTAAAGCGGAAAGGGATAAAAGGAGACAGCAGCAGTTATGTCTGTACTGTGGAAGGTCAGGCCATTTCCTTAAAGAGTGCCCTGTGAAGCCACCGAGGAGGACGATAGGGGCCACAGACAAGGAAGATACCATCAAGGAATCGGAAAACTCCCCAGCCTGGCAAGTGTAGAGGTCCACGTGTCGAGCGAAGAAAGTGAACTACAGACCTCCCATTTTGCTCTGTGGTCTTGATCAATCACCAACAACCATCTCGGATGCACGCAGTAAGAGCGTACAAAGGCAGTGGAGCCGTTGGGAATTACATCAACCAGGATCTTGCGGAAAAGATGGGGCTTCCGTTAAGCCCTAAATCAACTACCGACACTGTTACCACTGTCGACGGCATGGAAATAGCTTCTGGTCCAGTATCCCAATGCACTGCAGCTTTAACTCTTCTGTGCCAGGATGGACACCAAGAATCTATCATTTTCGACCTCATTAAGGCACCACAGTTCCGGTTGATTTTGGGAATGCCATGGTTGGTAGCTCACAATCCTCGAATCGATTGGTGAGCAAAAGAATTGGCCTTTCCCGAGACTTGCGCCCACACGTTATCAGCAAGAGAAACAACCAATAGACACCAGAACCTCCACACTTGCGACTGTGGCAATCGGCACCCTGCCAAGTGCATACCAGGACTTTCAAGATGTCTTTCATAAAGAACAGGCTAATACCCTGCCACCGCATGGACCATGCGATTGCCAAATCGACCAGATACCCGGCGCACAAATCCCTTGTGGGCGAATTTACGCACTCACGTAACCAGAAAACCAGCACCTGAAGGCCTATCTTGACCAATACCTGGCCAACGGGTTCATCCGTCCCTCGAAGTCTCCAGCAGCCAGTCCTCTATTCTTCGTACCGAAAAAGGAGGGGGACTTGAGAACGTGCATCGACTATCGCGCACTGAACCAGATTACCGTAAAAAATCGCTACCCCCTGCCACTGATCCCTGAATTGCTTGATCAAGTCAAAGATGCCCAAATCTACACAAAACTAGACCTAAGGGGGGCATATCACCTTGTTCACGTAAAACAAGGGTACGAATGGAAAACCGCTTTTCGCACCAAATATGGCTTGTACAAATATCAAGTAATGCCCTTTGGCCTTTGCAACGCGCCTGCTGCATTTCAATACTTCATGAACGATGTCCTACAGGAATTGATTGATATCTGTGCTCTAGTGTACATCGACGATATCCTAGTATATTCCGCATCAAAGCAGGACCACGTTAAACACGTCCGATCCGTATTGGAGAAACTCCGTCAACACCAGCTCTACGCCAAGCTCGAAAAGTGCTCATTCCACATCTCCGAGGTGGAATTCCTGGCCTTTATTCTCAGCCCGAATGGAATCCGAATGGATGCACACAAGGGAGATGCTATCCTGAACTGGCCATCCCCAAATTCATTCAAGGGTGTTCAAAGTATGCTGGGTTTTGCAAACTTCTACTGCCGGTTCATCCCAGAATTTTCTCAAATCGTGCATCCCATCACGTCATTACCAAGGAAAAGCAACAAAAAGTTCCAGTGGACAACAGAAGCCGAGGAGGCTTTCCAGGAACTCAAAGCAAGATTCACATCTGCCCCAATCTTACGCCACCCCCGCCCTGATCTCCCATACCTGGTGCAAACGGATGCCTCAAGCATGGCTATGGGAGCCGTCCTCTCACAAAAGGACCCCGAAACGGGCCATTTACACCCTGTTGCCTTCTGGTCGCGTAAATTCACACCCCCTGAACTCAATTACGCTATCACAGACAAAGAACTCCTGACCATTAAGTCAGCCTTTAACGCATGGCAGCACTACCTCTTGGGCGCCAGACACACAATCACTGTAATAACTGACCACCGGAACCTCCAGTACCTGAAAACGGCAAAGGCCAAATCCTCACGACAACTACGTTGGGCTCTTTTTTTGCTGAATATGACTACGTGATTACATTTCGACCAGGGGTGAAAAACGGGAAGGCCGATGCCCTTTCCCGTATGGGGGTGGAAGAGCAAGGGTATCAGACCCCTGACCCAATAGCAATCATCCCGCGTGACAAGCTCCTAGGAATCACAGCAACCATAACTCAGAAAGAATTACATGAAGAAATCCAAAACCTGATGAGTCCGGCGCAATTACAAGCGTGGAGTGCACAAGGAGAACATTACATGATAAAAGATCAGTTGCCCTACTTCAGGAATCATTTATTCTTACCAAACCAAGAACTACGAGAACAAGTCATGTCCGGTTATCATGATTCCTTGATCGAGGGCCACCCCGGAATCGCTAAAACCCTAGCCAAGGTAAAACAAAATTATTTGTGGCCCACGTGGCGTAAAGACATTATCCAATTCATCCTATCTTGTGGAATGTGTGCTCAAAACAAGTCATCCAAGCAGAAACCCGCTGGGCTATTACAACCATTGGAAATCCCGCCAGCACCCTGGCACACGTTGTCCCTCGATTTTATTACTGACTTGCCACCCAATCTAGGGTTTAACACTATTCTTGTGGTCGTGGACCTATTTTCAAAAATGGCACATTTCATTCCTCTTAAGGGGCTCCCAAATGCTTCCATTCTGGCAAAGGTATTTCTTGAAGGCATCGTACGGCTCCATTGGTTTCCTTCAGTTTTGGTCTCAGGCCGAGGTACTCAATTCTTATCTAACTTCTGGAGAAAATGCTGCACTATGGCCCAGATCGACATCCAGCTATCCACCAGTCACCATCCCCAAACGGATGGTCAAACTGAGAGGACAAATCAGACGCTCGAGCAGTATCTGCGTTGCATGTTACACCAAGCTGAAGGAAGCTGGTTCAACCTATTATGGATAGCTGAATATGCTTATAATAATTCCCTACACACCAGCACTGGGCAGACACCCTTTTATACCATGTATGGCAGGCACCCACGTACTTCTGAGTTGGACGTTCCTACAACCCTGGAAATGCCAGCAGTCAATACCTTGCACACGACCATTTCTCAAACCTTTAAAAGGACAGCTGAACACCTACTTCAAGCTAAGAATCGCCAAAAGAAGTTTGCTGATCAACACCGAGCAAAGGCCCCCAACTACTGGCTGGCATCTAAACACGTGTCCATTAAAGGAGCCCGAACATTCCGTCCAAGATACCTGGGTCCATTCACAGTCACCTCCATGATAAATCCTGTGGTGGTCAGACTAGCTTTGCCGTCAAACATGCAGATTCATCCTGTGTTCCACGTGCCTCTGCTTAAACCTCTTCAACCTGGGACCCGGGTAGCAACGCCACCGCAGCCAGTAGTAGTCGCCGGGGAGCCAGAATTCGAAGTCAAGGACATCCTAGATTCAAAGTACGTTGGATCCAAATTATACTACTTAGTAGACTGGAAGGGGTATGGTCCACAAGACAGGACATGGGAGCCTTGTGAGTACATCCATGCACCTCGCTTGCTTAGACGATTTCATCAAAACCATCCAACCAAACCAGGACCAGTCAGAAGAGCCACCTTGAGAGGGGCCTTGGGGGTGGGGGTGCTGTCATGATTCCTGCCCCTCATGTCGCCAGCCCTCCAAGATGTCAGGCTGGAGCCAGGCCACGATCACCTACATGGCCCTCAAGGGCCTCTCCATCCCTCCAAAGACCCACTTGGAGTCAGACTTGCCGTTTGTGGCACCAGACTCACTCACTCGCATAGGATAACATTGGGGATTGGATTTGTAGTGCATTGATGGTGACAAGATGGATGCCCCCACATATTTCGGTTCCCAGAACTGCATGTGCGGTCTAGTCATGCTTTGCGTTTTCTGCACCTGCAGCATGACACTCACTGTGTTCGGATCGGTCTCCAGTAGGCCTGCATCTTTCTTCTGCGCTCAGCTCCTGCAAGTACAACAACACCGTTAGGAACAGCCTTACCTTGCGGCGCTTCTGCCCATCATTCATCGCTCCTTCTGTTCTGCGAGCACGCCGCTTCCTAGGGAAAAGGGAAAAGAACAGAAAAAAGGCATTAGTAAGCATTCTGCAAATCTTCGCTTATTTTTAAAAACTGTACGAGCTTCAAACGCTTACCTGAATCCCAGCCGCTCTGGGGGAACTCTGTCTCCGGGCCTTCTCATCCATCGGCAAGAGGGAAAAGACACTCCAGGTTAGCGTGGAAACATCTAGAGGCGCCGCATACTGCACTTACCCACCGCATTTGTTCTTCATAACCGGCATCCACGCTGAAAATGTTGCGGCACCTAAAAGACACAGAAAAAGAACTCAGTTCAATGCAAATACGAAAGGGGTGCATAGCACATCGCGCTCTCACTCACCTTCAGCGCTACTCATCTCAGCAGCACGCCGCCATCCCCGGTCGCCAGCCATCATCTAAGAAAGGAAAGGAACGAAGTTAGAGAACTGTTCAAAAGACTCATTATACTTACCTGTCGGACTATTGCCAGTGAAGTAACTAGGCAGCAACGAGCCCGCATCAATCAACGCGCCCCTGCGCTGAAAGCAGGATGGAGAGCACACTATCCAAGAAAACAAGGTGAGCTGTGGATCAAAGGGAAGAGTTGGACCCCAGGGAAGAAGGGGTTCAAGCACACAGAGACAATAAGGAGTTAAACAGTACCAATCCTGTGTTTCCTGTCCATTCTCCAGTCGAATAGCCTCCAGGGAAGGGTTCGAGGTCGTAAGAGGTCAGAACAGGCTGAGCGACGTCCCCGTGGATACCAGGTGAGCGTTACACTATCAAGGCTCTGACTTCCTTCTGTGTATTTGGGACAGACATGCTAGAAATGATTTTTATCCGCTCAGGCGTCAACCTTCTTCCCTCCTTTGACAGGAGATAGCCTAAATAGGCCTAATAGACCTCCTGTCGACAATACTGAAACTTTTTAAGTGAAGCTTTGTGTCCATGTCGTGCTAGGTGGATAAGCAACACCACGGTGCCCTCCTTACAAGCGCTCTCTGAATCAGCAGCTATAAGTAGATCGTCTACACACTGAAGCAGTGTACAAGTGGTGGGCAACTCGAGTAAGTCTAGCTGCTCTTTCAAAGCCCTACTGTAGATGCTAGGACTCTGTGTAAACTTGCGGCGCACGGGGAAAGGTAAACGGGCGTCCCCCTAAGGTGAACGCGAACAGATTTCTACTGTCTTTGTGTATAGGAATACTAAAGAAAGCGTTCTTAAGATCCACAACACTAAAGTAGGTAGCAGAAGCCGGAATCATAGTTAATATTGTCGTCACATCAGGTAAAATGGGAAATTGTGGAGCAACAATCTATTGATAGCACGTAAATCAATAATGAAACGAAAAGGAATTGCATTATCGCCTTTTTTGTACACGGGTAAAATCGGACTATTTCACAAACTACCTGCAATTTCCTCTATTACTCCACGATGCACAAAATCGGAGACTATGCATTTCAAAGCTTGCTCACCTTCAACCGAAATCGTATACTTGGGAATACGTGGCAACTTTACTCCATGTTTCAAAATGATCTTGACAGGTTGAATTTGCAAATCACCGACATCATTATCATCAATTGCCCACAAACACTCCGGAACATCACTGAATTCCGGCGGCAAAGGTCTGGTCAAGAACTGAGTAACAGAAAGTTGCTGTGGTGAAATCGTCAAATGCACTCCATCAGAAGAACAATGAATTACCGCATTTAATTACTTCAACAGATTCAACCCCAACAAATTCTCTCAACAATTCGTAGTCAAAAGAAATGGACAGTGGTCCGTAAATGGACCCAATGTAATCGGTACCGGCGAAGAAACCGGACAGACTACTGGTGTGCCAGAAAAACCTACAGAATCATTGGTTTGCCCTGACAGTGGAATGTTTAGAACCTGTGAATGGTCAATGGAACACTTCTGTGCCCCTGTATCTATCAAGAATAGATGTTTCCTGTTTCCCACTATCATCTCAACGTAGGGACTTTCTGATTAACGGGAATAGGCATTGGTTCCAAACCCTGCTTCGGGCAATCTTAACGAAACAGAATGTCGTCAAAAGGAAGTTCTTCAGAGAGGTAAGCAGCAGAAGGATGATCAAAAATGTTTCTATTATCCACACTCGGTGCCTGATTATCCTGTAAAAAAGGTTGCTGCGAATTTCTTTGGGAAAATTGCCTTTTACCGGGACCCCCTGCCCCAAGGTGGCCTTTGGATCGTGTACCCATGGCACCAAATGTGTTATTCGACCTCTGCTAGAGGATCGGGCATTGTGCACGCGAATGACCCTCTTGTCTGCAATAAGCACACTGGTTTATGTTTACAGGACCCAATGGCGCATTTCCCTGTGGAGCATACTGTCCTCTAAACTTTGAATTACCCCCTCTAAGGCATCTAACAATTTGCTGTAATAGAACTTTTGTTTTTAAGTCTCCCTTCCTTTTTTCAATTCTTTCTTTTTCGTTATTGACATGATTCTCATAGCACTGAGCCATATGCAATACTTCTGACTGAGACTTAGCTTGCCAAGTGCTCTCTGAAGACATAATTTGCGACTGGATGTCAGGCAGTAATCCATACACAAATGTGTCCACAAATAATCATTTTCGAGACTCTGTGCTCAAATCTTGTCCATTGAAATCCAAAAACTCTTGTTCGAACCGATTAAAGAATTCGGTAGCACCCTCAGATTTCCCTTGGACACAAGCAGTAAGTTTGTCCCAAATAATGCTTCTTTCAGGAATTATTGCTTTTAATTTTGTAACTATTGTATCAGGCAAAGTCAGTATTACCTGCGGCGGTCTCTCGCCAGCTGGCCTTTCTCTATCTAGTCTAACCATATTATCCCATGTATATCCTAACACTGGTTCATCGTCTACAGTCCTAATCTGTTTCCACAAATCAACAGGTAGGAAAACGGGAAATAACAAATAAATATCGCTCAAGGTAAATACTGATGATTGCAAGACAGACTCTATCTCTTTGTAGAACCATGTTGGATTCTTCCTAATATCGGGAATAGATTGTTTAATGGTGTTCACTTACTGTCCCGAGAACGGGACATGAACAAACTGGGACACATAATGTACAGGAATATCTTGCGCAGGTGCACCCGTGCCAGGATCGGCGTGAATCTCAACTTTTGGGACAAATGTCGGAGGAACCTCACTCATAGGCAACTGAGAAGTAGGCAACTCCGAACGCTTACTGAGGAACAGAGATAATCGAGCGCTAAAACAGCTGAAGAAGTGTCAAATGGAAAAGCTCTTTTATAGATATTCAATAATTTGGCGGGACAACAAATCTTACTTTTTATACATTCATCCAGCAGGTACGCTATCATTACCTGTATCACTTTCCTCTGCATTTCTGGCGTATACTGACTATATGTGTCATATACTTCTATGGGAGTTATCGACATGTCTGAAATCCACCTAATCGCATCTTTTGTACAAATTCGTATTTCCTCATTTATCGATTTACGACAAGGAAGGAACCGTTTCTGTACTAGCATAATGTCCAAACTATCACCATCAACATCTTCATTCCGTAACCTTTCCAACTCCCTTCTATACTCAAAAACCCTCTCGACGTGCTCATGTACTTTCTCTGCAGTATCTGTTGAATATGCTAAAACATTCAGATCCCTCAACCCTTGTGGGAGATCTATATCATCTAATCTGTTCCACATTATATGTAAATTAACTCCCAACCCTTCAATAAAAACGTTTTTCTCAGGAAAATTGTCTAAGTTAGAGAGTGTGGCAAGAACATCAGCTCGTTCACCCCTCTCCATACAGTGTAGAGCCCATGCAGTCAATTCATGCTTTCTCTCTGGAGACACAGTATTACGAGTTACAACCCTCGATCCCGCTCCCCGATCAACTACAAGCGGTACGGAAGCACTTGGAAGAGGAAGAGTAGGCAAATCTTGTACATTCGGCAGGAAGGGTGCTGTCACTGGTGCAGCAGGCAGACCCACCAAACCTGTAACAGCAGGCAAAGTTGGAGGAGCAGGTGGAGGAGCAACAACAAGAGGAGGAACAACAGCCGGAGGAAGAGGAACATTAAGAGGAGCAATAGGAAGAGCAAGAGGAGCTACAGGAGGAGGAATAACAGCAGGAAGAGGCAAAACAGCAGGAATAGGAACATACGGAGGTGGCGCAGTGGCACCAGGCCTTCGTTCATTTAGAAGTTTGTCAATCAGCTCATTGGATGCATGAAAGTCTTTAGAAGGATACATTTTCTGGATACCAAGTGAAAAAGCGCTATCCATATTCCTAACTGACTCAGACTGTTTATTTTGATCATATAACAACGCTTTTTCAGCGTTCGTCATATGACGACGTGCGTGTTTTTCCCTACTTTTAAGTTGCTGCATAGCTTCTTTCTTCCAATTCTGTAATACATCAAATGCTGCAGGTCTAGCCTTTTTCTTTAACAATATGGATTCTAAGTATTCTATGTGAGGAATTTCAAAACTACCATTGATTGGCCACTGAAGTTCGGAAGCATGACTAGTTTGTCTGTGCCAAATATCATTAAACACTATGCTACCAATGGCGTGCTTACAGTACATAGTACACGCTGGCGACCCCTCCATTGGCGCCGGTCGGCCAAATTCCAAAGATTGTCTGTCACTGCGGAGTAACGCCCTGAAGCAGTGTGACGTTCTGATGTAAGTTTTATAGAAACTAGTACCGAGTAGTGAAGGTATTGAGGACCAGGAAGTCCCTACTGTATGGCATTTCCTCTAATGCCTGCAAACTTTTCTTGTTGGTTGCCTAGGAGACGAGAGAGCGTGAGGACGAGAGCGAGAAGGACGGTTTATCGTGGGCGTACTGAAGAGGGAGAAAAAAACCATGAACAGCTGAATGGGAAGCGGGCCTGTGTCTGTGTGAAAACGCCCAGGAGTGTGAAGCTGGTCGAAGCGAGAGATCGCCACTTGATTCCGGAGCACTGTTCCCCGACAACCGAGGCCGTATAATTACGAGGAAAAAGGGAAACTGACACGATGTACATTTCGCCGAACCCGATGCGAAGACAGTTTCAGCCGTCAGCTGTTACAAACAAGTCTGACTGAAACCACGCAGTCGGAGGTGAGTGAGCGAGTGAGAGAGAGAGAGAGAAAGAAAAACTCTACCGCTTTACTCGCATGCAGAGTACAGAATATACGACCGTTGTCGCTCGATAGACAGTAATGAAGTTGACGCCGTTGCGTCTGTTTTTTTTACTATCAACCAAGTTGAAAGGATTATAAAAGTTTAAATATGCGCCGTTGCGCAATCAACGTTTGGGAGCTGTTAGAAAAAAGGAAAAAGGTTAAAGCTTATACAAGTATGGGGAAATAGCACCCAGGCACTCCAATGTGTACTAGAAGAGCATATGTTTAAGAAAAAGCGATGAACTGAAATGTTCCATAACTAAACTAAAGAGAAGTGATTCGTTATGAAAGGGGGAGAGAACATTCCCATCTGAGAACAGCTGTACACAAAGGGGAAGCTGGATCCCACTACAGTCAAAGGCTGCATCAGTATTCTTTAACAAGAAGCCACATATTCAAACGAAAGAGCTGAGCAAGAGAGAGAAAAGGAAAGATAAAGAGTTAAAAACCAAGACAAAGAAAAAAAAGAGATAAGAACAACTCAAAGGAGGAGATCATAGAAAAGAGAAATATATATATATTCAAGAGTGGGGATCATAAAGAAAAAGAAAAAAAATAAAGAGAAATAAGAAAAGGAACCCTGAAGAAGGAGAATTATATGCTTTTAACTGAAGTTTGAAACTTTGTAAAGAGAAAACTTATAGACTCTTACCTGAACTGTTGACTAAACCTCCATCTACCTGAAGCTTGAAGTCCTCAAGAGAAATTGTATCCTTTTCAATACCTACAGAGAAAGAGAAAGAAAGTACATATTAAGTTAATAAAAGAATTGGATTATCGTTATAATCCAAACAACCTACGTATTGGCTCTGAGTATTATTCATGTCTTAAAGGTCATTCTCACAATTGGTGTCAGAAGTGGGATAAGAGAACGCTATGGAGGACCTTATTAAAACCCTAAGTGAGGGACAGCAATTATTACAACAGGCCTTACAATTACAGACTCAGCAGGCCCAAGCAGACAGACTAGCATTTCAACAAGCCTTACAAATGCAGCAAGCACAACTACTTGAGGTTACTAATACCAGGAACAACACTCCAGTACCTACCTCTGTGTTACAAAAATATTCAACAGGAGAAGACCCTGCACATTTTTTTGTGAATTTTGAAAGAGTTGCTCGAAATGCACAGTGGCCAGCCGAGAGATGGTGCCATTACATCGCACCATTGATGACCGGGGAAATGCAGTCAGCTTATCAAACCGCCAACCCAACAGGAGACACCACGTATGGAGATATGAAGAAAGTAGTGTTAGAGAGGATGGGGCACGATGAAGAAACGTATCGCATCAAATTCAGAGACATTAAGTTGGGTGGAGAGGAAACTCCTAGACAGTTGTACTACCGAGTTAAAGAACTGGCAGTGAAATGGTTACAGCCCACTGTGTCCTCTCCAAATGAAATAACGGAGAAAGTGATATTAGAACAATTTATTGAGGCTCTTCCCGGACCTGTTCAGAGATGGGTTAAACAACACCATAGACTATCTTTAAGGGAAGCAGTAGATGTGGCTTCGGCGTATCAAAAAGCTGGACAGGGTCGGATAATGACATATCCGATAGCTAACAAGTTACATCACCCTGTGAACAAAGCTATGCCTCAATCGAGATGGCCACATTCTATGTTGAAGAAACCTGAAGGAGAAGTTTTACGGTCCCGACCAAACAGTGAGGGCCCTAGCAATTATCGTCCTTTTACATCCACAGTTCGAGGCCCTCAATGTTTTGATTGCGGTGAATGGGGTCATCTTGCTAGGTTCTGTCCAAAGAAAGCAAAAACGGAACCAATGGATGTGGGGGCCTTCGACTCCGTGAAAGAAAGTGAATATCTGGAACATCTACCTGGAAAACAACCTCAATACCTGTATACTTGTGAAGCAGAAGTGGATGGAAAACTGACAACTGCATTGATCGACTCCGGGAGTCTACAGACCGCTATAACACAAGAGTTGGTAGGTGAAGCTTATTGTTCTTCTGGGGAAATCCCAATACGCTGTGTACATGGGGATGTAAAATCTTACCCATCAAAGAATATACAGATTAAGCTAGGCGGGGAGACTATGGGGGTGAAAGCAGCTGTTCTCCCCAATCTACCAAAGCCATTATTAGTTGGGTCAGATATACCTGAGTTACCTAAATTAATACATAAAATTGAGAAAAGCTGGTGGGAAAGTGCCCCTTTCTTTGAAGAAGAAATCGACCCACCAACCAATAAGACATTTAAGAGTAAAAAGCTAAAGAAACTTCTGAAAGAAGAATGGAAGAGTAAAAATGTACTTCCCATAGCAGTGGACTGGAAGATAGAGGAAGATGGTGATAGTTTCAGGACTGCTCAAGATCTAGACCCCTTACTTCAGTATGCCAGGGAACGAGCTTTGGAAGATCCCAAAGGTCAAGGTCCACATTTCATCAAAGAGAAAGGGTTGTTATACCGAGTGAGTAAATCCCGGACTGGGGATGAGTTGAAGCAACTTGTAGTTCCTCAGAAATATTATCCAACAGTACTAGAAGTCGCTCACGTACAAGTTGGGGAGGGGCACCTCGGAACAGAGAAGACTACTAAGAAAATTTTGGACAGATTTTACTGGCCAGGGGTTTATCAACAAGTATTTAGATTTTGTCAAGTGAGGACTGTCAGAAGAAGAATAGGGCCAACGTAAAGAAAGCTCCCCTGCAACCAATGCCCCTAGTACAAGAACCATTCAGCAGAATTGGTATCGATATTGTCGGACCTATTGATCCCACGAGAAGAGGTCATAAATACATCCTCGTTGTCGTAGACTATGCCACTCGCTACCCAGAAGCTTTCCCCTTAAAGGCCACTAATATACAACAGATATGTGACGTATTAATCCCTTTTATAGGTCGAGTAGGGATTCCCCGAGAAATTGTTACAGACCGGGGAACAAACTTTATGTCCAATGTGATGAAACAAGTCTGCAATACATTAAAGATAGAACATCTGAAGACAGCAGTATACCATCCACAAACGGATGGGTTAGTGTAACGCTATAACCAGACTATCAAGCAGATGATTCGGAAAACAACCTCACCAGAAGACAAAGACTGGGACCGAGTATTACCGTGGATACTAATGACCCTCAGAAATACTCCACAATCTTCCACAGGCTTCTCACCCTTCGAATTATTGTTTGGAAGACCCGTGAGGAGTTTGTTAGACGTGTTGAAAGAGAATTGGGAGGAGCAACCAGAACAGGAGTTGTCCCTAACTGAATATGCCTCACAACTACAAGAACGAATAGAAAAACTACGGGTTGTAGCAAGAGACAATCTTCTCCAAGCTCAGTTGACCCAAGAGAAGTATTACAACCAGAAAGCCCAACTTCGTACCTTTAAGAAAGGAGATCAGGTTCTAATCTTGATGCCCACATCAGACAACAAGATGTTAGCCAGTTGGAAGGGACCTTTCGAGATCCAAGAAGTTTTGGGACCTTTAACATATAAAGTGAAGCAACCCGGTAGTAGACTCCTGTGTCAGACGTATCATGTGAATTTGCTTAAGGAGTGGATTCCACCAATACGGAACGTTGCTATGATCACTAACGATGTACCATTAGAAGGAAACTTTCCCCAGATAAAGGAGAAAATAGGTGTCGAAGGGTTAAATATCAACATGGAGTTAACGGTACTACAGAAATCTGAGCTGTCTCATCTTTTACAAGATTTTGATGACATATTCTCTTCCAGGAAGAACTAGTCTAACCTACCATCGTATAGAAACTAAACCGGGATCTATAGTAAGACTCAGACCTTATCGGATACCTGAGTCAAAAGTAAAAGCCATCAACCAGGAAGTTCAAGAAATGCTAGATTTAGGAATCATCGAACCTTCATTTAGCGACTGGAGTTCCCCAGTAGTCCTGGTCCCGAAGCCAGATGGTAGTGTAAGATTCTGCATGGACTTTCGGAAATTGAATGAAATTTCTAAATTTGACGCTTATCCGATGCCACGCATCGACGATCTCTTGAATAATCTAGGGAAGGCCAAGTTCCTGACTACCATCGATCTGACCAAAGGCTATTGGCAGGTACCGTTATCAGCAGCCGACAAAGAGAAAACAGCCTTCGCTAAGCCGACCGGACTCTACCAGTTTACGGTTTTACCCTTTGGTCTACATGGCGCACCAGCAACCTTTCAAAGGTTGATGAATCATTTGATAAAAGGGCATGAAGGATATGTTGGTGCATATCTGGACGACATCATTATATATAGTAAAACCTGGCAAGAACATATGGTTCATCTACGAAAGCTGCTCGTAACACTAAAGGGTGCTGGTTTACATGTAAACCCTAAGAAAACCCATATAGCTGAGTTCCATACGAAGTATTTAGGGTATTATGTTGGACAAGGGATAATTAAACCCCAAGAGGAGAAAGTAAAGGCCATCAAAGAGCTGAAGTGCCCGGAAAATCCAAAACAAATACGGGCCTTCCTTGGGTTTGTGGGGTATTACAGAAGATTTATTCCACACTTTTCTACTTTGGCTACTCCACTAACAAATCTGTTGAGGAAACCCTCCTTACCAAAGAAGGAGTGGCAGAACACTGAAGCTATGGAAGCCTTTAATGCTTTAAAAGAAGCTCTCACCAGTAAGGCAATGTTACAATGCCCTGATTTTGAATCCCCATTTGTTCTTCAGACGGATGCTTCAGGAACGGGACTTGGGGCAGTCCTTCTCCAGAATCAAGGGAACGGCGAAAGACCTGTGCTGTTCATCAGTCGTAAATTATTACCTCACAAACTTAACTACCCAACAATAGAAAAAGAATGTTTAGCTGTTAAGTGGGCCATTGATGCTCTTAGATACTATCTACTGGGACGTGAATTTACTCTAATAACGGATCATGCACCGTTGGTATGGTTAGCACGTAACAAGGACTCAAATCAAAGAGTACTAAGGTGGTTCCTTTCCCTCCAGCCCTTCTCTTTTAAAACTGTTCACAATCCTGGGAAGCTGCTGTCACAAGCCGATTATTTATCCAGGGCACAAACCCTTCCCGAACGTAAGGGTTTAGTAGAGGGGGTGTGACGTTCTGATGTAAGTTTTATAGAAACTAGTACCGAGTAGTGAAGGTATTGAGGACCAGGAAGTCCCTACTGTATGGCCTTTCCTCTAATGCCTGCAAACTTTTCTTGTTGGTTGCCTAGGAGACGAGAGAGCGTGAGGACGAGAGCGAGAAGGACGGTTTATCGTGGGCGTACTGAAGAGGGAGAAAAAAAACCATGAACAGCTGAATGGGAAGCGGGCCTGTGTCTGTGTGAAAACGCCCAGGAGTGTGAAGCTGGTCGAAGCGAGAGATCGCCACTTGATTCCGGATCACTGTTCCCCGACAACCGAGGCCGTATAATTACGAGGAAAAAGGGAAACTGACACGATGTACATTTCGCCGAACCCGATGCGAAGACAGTTTCAGCCGTCAGCTGTTACAAACAAGTCTGACTGAAACCACGCAGTCGGAGGTGAGTGAGCGAGTGAGAGAGAGAGAGAGAAAGAAAAACTCTACCGCTTTACTCGCATGCAGAGTACAGAATATACGACCGTTGTCGCTCGATAGACAGTAATGAAGTTGACGCCGTTGCGTCTGTTTTTTTTACTATCAACCAAGTTGAAAGGATTGTAAAAGTTTAAATACGCGCCGTTGCGCAATCAACGTTTGGGAGCTGTTAGAAAAAAGGAAAAAGGTTAAAGCTTATACAAGTATGGGGAAATAGCACCCAGGCACTCCAATGTGTACTAGAAGAGCATATGTTTAAGAAAAAGCGATGAACTGAAATGTTCCATAACTAAACTAAAGAGAAGTGATTCGTTATGAAAGGGGGAGAGAATATTCCCATCTGAGAACAGCTGTACACAAAGGGGAAGCTGGATCCCACTACAGTCAAAGGCTGCATCAGTATTCTTTAACAAGAAGCCACATATTCAAACGAAAGAGCTGAGCAAGAGAGAGAAAAGGAAAGATAAAGAGTTAAAAACCAAGACAAAGAAAAAAAAGAGATAAGAACAACTCAAAGGAGGAGATCATAGAAAAGAGAAATATATATATATATATTCAAGAGTGGGGATCATAAAGAAAAAGAAAAAAAATAAAGAGAAATAAGAAAAGGAACACTGAAGAAGGAGAATTATATGCTTTTAACTGAAGTTTGAAACTTTGTAAAGAGAAAACTTATAGACTCTTACCTGAACTGTTGACTAAACCTCCATCTACCTGAAGCTTGAAGTCCTCAAGAGAAATTGTATCCTTTTCAATACCTACAGAGAAAGAGAAAGAAAGTACATATTAAGTTAATAAAAGAATTGGATTATCGTTATAATCCAAACAACCTACGTATTGGCTCTTAGTATTATTCATGTCTTAAAGGTCATTCTCACAAGCAGGCAGACAATTTCCCAGGCATATCAGAATACTATCAGAATACTGGTGTTACCTGGTCAATAATTGTACTTGGAAGTGCAATACGCCAAAACAAATGATCAGGATACTTAAGAATCGGGTCACAACTCACCTGATCAAATTCTAAGGAAGTCCGATCGGATTTCAAAGAACTACAAAGGTCCCACGTGGTTGGTGATTTCGGCAAAACTGCCCGCCTGGATATATGGACCCTCGTCAAGATGCCGTCTCGGACCACGTGCTCACCGTCCAGGGATCGGGTCGTGCAGTACTGTTGAGGTATCGTGTCTCATGCAAGAAAGGGGCCCCCTTTTTTCACCGTCCGATAGCCGCGTCAACCGTCAACGAGATGGCATCAATCTTGAGGGTCCCCATTCGGGTGCCATCTGTAAAAGCAAAAGGAAATATCGAGGCTGAGTACCCCAAAAGGAAATACACCAAACACGGGCTTAGAAAGATTCACAGATCTTTATCCTAATACTGTACAGTTACAAAGAAACAAAATCAGATAGCTATCTGGCCCTCAGTACATCACAGCGAATACCAGCCCTTTCGTTGTGAGAAGTGAGAGGTGCTGGACGTCTAAACAGTTGTGCATTTATACATTTTCGATAATAATGTCCAGCCCCTCTGCAAGTTAATAATCCATGGTCTAGAATTTGTGCCAAGTTCACTTATGGTTTGTATGACAATATGCACATGGATCATTCTCGGTTTACATGCAAACAGGTTACAATGGCGAATTCGATCTAGAATCGGAACTTTGCAACACGTTTTTTTTTGCAGAGTGACTGGGCTTAGGCCAATATATATAATAAAGGAGGCACGATATGATATCGCGTTTAACAAACCCTCCGTTTTGGCCTAAGCCAAGCGCTAAACTACTTCTAGTAACTTTATGAGTAACTCCACGTCTCAATGTCCATACATCCTGAATCACTATCGGAGATATCGATCGCCATGAGGTCAGATACTGAGATTTGGTCATTTTCTCAGGGGCGCACACCTTGTGTCCTAATGTACCCATTGCTTGTGCGCTACATCCTCCTATCATCAAACACATACCAGGAAGACATTGTATACAACAACAGAAAAACAACAGAATACCTAAAATGATCAGCAAGACCGAAAGTAGCTTCCATCCCCAAGATCGCAAGAAGTCCCAGAACCAAGCGCAAAGATCCCAGTTTCCCTCGGGAACATGCACTTCTGAACTAAGGACGTGCAGATTTTGTATTGCCTTAAAGATAGTTGGGGAGGAATCTTGCACGAAAACACAACAAGCGGACCCCACTCATTTACATACCCCACCACGCTCGGCCAGGATGACGTCTAACGCCATCCGGTTCTGAAGTGCCACTAACCTTATCGCTTTTTGTTCTAAAGTCATGTTATAGAGTATGTCAGTGGTCCGGTTGATGGTCCTCTCCAGTACTCTCGCTAGTTTTCTGATGTCTTCAGAGTTCAATATTTGTCCCCAAAATGGTACGAAGGATTTAGCTACATCAACCAGAACTTGTGCTGAAGTATTGCCATTCTCGTCCCGCCTTGGATGAGCCTTTGAGATTTCTATAGTGCTCGCTATGAATACCCCAGGTAATAAAATATTTAAATAACAGGTTCCCTGCCAATCCCTAGGTAACCATGGGAAAGCTACATTACCGCAAACAAAGTAGACAGGTTCACCTACATACAAAGGTTTGTCCTCACTAGTCCTCACTAGTCGACGGGACAGTCTATCAGAAGGCCTAATAGAAGCAACATTAGGCTTGCTCCTATTCGCAAAGAGTCAGCATCCCAGGGGCGTTAGAACACGTTTCTCAAATTAATTCAAGTTGGTTCCATCAAAGTTCCCCGAGATGCTATCATTCCATCGGCCAAAGAATAGTGCCCTTAGAGAAGCATAGCACGCAGTAGTCAAAGGTAAAGGATGAATATACCAACCCAGCCCCTTTTCCCCGTGTTGGGGTAAGTGCGAGCAGACCCAACAATTAGACTTGTTAAAAATGGCATGTGTGGCATTCATAATGAATAATAGAGTATTGTTATCGTAACTCTGTCTGTGCTGAGATTCTCTAGGAGATAGAGTGTGCAAATGCACTAAAGGTGTAGAGACAGTAGGTACATTCTCAGTGGGTAACAGAATTTCAAGCGGATGTACTTCCTCAAAATACCAAAACCCTAAGGCAATGACTATTGTGAAACCAGTTAACATAATCACAAGACAACCAACAATACATTCTCGGGGCCCACGCGTTCGATTGTTCATTATTACGGTCAGTCACACAGTCTCTTATCTGTTCCGTACGAGTGGGAGCGGTTGCAGGCATTGTTTCTTCAAATGAATACACCAAAGTTAGTCTGCTGGCGATCTCCAGATCGAGCGTTTTCTTAGTCCTTTCCCAAACCATTGCCAACAGAATTCCCTTACGTGCAAAAGAACGGGCCAAAAAGACAAGCCCTTCGATGATTTTCCCTTGATGGCACAGCCGAACCGTGCAGTAAATCTAACTCCTCGGACGCAGATTGTACCTTGTGATCCCTGGTACTGAGTGATCTGCAAACAATGTGTTGTTACTTCCTGATGGAAGCAGTGAATTCAAAACAGGATTTAACACAAGATTTGACAACAGTGCAAAAGGATCTGTTGGAGAGTGTGGAGATAAAGCAGCTGTTTCCCAAGGACCCACATGCTCAGGGCGAGTCTCTGACGCACTCTCGATGCCGTTTGATGCTTCGTGATCGTTGGTTATGGCCAGGTAGGGGAATCTGCATCTTCTGTATCGTGTGGCAAAGGGAAGGGAATCTTCTTGATGTGGGACGCGTGGACCCAGTGCTTCCGGCCCTCCACTCGCACACCAGTCTGTGTGACCAGGAGGACTTGGTGTGGGACCCGCCAACGAGGTGCGAGGCAAGATGATCTTTCAAATGATTTCACTAAGACCCAACTGCCTGGCTGTATGCTGTGGCTTGGGCCCTCGTATTTAATGGGGAGAGCTTTTCACATCTGTTGGTAAATCAAATACAGATTTTTAGTTAACTGTCCGCAATAATCAGAAAGAAGTACATGCTCAATGTCGTGCAGTGATCAGGGTTTTGTGAGATTCCAAATGTTAGCTGTCCTACCCATGACCACCTCAAATGGAGAGAGCCCAGTCTTAGTTTGAGGGGTCATTCTCATAGACAATGACACCATTGGTAAGGCGTCCGGCCATTTCAGTTTGGTGCCGGCACACGTCTTAGCGAGCTTGTTCTTGATGATGCCGTTGTGTCTTTCTACTAAACCAGCACTCTGAATGTGCCTAGATGAATGGAAGCGTTTATCGATCTGTAATCCTGCGCATATCTGCAGAATCACAGCAGTGATAAAATGTGGTCCATTGTCCGACCAGATGACTCTTGGCAAACCAAACCTAGGAAAATATTCCTTCAGCATGGTCTTCGCCGTTGTCATGGCTGTGGCATCTTTGACAGGAAAGGCTTCAACCCATTTACTAAAAGCGCAGACAACCACTAGTACGTATTTGCAGTTGTTGCAACGCTCCATTTCAATAAAGTCAAAATGATGTATCACCTCGAAGGGGACAGAAGGTGGACCAAAGCTACCCCTAGGAGTCGATGTGCCATTTCACACATTATGCTGCAAACAGATCATACAACTTTGGACGAAGTGCTCAGATACTTTGGAGATTTTATCATTCACCCAGACATTTAGCAACATTTTGGTAACTTTTCGTGCACAGATATGGGTAGGACCATGAGCCATAGCGACCATCATCGTAATGTACGCATCTGGCAACAACCGTTTCCCTTCTATCTTGTCCACCCAACACCAGTCATCATCCAATTTTGCCAAACCCTCAGCCGATTTCTTAGATTCCTCTAAAGTGGCATCAGCTTGAATGTTTTTCACAGATTCGATACCCTCATCCAACGTACAGGCATTTGAGGCTCCCCTTGAAGTATAAATTTCTGAAGAGAGATCAGTGGCAGTCTGTTTGGCTATATGATCAGCAAAAGCATTCCCTTTTCCCACATTATCTACAATCTTCTGATGCGCTGCGCATTTCATCTTTGCTAACTGAGTGGGGAGTGCAAGTGCTGAGAGTAACCATACTATCAAGGAGCCATACTGGATTTTAGTGCCATGTGAGGTCAAGAAACCTCGTTCCACCCAAAGTCTGCCGAAGTTGTGAACCACCCCAAAAGCATACGGACTGTCAGTATATATATTTACTGTAAACCCTTTGGAAAGTTCACAAGCTCGGGTCAATGCTATATTCTCTGCGGCCTGCCCAGAGTTATGCGTGATTCTTTTGGTCTCCACGACCGTGCTCAATGTGCGCATTGCATAAGCAGCCGTGGATGTACCATCCGGGAGTTTGAAACAGGAGCCATCACAAAACAGCTCCCCTTGTGGATTGTTCAAAGGAATATCTTTTAGATCGATTCTACCTTTTGTCTCTTGCTCTGTGGTGTAAAGGCAGTCACGTGACTCTTCGTCACTCCAAGCAGTACCTTGCGGGAAAGGTAAAAGATCAGCCGGATTGAGAACACAACATCTCTGAATTTTGATGTGCGGTGCAAACAAGATCAATTCGTATCTTGTTAATCGTGCAGCGGTGAGATGTTGCGTTTGTGTTCTGTTTAATAGAACATCTACAGAGTGAGGTACCATCAGGGTTAAAGCATGGCCTAGGACCATTCCCTCACTCTGTTTCACGAACACAGCAGCAGCAGCGACAGCTCTCAGGGCGGAAGAAAAGTAGCCACACAGCCTATTCTTCCCTCCATGTTCCTGCGTTAATACAGCCAAAGCACATCCATCACGTTCATGCACATACAACACGAAGGCCTTTTCATAATTTGGTGTGCCCAAAACTGGTGCCGAACACAGTGCAGTCTTGAGCAGATCAAACGCTTGCTGGTGTTCCAAGTTCCAAGGCAATGGCGAAGAAATGCCCTTCTTCGTCAAAGCCAACATTGATTTAATCGTTAACGAGAAGTTCGGGATCCACTGCCTACAGGAAGAAGCCATTCCTATCAAGGCTCTGACTTCCTTCTGTGTATTTGGGACAGACATGCTAGAAATGATTTGTATCCGCTGAGGCGTCAACCTTCTTCCCTCCTTTGACAGGAGATAGCCTAAATAGGCGACCTCCTGTCGACAATACTGAAACTTTTTAAGTGAAGCTTTGTGTCCATGTCGTGCTAGGTGGATAAGCAACAACACGGTGCCCTCCTTACAAGCGCTCTCTGAATCAGCAGCTAAAAGTAGATCGTCTACATACTGAAACAGTGTACAAGTGGTGGGCAACTCGAGTAAGTCTAGCTGCTTTTTCAAAGCCCTACTGTAGATGCTAGGACTCTCCGTGTAAGCTTGCGGCACACGGGTAAAGGTAAACGAGCGTCCCCCTAAGGTGAACGTGAACAGATATCTACTGTCTTTGTGTATAGGAATACTAAAGAAAGCGTTCTTAAGATCCACAACACTAAAGTAGGTAGCTGAAGCCGGAATCATAGTTAATATTGTCGTCACATCAGGTACAATGGGAAATTGTGGAGCAACAATCTTATTGATAGCACGTAAATCAATAATGAAACGAAAAGGAATTGAATTATCGCCTTTTTTGTACACGGGCAAAATCGTACTATTAGACAAACTACGTGCAATTTCCTCTATTAACTCACGTTGCACAAAATCGGAGACTATGCATTTCAAAGCTTGCTCACCATCAACCGAATTCTTATACTTGGGAATATGTGGCAACTTTACTCCATGTTTCAAAATAATCTTGACAGGTTCAATTTGCAAAACACCAACAACATTATCATCAATTGCCCACAAACACTCCGGAACATCACTGAATTCCGGCGGCAAAGGTCTGGTCAAGAACTGAGAAACAGAAAGTTGCTGTGGTGAAATCGTCAAACGCACTCTATCAGAAGAACAATGAATTACCGCGTTTAATTCCTTCAACAGATTCAACCCCAACAAATTCTCTCCACAATTCGTAGTCAAAAGAAATGGACAGTGGTCTGTAAATGGACCCAATGTAATCAGTACCGGCGAAGAAACCGGACAGACTATTGGTGTGCCAGGAAACCCTACAGAAACATTGGTTTGCCCTGACAGTGGAATGTTTGGAACCCGTGAATGGTCAATGGAACACTTCTGCGCCCCTGTATCTATCAAGAATAGATGTTTCCTATTTCCCACTATCATCTCAACTTAGGGGCCTTTCTGATTAACGGGAATAGGCATCAGTTCCAAACCCTGCTTCGGGCAATCATAACGAAACAGAATGTCGGCAAAAGGAAGTTCTTCAGAGAGGTAAGCAGCAGAAGGATGATCAAAGATGTTTCTATTATCCATACTCGGTGCCTGATTATCCTGTGAAAAAGGTTGCTGCAAATCTTGCGAAAATTAAATTGACTTCTACCAGGACCCCTAGCCCAGGGCAGCCTCTGGATCGTCTACCCATGGCACCAAATGCGTTATTCGACCTCTGCTGGAGGATTGGGCATTGTGCACTCCAATGACCCCCTTGTCTGCAATAAGCACACTGGTTTATGTTTACAGGACCCAATGGCGCATTTCCCTGTGGAGCATACTGTCCTCTAAACTGTGAATTACCCCCTCTAGGGCCTCTAACAATTTGCTGTAATAGAACTTTTGTTTTCAAGTCTCCCTTCCTTTTTTCAATTCTTTCTTTTTCGTTATTGACACGATTCTCATAGTACTGAGCCATATGCAATACTTCTGACTGCGACTTAGCTTGCCAAGCGCTCTCTGAAGACATAATTTGCGACTGGAATTCAGGCAGCAATCCACGTACAAATTTGTCCACAAATAATCATTTTCCAGACTCTGTGCTCAAATCTTGTCCACTGAAATCTGAAAACACTTGTTCGAACCGATTAAAGAATTCGGTAGCACCGTCAGATTTCCCTTGGACACAAGCAGTAAGTTTGTCCCAAATAATCCTTCTTTCAGGAATTATTGCTTTTAATTTTGTAACTATTCTATCAGGCAAAGTCAGTATTACCTGCAGTGGTCTCTCGCCAGCTGGCCTTTCTCTATCTAGTCTAACCATATTATTCCATGTACCTCCTAACCCTGGTACATCGTCTACAGTCCTAATCTGTTTCCACAAATCAACAGGTAGGAGCACAGGAAATAACAAATCAATATCGCTCAAGGTAAATACTGATGATTGCAAGACAGACTCTATCTCTTTGTAGAACCCTGTTGGATTCTTCCTAATATCGGGAATAGATTGTTTAATGGTGTTCACTTCCTGTCTCGAGAACGGGACGTGAACAAACTGGGACACATAATGTGCAGGAATATCTTGAGCAGGTGCACCCGTGCCAGAATCGGCGGGAATCTCAACTTTTGGGACAAATGTCGGAGGAACCTCTCTCATAGGCAACTGAGAAGTAGGCAACTCCGAACGCTTACTAAGCAACACAGCTAAATCGAGTGCTAAAACAGCTGAAGAAGTGTCAATCGAAAGAGCTCTTTTATAGATATGCAATAATTCTGCGGGACAACAAATCTTTCTTTTTATACATTCATCCTGCAGGTACTCTACCATTACCCGTATCACTTTCCTCTGCATTTCTGGCGTATACTGACTATACGTGTCATATACTTCTATGGGAGTTATCGACATGTCTTAAATCCACCTAATCGCATCTTTTGTACAAACTCGTGTTTCCTCATTTATCGATTTACGACAAGGAAGGAACCGTTTCTGTACTAACATAGCGTCCAAACTATCACCATCAACATCTTCATTCCGTAACCTTTCCAACTCCCTTCTATACTCAAAAACCCTCTCGACATGCTCATGTACTTTCTCCACAGTATCTCTTGAATATGCTAAAACATTCAGATCCCTCAACCCTTGTGGGAGATCTATATCATCTAATCTGTTCCACATTATACGTAAATGAACTCCCAACCCTTCAATAAAAACGTTTTTCTCAGGAAAATTGTCTAAGTTAGAGAGTGTGGCAAGAACATCAGCTCGTTCACCCCTCTCCATACAGTGTAGAGCCCATGCAGTCAATTCATGCTTTCTGTCTGGAGACACAGTATTACGAGTTACAACCCACGATCCTGCTCCCCGATCAACTACAAGCGGTACGGAACCACTTGGAAGAGGAAGAGTAGGCAAATCTTGTACATTCGGCAAGAAGGGTGCTGTCACTGGTGCAGCAGGCAGACCCACCAAACCTGTAACAGCAGGCAAAGTTGGAGGAGCAGGTGGAGGAGCAACAACAAGAGGAGGAACAACAGCCGGAGTAAGAGGAACATTAAGAGGCGCAATAGGAAGAGCAGGAGGAGCTACAGGAGGAGGAATAACAGCAGGAAGAGGCAAAACAGCAGGAATAGGAATATACGGAGGTGACGCAGTGGCACAAGGCCTTCGTTCATTTAGAAGTTTGTCAATCAGCTCATCGGATACATGAAAGTCTTTAGAAGAATACATTTTCTGGATACCAATTGAAAAAGCGCTATCCATATTCCTAACTGACTCTGACTGTTTATTGTGATCATATAACAAAGCTTTTTCAGCGTTTGTCATATGACTGCGCACATGTTTTTCCCTACTTTTAAGTTGCTGCATAGCTTCTTTCTTCCAATTCTGTAATACATCAAATGCTGCAGGTCTAGCCTTTTTCTTTAACAATATGGATTCTAAGTATTCTATCCGAGGAATTTCAAAACTACCATTGATTGGCCACTGAAGTTCGGAAGCATGTCTAGTTTGTCTGTGCCAAATATTATTTAACACTATACTACCAATGCCGTGCTTACAGTACATAGTATACGCCGGCGAACTCCATTGGTGCCAGTCGGCCAAATTCCAAAGATTGTCTGTCACTGCGGAATAACGCCCTGAAGCAGGCAGACAATTTCCCAGGCATATCAGAATACTGGTGTTACCTGGTCAATAGTTGTACTTGCAAGTGCAATACGCCAAAACAAATGATCAGGATACTTAAGAATCGGGTCACGACTCACCTGATCAAATTCTAAGGCGGTCCGATCGTATTTCAAAGAACTACAAAGGTCCCACGTGGTTGGTGATTTCGGCAAAACTGCCCGCCTCGATATATGGACCCTCGTCAAGATGCCGTCTCGAACCACGTGCTCACCGTCCAGGGATCGAGTCGTGCAGTACTGTCGATGTATCGCATCACATCCAAGAAAGGGGCCCCCTTTTTTCACCGTCCAAACCCGGTCCGATAGCCGCGTCAACCTTCAACGAGATGACATCAATCTTGAGGGTCCCTATTCGGGCGCCATCTGTAAAAGCAAAAGGAAATATCGAGGCTGAGTACCCCAAAAGGAAATACACCAAACACGGGCTTATAAAGATTCACAGATCTTTATTCTAATACTGTACAGTTACAAAGAAACAAAATCAGATAGCTATCTGGCCCTCAGTACAACACAGCGAATACCAGCCCTTTTGGTGTGAGAAGTGAGAGGTACTGGACGTCTAAACAGTTGTGCATTTATACATTTTCGATAATGATGTCCAGCCCCTCTGCAAGTTAATAATCCATGGTCTAGAGTTTGTGCCAAGTTCAGTTATGGTTTGTATGACAATATGCACATGGATCATTCTCGGTTTACATGCAAGCAGGTTACAATGGCAACTGTGTATTCTTGGATTTAACAATAAGCCTTAACACATGTCCTTTACAATGCAGTTCAGCCAGTGTCCACGTTAGATATTTGTTCAGCATTTTGGTCGATGTATGTGCGTGGATCAGACTTATTGGCGCAGACAATCCTCTGTCCACAAGTCAGGCATGGGACAAGGTCTCTTTACTCAACCCAAACATTTGGCCAAAGGACAGTTTATACATTAACTATCGTACAGGTTCAGGACGGCTCAGTTACAAGCGGGAAACACTGTCCACCATTTTAGAATACAAAGTTACATTGGAATGGAAATCAAAATGGTGGATGGACCTAAAACTGTGGCGAAGTCGATCTAGAATCGGAACTTTGCAACGCGCTTTTCTTTGCAGAGCGACTGGGCTTAGGCCAATATATATAATAAAGGAGGCATGATATGATATCCCGTTTAACAATGCTTCCATCACAAACCGACCTCTGCATATGCAACACATACATGTGTCAATTGCAGAGGCACACATGAATATGCTGTAGCCTCAAGCACATACACCTGACATGCACACACATCAACTTTGAGTACATAAGAAGCGCCCTGGCAGATCACATCAAAGTCCACGAAATTGAATTCCACAACATGACTACGCCAAACATCCAAACGCACGTGTCTCCTCCAGTTGTAGAGGTTGCATAGTGTAGGGAAGGCATGGTAGCAACAGTAAGACAAACACACGTGACCACAGTTCAATGGTGTTTATTGAACTTGAAAAAGGGTTTGAAAAACGGCTATCTTTTTTTTTTTTTAACTTTATTTATTCGTCTTGACAACACAAATGAGAGAACAATACCTGGTCAGAAATAAGCATAGCATGGTAACAGTTTGCAAATTATACAAAGAGAATTACAGTACAGTGCGAGATCTCATGCAGCTCGAGAGGGGCAGACAACAAGGGGAGTAGCGCGCCCACGGCCAAATAATGGACAAATCACAGGGGGGATCCCCGAGGGGATTGGGAGAGAGGAGAAAACTCCAGATCTGAATTGGAGGTCAAGGCAGACATGTATTCGCAAAACCGCCGCCAAATGTCCCTTGGTCTCGAGTGGGGATGTTGAAGTGCCCCCCAGGCCTCCTCGATATCGTGTGCCCAGGTGACTGCCCTTAGCCACTTCCCATAAGTGGGAGCGTTAGGCCGAAGCCAGCCCAATAGTATGCAGCGAACCGCCAGCACCATGCAGAGCCCTGCCAATTTTCTAGAATCATGCTTCAATCTGGGGAAATCGTGGAAGAGGCAGCGCATAGGAGAAGGGTCTATGGTATAATCTAGTATATCTGATATTGTGGAGCATATGTCGCGCCAGTATTGTGTCAGGTGAGGGCAGTGCCAAATCATTTGAATGTAGTTGGCTTGATCGGCACCACATCTGGGGCAAGCATGTGAGAGGTCATGAAACATACGATGCAGTTTAGTATGTGTGTGGTGATATCTGTGCAGCACCTTAAACCGCAGTAGTTTGAACCTAGAATTGTAGGACACTTCCTGGGTGTGCGCACACATACAGGACCAGCGTTCATCTGTAACCTCAACTCCCAGATCCTCCTCCCATTTGAGCCTTAGTTTGGTAAAAGAGGGGGCGGCTCTGGTCGGTAGCAGGCCATAGAGCCTTGATACCTTCCCTCTGAAGGTGTCGGCGGAACAGAGTTCGGCAATTATGGGATCGTCTGGTGGTACTGTGGGAAATTCAGGGTATCTGGCTGTAAGGTTCTTACGGAGGGAAGAGTATAGTAGCCATGCTGACGGTTTACGCTAGAGGGAGAGGGGGATGTCTGACCACTCCAGAAAATTGACCTGTTCATAGACATCACAAAGAGTCAAGAAGCTTGCCGCGGCCCAGCGAGACACCATGGATTGAGAGATGTATGGAACATCAGGGAAAAAATTCCAGAGCGGTAGGTCACCGTGGAATGGGTGAGCTGTAGCGACCATTGCCCATACTGTAGTAAGTGCAAGGGACGTGCTAATAACAGGGTCCGCTGAGTCGAGATTGGGCGGGACGGGTTTAAGAATGAGGGGACCAATTGTGCGTTCGCAGACCTTCCGTTTTTCAAGTTGGACATGAGGGGGGGATCAATGGTGTTAAACCAATGGGAAGCGAATTGGGATTGGGCTACCGCCCAGTACCTGAGAAAGTCGGGGGCACCGAACCGCCCAACTCCTTGGGGGCTGTGAGTGTAGTTAGTTTGAGGCGTACTGCACCAGAGTGCCAGAGAAAGGTGTTAGTTATGCCACGTATCGACTTGAAGAACTCTTCGCCTGGCCATAGTGGGATGTTAGTGAATCGGTATAGGAGTTGAGGCAGCACTACCATTTTAAGTATTCCGATTCTACCAGCTAGAGAGATAGGAAGTCTAGTCCAGCTCTTGGTTTTGATGGTCAGGTTAGTTAGGTAATTCTGATAGTTGTCAGCGCGTAACTTCTCAGTATGTCGGGACACCAGTACCCCCAGGTACATAAAGTTGGACTGAGACCAAGTGAAACCCTTTAGGTCAGAGAGTGGTTGTGTGTTGTCTGTGAGTGGGAATAGGGCCGACTTGGAGCAGTTAACTTTCAGCCCGGATATGTGTCCAAATCGGGCCACGTCATCAAGGATTGGAGCAAGGTTGGTCTCTGGGGAGTGGGTGTAAAGAAGGGCATCGTCGGCATATAAGGAGACAATATCAGCCTGACCCGCCGTGCGCAGGCCCCTGTGGGAGTGTGACTGGTGCATCATGTCTGCAAATGGTTCCATAGCTATCGCAAATATCAGCTGGGAAAAGGGGCATCCCTGTCGTGTCCCTCTGGCTATCTGGAAGAGGGTAGAACATCTGTCCTCGGTGCGGACCCTGGCAACTGGGTTGGTGTAGAGGAGTCTGACCCAGGTCAGAAAGTTTGGGCCAAATTTGCATTTCACCAGCACCCGCCACAGGTTCTCCCAAGACACTGAGTAGAATGCTTTCTGCATGTCCAGTGTGGCTGCCACCGCCTGCGTGTTTGGATTAATTCTGCTAATCACATTGAAAAATCTCCTGAGGTTTAGGGATGTGGACCTACCTGGGATGAAACCTGTTTGGTTGGGGTGAATGATGTGGGGCATTAGTGGTGCTAGCCGATTAGCAAGGAGTTTAGCGTATAATTTAACGTCACAGTTTATTAACGAGAGGGGGCGGTATGAGCCGCATTGGGTGGGGGGTTTACCGGGTTTGAAAAGGACTGTTATAATGGCCTCACGGAGAGAGGGGGGGAGTATACCTGTCTCGCAAGCCTCCTCCCAGAGAGCCAGTAATTGCAGAACCAGATTAGATTTGTAACGCTTATAGAAGTCCATGGGAAGGCCGTCCAGGCCTGGAGCCTTGCCTGCCATAAGTGATTTAATTTAACCTCCCGCTCTGCATGGTCTCGGAATCTGTCGAGCTCAGTGCCCAGCGATGCCAGTGTGTCGAGTGAGTGGTCCTGGGCAAATTTGCACTCAAGAGTGGCTAGGGACGATTCGCTGTCTGCGATATCTTCGCGGATGTATTTCAGGATGCCGCTCCCCTTAGATATGGCCATACCCCTGGTATAAGCTTTGAATGATTCCCAAATACGGCTTGAGACGATACTGAACCTGCGTTGACCTCAAAAAACTCCTCAATGGAAGCTTCAAGTTTGGAAGCGAAGGCCTGGTCTAGGAGGGCGTGAGGCCTCATTTTCTATTGTCTCGTCTTCTCAAAGTCATGCCCCCAATTCAGTGAGATGACCACCGGGGAGTGATCCGACAGTGTTCTGGGGAGGATAGCCAGATGGGAGCGGGACCTGATTAGTATGTCTGATAAGAGCCATCTGTCTATCCTAGATTGCGAGTCATGGACTGAGGAGTAAAAGGAATACGTGCGAGAGTCAGGGTACATTAAGCGCAAGGCGTCAACAACTGCCAGTCTGGGGAGTGTGGTAAGAATTGTGTAAGCTGCCCTTGAGAGCTGGCGAGGTCTGGAGCCTGACCTATCTAGGTCAACGTCTAGGATCGTGTTAAAGTCGCTGCCCCATATGATCGGGATCTGGGGGTGACTCTCTAGGATTGAGGCCAGGTGTAGGTAGAATTCAGGATCATCAATGTTGGGGCCGTATATATTCAGGATGGCTAACTCTTGATTTTGCAGTTTACCGATAATAAGTATATACCTCCCAAGGGGGTCTATTTGCGAGTGGGAACAATAGAATTTAAGGCCCTTGTGTATTAAGGTAAGGGTGCCACGGCTCTGAGTGGAGTAATTTGTGTAATATCTCTGGGGATCCCATTGCTTAGCGAACATCTCGCATTGTTCAGAGCGAGCATGGGTTTCTTGTAAACATAGGACCTGGACACCTTGGCGTTCAGCATAAAGTTGTATCTGTCGCATCTTTTTGTAGTTGCCTAGACCCCTAACGTTCCAGCTCATGAAAGTTAAGCTATTATCAGACATTGGTATGTAGGAATTGTACAAGTGTTAATCTATGGGTTCGAGTTGGTCTATGCCATTGAGGCCTAGATCTATGTGTCACCTTAGCTATGATTCTGTGTTGTCTCAGTATTTCAGGTGTGGACTCTCTGGCGGTTGCCAAGACTTTTTTAACATAACTTCCCTTCCCTCCTACCCCCACCCACATCCCTCCCCCAACTTGAGGAATGAAACCCCGACCCAACCATAACAACAACAAACTTCTCGGCATCAACGCCTGGGGGTCTGTTAGCTGGCCTAGCGGTGGCGCAGCAGACCGGAGAGAGATTGAGGAGATTACCAGTACAGCTGGATTAGCTAGTGTGTCCAGCGTTGTCTATGCATGCAGCGGATTGTGGTATAGCACAAAGGGCTCAAGGCAGCTTGTTACTGTACCCCGTAAGGGTTCGTTATGTCCCTGTAAAATTGTGGACGCTATTATGTCCCTGGTATAATATCAGGGCTCAGATAAATGAATTGTGTGCATACTTTAGAGATGGTGAAGTCTTGAGGCATCGGTGACAGCTAAACACTATACGATCATGTAACTTAAGCGGATCGGAGAACATAGGATCAGCTGAACAGAAGAAACCAAACCAACAACCATAGTAAACCTGGACAGAAAAGTTACTATTATTAGCAAGGTTGAGTGTGGCCCATCCATGACATAGGCCGACCAGGAGGTATTCATAACAAATTGATCCTCCATTGTGGTGATGTGGGATCAACCAGGGAAGTGCTTGTCAAGGAACTTAGAGGCCTCTTCGGGAATCGTGAAAAAAAAGGTTTTGTTGGAATGTTCAATCCTTAATTTAGCGGGGAACAGAATGGAGTATTTAACCCCCAAGTCTCGGAGTCTCTTTTTCACAGCTATGAAAGTCTGGCGCTCCCTCTGTACAGCCACAGAATAGTCTGGGTAGAGGTGGACCCTAGCCGCTCCAAGCAGAAGTTCTCCCTTGATCCTGGCCGCTCGTAGGAGGGTGTCCCAGAAGTTTAGGACCCTGGCTATGATGGGTCTCGGGGGAGCCCCTGGTCTGGGTTTCGCGGTCAAGGCCCTCTCTATAGCGAACTGTGGGGAGAGCTTGGGGGAATCTAAGAGTGTCATGAGGATGTGTTCCACGTAGTCTTCCATGGGCTCCATGATGTTCTCCTCGGGTATTCCGACAATGTGCAGGTTGTTTTGTCTCGAGCGAGATTCGAGATCGTCATTTTTCTTCTCCACTGCCGACACCCTGTTGGTAAGTGTGGAGACCTCAGTGCAGAGAGAGCTCAGATCATCCTCAGCCGCCCCCACCCTAGCTTCCACCCCAGCGACTCGTCCATTTTTCGATGTGAGCTTTTATGGAGGAGATGGTCCCATTCATGTCGTCCAGTTTAGTGTGCAGTGTGGTGAAACCATCTTGGATATACTCCAGCATTTTCTGTGAGTCCTCTGAGGTCGAGGGGGCCGAGGCAGAGTGTGCCTTCTCAGAGACGTCGCATGCCGGCTTAGATGGCATCTTGGTAAACAAGCTTTGTTTCTTCCCGGCACCGGCTTCCTTGGACATGGTGAGGCTTGAGTCAGGGATCTGGGAGCAAGAAAGGGTGTGGGCGTACAGAGGGAATGGAGCACTCCGGTGGCAGCTGTAGGACCAGGTGTATCAGACGCAGGAAGTAGTGTGCATCTTCGGGCGGACTGCCTGGGGCCCACCCATGACCAGGTTATGCTCCAAGGCTTCCTTTAAACTTATATGCGTATGCCACAGCAGCAGTGGCCCAGTTCCGCACCACCCGGGGGCGGCCCAGGGCGAGGTATCACCAATGGACTAGACCGTAGGGCACGGCAGCAGCAGCAGGGTAACAGTTAGGGTGGAGCTAGTAAGAGTGTGACTGCCGGTGGTGCATGTCCCCAGGGTCCAGTACCACGTGGAAGAGGTGGTGAAGATCAGGTTCGGGCCCCACCTGCGGCCAGTACGTACGCGGCAATTAAGAATTCCTGCGCCGCTGAAGGTACTCCAGGCTGGTTCAGCAGGGCCAAATCACAGGTTAATATGGCCTAGGAAGGAGTCCCGGCCTCTGCACCCGCCACCCCGGCAGACCCCAGCAATGCAGGGAGGCCCCAGCTGTAGGAGTCTGTTGGTTGCTGCAATCCGGGGGGGGAGCAGCTCCCAGTGACAGCAACAGAGAAATGCAGAGAGGGGTGCACCAGGCCCGCCACAAGGTCGGGGAGTCTCCGCAGAGCCCCATCCCCCGGAGGGATGGTTGTCTAACGTTGGCAGGCTCCCGCGGTGGTCCCCCCGGAGAGCCGCGGCAGAATCCGTAAGTGTACAGTGGGAGGAGGGGGGGTCCCACCGGGGGCCCGGCCGCCGCAGCATCTGGGTATCAGCCGTTCAACACAGAGCGCCAGGGACACACCTGTGCACCAGCAGTGTGGGGTAGAGAGTCAGGCAACCGCAGCAAATGTTCCCCGTGAGCAGAAGGGGAGGGGGATCAGTGTCAGCCCACAGCCGCAGGAGCCAGCGTCCCACCACCGGGGGGACTAGCCCGCTCCCAACACCCCTCAGCCCCTTTACCTTGTCACGAGCACCACCGGTGCGCCTCTGGGTGGGGGGGTGTATGTAGGGCTGGCGGTCTGGTGTGGAGGCGCCGCAGTGGCCAAGCTTGCCCGCGGCATCCGGCCCCGGGCTACGGGGAATCGGGAGGTACGGGATCCAGCCTCCGGGCCGCCGCAGAGCGAGGAGACTCTAGGGCACGGCGACCAGGCAGCCCGGGTGCGCCGGCCAGGCAAGGCACAGGGGAACGCCAGCCGATCTCAGGAGGAAGTCCCTCCCCCACAAGGCCGTCCACGCCGGGGGGTGGAGTGGGAGAACAGAGCCGCACTCGCTGGAGCCGCGGTGCGGGCGGGAAAGTCGTCTGCAGCCCTGATTTTTCGGTGGCCATGGCGGCGATCTCAGGGGATCTCCTGGTCTGATTCCCGGAGCGCGTATAGAACGCAGGTTCAGGCAGCAGCTCAAGCAGTTGGGAATGGCTCAGCCGTATCTGCGAGGATATATTTCAAAGTATGTTCTCTCACGATCCGGAGCTCTACACTCAGGCAGCCATCTTGCTTCGGCGCAACAGCGCCCCCCGAAAAACACCTATCTAATCCTAAATCTACAGATGGGTGCAAGCTATGACCATCAAATAATAATAACGCAGTCCTAGTGGTGTCTTGTCAAAATAAAAGGGCCTATACCAATAAACCTACTGCCAATCCTTACCTCTAAATACAAATAGTGTAGGAAACAGTGTTACGAAAAAGAAACAAGTTTTCACAAAATGATACGTCAGGATGTTTAGGCTGTTGGCCTCCCATCCCCATGTTTTTAGCACGGGACAAGGCAGTTCACTCGAGCACAGCACAGTTTCTGGCTTCTTTAGCATGAGGATACAGTAAAATCATTAGCGTAGGGCCTTCTGTGCTCAAGTCTCTTTGCTTATCAAAGTTTCTTCATTCAGAGGGCCTGATTAATATAAATATAATTGGTTATTTATAACACACTTAATACCCAGAGGTTTCTAAGCACGGACCCGTGTATCGAACCCGTGTTGTTCTGAGTCGTCTTGCTTCCAAGGCAAGGGCGATGCCCTTGAGCTATCCGCCCAAGACTCAATGCGACCAAATATACAATAAGTTCTTTTCCACTTTCAGATTATCACAAGTACTCAATTCAGGTGATTCGCTATTCACCACAGATCCCCCTCAGCTGGGCTCAGATCCCCTTTTTCTTTTAAATGTGTTTTTATTAATTTTTAAACAAACAAAACATACGGATCAAACATATCTGTAACAATCCCTCCACCTCCCCCCCACTCCTACCCTCCGGAAGGTCTCTGCAGGTTTAGCATTTTGTGCGTCCAGGTCCAATAGTCCTTCATATGAACATGTCCAGAATCCTGATTTTGTGCGGGCACCATTGCTCCATGTAGTCCCCTTGTAGATATTCTATGACTGCTCCCCATTCCATCCTGAATTTCTGGCGGTCGCCTTGAATATTATACGTGATTCGTTCCATCGTTCGGTGTGTCCATAACCTTTGCAGCCACTTGAGCGACCTTGGTGGGGTTTTCTGTTTCCACTTTTGGGAAATGGTCAGCCATGCCACTATAAGCAGTCCCATGAACTTCCATTTCTGTGCCTTCGTCATGTCCTTGTCTCTGGGATTCCAGAGGCCGCATAGCCACACCCCCCCCCCAGGTTCCCTGCTCTGGCAAACATTGCATCCATTTGCGTTTTGACATCTAGCCAGAATTGTTGGATAACCGGACAGTCCCACCAAATGTATCTCCAGTTGCCCATCGTACCACATTCTCTCCAGCACTTGTCCGGTGTGGATTTGTACATTTTGTTTAATCTTTCCGGGGTTTAGTGCTATTGTGGTAGGATTTTCGTTCACATCTCCCTTGTCTGTGCAGCCCGTGTTAATTTAGGGATTGCCCCCCACATGTATTCCCATTTGCTTCTTGGAACTTCGCCCCCCCAGCGTGGTTTCTCACTTTTTCATATATAGCCATTTAATCTCCTCGGCCTGGGCGTTAAGATGCTTATACGTGTCTGATACAAATTTCTTGGTCCCTGCGTGTGTCATAATGTAGGTTTCAAAGTGGGGTCAGTTCCCTTGTCGCTGCGTATTTAATCCGCAGGGAGCAAAGCCAGTGGTGCAGTTGTTCATATTTGTATCTATCTTTATTGGTGAGATCGAATTGTGTTGCGCATTCTTCAAAGGATCATATTTCCTGGGATTGGTACATGTCACCAATCTTCATGCAGCCCGCCTCCTCCCATTTTCGATATGCGCCGTCCTCCATCCCCGGTTGGAATTCTGGGTTTTTGAATAATGGCATAAACGGGGCCCTGAGTGCAAAGGGCTGAGGATACCGCTGTTTGCTGTGGCAAGCGTTACTTTCCATTGAAGAGGAGACTAAAGAGCTTAAGAAGAGGAAAAGAGAGGTGCGTGTGCCTGTGCCTTTATTTGCTGACGCACTTGGTCACCCGACTCAGGCTAACTCGTATTTAAGGCCGCCTCTTTCGCCCTTGTGGCGCTAAGCCCTGAGTGCAAAGGGCTGAGGATACCGCTGTTTGCTGTTTGGCGAGCGGCGTAAGGAACAGACTGTTGCATTGGGAAGTCATGGACCCATCTAACTTAAAGTCGTCATTTCAGATTTCCAGAACTAGAGCCCAAGTGAAAAGGGCCGCTAACTCTGATCTAATGCATGAAAAACGATCGAGAACCAAACAGCAGAGTCAATATTTTTCCTGTGGATCAGCTCATGACCAAACAGAGTCATCAGAATTTCTAGGTGTAGATTTAGCTACGGAGCTGATGGGAGAGGTGTTTGAACCCTCAGGTCACGAGGAGGAGAGCCAGGCTCCAAAGCCTCCAAAGTATACTGATTCAACGCCTTCACCCTCGCCCACAAACTTAAAATCAATCCCTACCGCCACAGTGTCCCCCCCGACTCCCTAATTGATCAACAGGGGGAGGAGGGCTTGTTGACCACATCGGACAAGTCCCATAGAAAGGCCGATAAAGTGTTCGTCCCTGCGTGCAACAGGGAAATGAACTTACCGAGTAGGGGGGATGCAGTGCAGCGGCCCCTATGTAGAGATGAGAGGTTGGCTGGATCGGCACCTGTGGTGGGGGACGTTGTTGCTGAGCAGCCGACAGAGGACGCGGCGTGGCCGCTGGAGGCGGCGCCCGTGGATGACGTAGGAGGGCTTGGTCGGGGGGAGAGGCCAGCGACGTTGCGTGAGCCTGGCGCCGCTGTGGAGGCCTCGCGTGGAGAGGGCTTTGCGCTGCGCCAGGATGTCCCGCTGGATGTGAGTGTGAGCGTTAGTGCGGGGTCCGCCCTTGACTCGACCAGCCCGTTGTGTGAGTCGGGCTTTGCCGGAGCGGTCCTGGTATTTGAAGTAAGTGATACTGACATGTCGCCCAGTTTATTGAATAATGTGATAAACGCTATTGTGAGCAAATCTTCTGCCTTTATTCCATATGCTGCTAGCCACACCCCCAAGCCGTCCCTTTCAGACAATCTGCAAAAAGACTCTCTTTCAAATAGAATAGGGCAGAGGGAAAGTGTTCAGAAAGAGACAGACAAGTGTTCTTCCTCTGCGGTAAATGATAACCTCCTTCTCGGCAAAAGAAACTCGTTAGAGGTGGTATCAGCAGTCTTACAAAATTTGATAAATCTAGAAGTTCTGATCGATTGGTTGTTTCTACTCTAATAAATGAAACTCCACATAAAGCCGCCCAGAAAAGGCCCTGTACCCATGTCACAGATACCAATCGAGATATTTGGGGATCGGATCATTATAAAAGACCGTGTCTCCTGCCAGCTCAGTACAGTCACAAGATGGAATTGTGGCTGACTCCCAGAAAAGGGTGCCTACCCATTATCAAGCTAGACCATCTACAAGGAAAAAGAGTCAACTTAATAGAAGTATAAGTTCCCACCACGAAGACTCATCAGATGAGTCAGAAACAACAGACTCTTCGATTGGTGAATGTTCATTTCCAAAGATTAGGAGAGAAGGGGTACGTTCCAGACAAAACACACGAGAGGCACTCGAGAAAAAGGAAAGTAAGTATCTAGCTTCGTGTGTCCACGTCCCCTCTAACGATCTACTAATGGTGCTAACATCTGCAATGGCAATTTCCCTTACTCCATTCATTAAGCTGTATGAAACATTAAACGACAATTTGAAGGATGTCACGACGTTGTTAGCAATGATGAACTCAAAACTGGTCCACTTAGAGGCAAAACAGGGGACGGATGGACTTAAACAAAATGAAGTGAACCATCAAATAGTGTCAGGTATACAAGCAGTGAATGAAGCCAAACAAAATGACATGATTGACAAAAAACTATTCACAGAAGTGGCGAAGGAAGCATTGGCTTTATTTCATCAGTCACATGTAGTGCAAAAATGTGAAGAGTTGAAGGTTGATGGAAAACAAAAAGACATAGGAAGTAAAGCCGCAATTTCAAACTTTGTTGCCGTAGTAAACTCTTCAAAGAGGCCCAGGAAACCTGTTTCCCAAATACAGTTGGATCAACCGTACAATTCTACTCTCCAACCTAACATCTCAACTGAAACTTCGCAGACTGAAGTGCCTGAATTGGTTAATGAGGGAGCTAAGGTGGCTGCTTTATTGACAGAGCCTGAGGTGGGAAAGCTGATGACGGCTAATAAGTCATATGAGAAACATGACAATCAAACGAACCTGCTCGAAATTTCGTTCAATTCTGCTTTCTTACATGCTCAAAATGTACTGAATCCAGCATTGGTGGATTTTCAAATGGCCTCCAGTTCATCCTCTGGTCAGGAAATAGTAGACTTGGTTGACGGCCCACAAAATGAGCTGCTTGCGTCATCAAAGCCAGCAGGACTATTTCCCATTTTTGGAAATTCAGACGTAGAAGCTCAATCTATTCGGATGGTGGGTGTAAAGAAAAATCCTCCACAAACCAAAAAACTAAAGAATATACCTGCTCGGAAAAAATCGCAACAAAAAGGAGCCCGAAAATTTTTGCGGAATCTAAACATGTTTCAATTAGTTGACAAAGCTATTTCCACAAGCTTAAAATTAGCTGATACAATTAAAGAGACCAAATTCGTTCACCTCGATCAAGAGGATTTAAATACAAAGGTTAAGGAGAGTTCGCTTAACGAAGAGGACTTGGCAATACAGGCGGACTTAATGGAATTATCAGTCTTTAAGACAAGGCTGAGGATGAAGTCGAACTGATGAAAGTTCCTGTGGAAATAAGTGACATTCAAAGAGCTGATGGAGTATCGGTGGACCCAAAATCTAATAATCAAATTCAGATATCGAGTGTCGCACAGAAGCGGCAGGTGCTCCTAAACAACACAACACGAGAAATTAAAAATAGAGTGTGTGAGATAATTCCTCCTGTTATTGAGTCTAAGGATGAAAACAACGAACCTAGGAGTCCGGAGTTTATCACAGTACAAGAAAAAAGAGAAAGACAAAGGACCCAAAATCAGGTGAAAACTGTGACTGTTGATGGGTCATGTCAGGGTTCGTCGAATGTGACAACTTTGGAGAGGAGAACTGAATCAGGGGAGAGTGCTAATCTAAACATTAAAGCACCCAAGCCTCAGAATCTAGACTTCCACAAGTCGGAATTGCATGCACAAAACCAGAAAAATAGGAACCAGTGGCCTCCGGCACGGTCAGTGGAGTCGTCGTCACTGATTAAATTGATGTTAGAGCGACTGGAGGGAACCGACAAACTTATTCTGAATCGAACAAATGTGCTAAGGTTGTTACATCATGTTCTGCGACTCCGCTCTCTCGAGTCGAAAGACTTGAAAATCATTGAATTCCCAGATGACTTGTGCACTGACAAGGTGATCATACACCTAAACTCTAATCTAATTGCAAACGTAATCCTGGACGCAGATGAAGAATTGTTGTCACTAGGTTTTGATTCCTACAAAGTGATTGACCCTGAACGATAAGGAAAAAAAGAAGAAGAAAAATTCTATCAAGGGGAGCCATTGTTTTCTTGTAAGAGCGATTCCGCGCCTGTGGAGGCCTTGAGAAAGAGTGATCAAACGGCCCAATTTGGCAGCCGCAATTCGGAAAGAGCAAACTAATTTGTAAGGTCAATCAAACCGCTTCCCCTCTGCAATGTTCGGCAGCGGTAATACAGGACACAAACATCAGAACAAGCCCAATGGAGAAAATCAAAATCACCATAGAAAACGGGAGATTATCTGATAAATCCTCTTTTCCACAACTCAGCAACCAAACTGCAAACACTACAGGAAGACTGGAATTGGATGGCCTCTGCGTTAAATATGAATTCGAACAGTTAATGCCCAAAGTCTAATGTATCCCAGGAATTCACTTTTGCTTCATGTAATACAAGTGGTTTTGCACATCTTTTTAACAACAACTGGGCCAATGAGTTACAATTGATCTGCCTCCAGGAAACCTGGATGTGTGAATTACCAACTATCACAGACTTTGAATGTGCACTGAACCCTGCTGTTAAGGCCGAGAAAGGCCGCCCGTTAGCTGGTCTTTTGACAATGATTAATCAGTCTTCGGGATACCGGTTGTTGAAAGCAGTGAACTACACGCCTTATATTCAAGTATGCGAGATAAGAAAATCCGACGCTACTTCTCAGGCTTGCGATGTGAGTCATATCATTAATATATATTGGAATCACCAACGAATTGGGACACAACCCTTTATTGATCAGGTTACCACAATTCTTGATAATTTGTTAGAATCCAGCACTGAAAGTGACTTGATTGTCTGTGGAGACCTGAATATTGATTTTTTTAATCCACAGAGCTCCCTTAAAGGTAATTTAGCAAAATCATGGTTAGACAAAATGGAAGTAAGGGGCCTCTCAATGCTAAATGGCTGTACGCAAGGTGATATTCCGGCAATGCACGTGGCAGCGAGAAGGCCAAAGTTCTATCATTGATTATATCTTCGTTTCTGACACCATACACGGAAAAATCAAGTCAATGAAAATCCGGTCGATGAACAACAGTGACCATGAAATGCTGGAACTAAAATTCCAAGAATTAAGAGGCGCGCAGAGTGAAAAATGGTGTGCAGAAATCTCAGTGGAACCAAATCGCCTCCACTTAAAAAGTTGGATGAAAAGGAGGTAATCACAATTTGCAATCAATTTAAGTCAACAGGGAAGGAGATTGATTATGTGCCAATACTGTTGCAGTTCTAAACAAAGAATATTGGTATGAAAAATTGGTCTTTTCAGAAAAAGCATAGTTTTGACATTATGATAAAACAACGAAAAAGAATGATGAGAGCTGAAATTCGAAAAAATAATCAAGGCCCATTGGGAGAAATATCAGCGGAAAATAAAGCAGCGAGACAATCCTATAAAAACTGGATTAAAAGCCATTGAGCAATACTACATCAGAATGGCGCTGAAGCAATGATGAAGATTCTAATGAACAAAAACAGCGGGGAGTTTTGGCGAATAATCAATGGCATGGAAGCCCCACAAGTCGCTTTGCAAGCCTGCCCGGTTCCAGAAAAAGAGTGGGTGAATCACTTCACAGCCTTATATCATAAAGATCTCGCTCCAAATAAGTCAATTTCCAATATAACATCATGGAATCTACAGTTCCCAAAAGACGAAATCCGTGAGACAATAGTGAGAGCAAAAAACTCTCGGGCACCTGGACCTGATGGGTTGTCGAACTGTATGATTAAACAGTTTCCTGACTTATGGGCCGATCTGTGTGGTGATCTATTTGCAACAATTAACTTGCAAAAATAAATACCTGCCTCATGGAAGACTGTGATAATAGTACCCATATTCAAGAAAGGTAACAGATTATCACCAAAAAACTATCGACCGGTGGCCTTACTTGACGTTCTGGGCAAGATTTTTTCATCTCTGTTGCAAAAAAACTGATTGCATGGGCAAAAACATCAAATAGAGTGGATGAAAGACAGGCGGGTTTTGTGAAATCTGTTGCTGCTCTTTGAACCTGCTTGTACTAAATCTGCTGAAAATGGAAGCCCTTAGAACAAACACGAGAGTGTATCTTGCCTTTGTCGACTTTTCCATGGCATTTGACATGATCGACCGTGAAATGTTGTGGCAAAAGTTAGAATTGTGGGGCTGTCCAGCTGGATTACTTGCAGCAATTAAAGAACTTCACAATGACACTTCAATTTTCATTCGGCTCGATCAATCTGGGACTTTATCAGCTCAAATCAGGACGTATAAAGGTGTCTAGCAGGGGTGCCCGTTAGCAGCAGCAATTTTCAGCCTCTTTATCTCTGACATTGGTGCCACTATTCAATCTGTAAGATCCTTTTCGCCAAAACTCAATTCATTGAAGGTAGGCTGGATATTATATGCTGACGATTTAGTAATCCTAGACCTGACACCAATTGGGCTTCAACGTAAACTGGAAGCAATTATAAAATACGTGTGTCAGAACAATTTAAAGATCAATGCTGCAAAAACTGAAATACTGGTCTTTGAGAACCTAAAAATAAGCCGGCTACAAAAAGGATCAAGACGGGTGTGGTCTTTAAATCAAGAGAAACTGCAAATTTCAAAAAGCGTTAAATATCTTGGGATGATTTTGAATTCCAGTATTTGCGATGAACCCTGGGTAGCAGACTCAAAGCGAAAGTGTGGCCAGCTGGCTTGTCAGGGCCTAGTGTTGCAGAGAAAATATGGGCGCTTCTCAATGCAACCACTTCGCAAATTCTATGAACAAAAAGTGGTGCCGATCCTGGCCTACGGTGCGGAAAATGCTTTTGGCTGCCCGTCAACTCACTGGGCCTCACTAGAACACATGTTCTGGACAATGTCCTTAAGCTTACCGCCTCGAATTTCATCAGCGTGTATAAGATATGAAATAGCTCTAATCTCATTGCACACCAGGATATGCTGGAATCAGCTCATATTGTTTTGTAAAACAAGAGCAGAGGAAGGAATAATCCAATTCCAGATTTTCCATTATGCTTCATCTAAAGGACCAGATATCCTTTCGCAATGGGTAAAACGATGTGAAGATCTTTTAGCAACGAATAACATCAACTTGAAAACTCTTCACACAAATCCAACGGCAGCCAAAGTGACATTATGGCGTGCTGATTCGGATAAATACATGTACTGAACGTATTGACGCACACGCGATGAAAGATTCTCCCGCTGAAGCAAGAGGGTATGGTATCCTTCAAAAATATCTGACTCGCTTTCCGAATCCGAAAGCTAGAAGATCATTTATGCTATTCAGGCTAAATGCAATGAAAACCAAAGATAGAATCTGTCACTGGGCGTGCAATGCAGGTCTAAATCCCATTTGTCGGTTGTGCAAAAAGGAGCCGGAGTCCCTTAGACATTTAGTTCTTTCTTGTGCAGCGTTGAAGGATGTAAGATCAATTCACTTGGGACGATGGCACGACGACCATCAGTCGGCATGCGCTGATGAGTGGTGGCAGTGTATGTGGAACGGCTTGGATATGAAACTAATTATACCATTGACCTTCTTCCTGGCCGTCATAGAAGAGAGACTAAAAGACACTAATGAGTAATTAAGAGATGGCTAGCCCTAATGTTGTATGTTCTATACACAACAAAAAATGATTGAGTAATGTTTAGACTTGGGGACAAAAGGGAGGAGGTTAATTTGGGGAGAAATGACAAAGTTCAATGTGTTATTTTTTATTTTGTGATGTAAAATATTTTAAAGGTTTGAATTTAAACCAATAAAATTAAATAAATAAATAAATAAATAAACGGGGCCGGATCTTTGGTCAGTGTCTCTTTTTGGGTGTCAGTGTCCCATATCCCTAGCAAAGCCTTCATAACCTCGCTGATTTGTACGTTTGGATGTCTGTGTTCTTTTTTCATCCAGAGAAGATGGCAGAGTCTTTTCGTAGCTACCGCTCTGTCCTGTGCTACCCACACCTTCTGTGAGGAGTCTGGTATCCACTCGTTCAGGATCCATATTTGGGCTGCTTCACAGTACTTGCAGAAGTGGGGAGGGCACAGCCCCCGTAAATTCTCTGTGCCGTCAGGACTGCACTAGACACCCTTGGAGTCTTTTTCCGCCAAACGTACAATGTTATTGCTTTGTACAATTTTTTGAAGAAGGCGGCCGCGACTCTGATTGGCAGCGCCTGGAAAAGATGCAGGAGTTTGGGCAGGATTGTAATTTTTGTTGATGTGGTCTGGCCCCACCCTGATGTTGGGAGGGGATTCCATTCCTCTATGTCCTTCGTGATCTTTCCAAGTTGCTGGGGATAGTTCTCTTCGTATAGCTCTCATATGCGGCTGGTTAGCGTGACCCCCAGATACTTGACTCCTTTCACTACCACCTTCAGTCCGAGAGTCTTTGCTTGCCTGTGGATGGCCTCTGTCTGTCCCGCCAGGACCAGGACTTACGACTTCTGTCTGTTAATTTTTAGCCCTGAGATGGATCCGTAGGTCTCTATTTCCTGGAGAAGGGACATCAGCAATACCATTGGGTCTCCCAGGGCCACCAACATATAGTCTGCGTATGCTGCTATTTTGTGGGAGATTCCCGCCATATCTATGCCTTTTATATCTTGTATGTCCCTTATTCGTTGCAGGAGGGGCTCGAGGAATATGGCGTACAGTAGAGGCAAGAGGGGACAGCCCTGTTTGGTCCCTCTCTATCCTAATCTTTTCTGTGAGTTCCCCGTTGACTGCGATCTTTGCTCTAGGTGTGCCATAATTTTCCCGGACCATGTTTATAAAGTTCTCCTCCATGCCCATCTTCCCCATGATGCGAAATAGCAAGGACCACTCCACCCGGTCGAATGCTTTTTGTGCATCTAGCATGGGTAGGACTGCTGGTATGTGCGTGATCACTGCCTTCTCGATCAAGTGGGTTATCCTCCATATGTTGTCATGGGTTTACCTGGTGGGTACAAAGCCTGACTGGTCTTGGTGTATCAGTTTCGGGAGCACCTTCTAGAGTCGGTTGGTGAGTATTTTGGTGAATAGTTTTGTGTCCAGGTTTATTAGCGCAATCGGGCGTTATGAGCTGTGGAGTGTCAGGTCTTTCTCTTGTTTGGGGAACACCACAATTTTCGCCTCATTCATGGTTTGTGTAATGGTGCCCTTTTCTTTAAAGGTATTAAAGAGTTCTGTTAGGGCGGGTCCTAGGTCATCTCTGTATCGTTTGTAGAAGTGTGCGGTGAGGCCGTCCGGGCCTGGGCGTTGTTGTTGGGGAGGTCCCGTATTGCCCTGGTAACTTCTTCTTCTGTGAAGGGGATGTCCAGCCATTGTTTCTCCTCGCCCGTAATCGTTGGGAGGGCTATCCCGTCCAAGTATGTGTCCTGCGCTCCCTCGTCAGGGCTATCTGACGTATATAGGCGTTGATAGAAGTCTTTAAAGATTCTCCCGATGTCCGTCGTCTGCAACTTTGTTTGTCCTTGGTCATCCTTCAGTGCCTTAACCGACTGCTGCTGTTGCTTCCCCTTTAGCTGCCTGGCTAGGAGTCTGTCGGCTTTGTTTGCATTTATATAATACCAGTGCTTCATATGTAGTAAGCTCCTCTCGGCTCTTTTGGTGTGAATCGCTTCCAGCTGCCCCTGAATGTGCCATAAAGCTCTTCTCGACTTTGTTGTCTGCTTTTGGGCCAGTTCCGGCTGGATGGCTTCTAGTTTGGCTTCCAATTCTTCTTGGCACTGGCCGTTCTGTCTATCCCTCTGTGCTTTAAGAGCAATAAGGTGTCCTCTGGACACTGCTTTAAAAGCTTCCCATAGGGTTGCCCTTGATGTATCGGGAGAGTTGTTCCTGGCAAAGTACTCTCCTATGCGTTCTTTAACTGTGTTCCCGGTGACTGGGTCTTGGATGATTTCCATTGAAAGTCTCCATTTCCATAGTCCCGACTGCCGATGAGACAATCTGATCTCTGCCCAGCGTGGGGCGTGATCAGAGAGAGACGTTGCTCCTATTTCCACCTGCTCGATCTTCCCGAGGAGACCCGCAGAGACCCAGAGGTAGTCGATTCTGGATCTGGAGTTGTGGACATGTGAGAAGTGTGTATATCCTTGGGCCTGGCCCCAAATCCCTCTCCATGTGTCCTCCAGGACCATGCTCCCCATCTTTAGTTTTAGGGCCTTCGATAGTGCTCCCTGGCCCGGCAGTGTGTAACTTGAGCGATCTAGATTGGGATCCCATGCAATGTTGAGGTCGCCCCCCAGCACCACTTCCACCTTCGCAAATGTTTCTAACTTGTCCAGGCAATCTCTGATAAAGCCACCCTGGCCCGTGTTTGGGGCGTAAATCGATGTCAGGGTAAGGGGACGCCCCTCAATATGCGTGTTCAGGAATAGGTATCTTCCCTTCACATCTGCCTGGATGTCGAAGATTTGCGGGTGTAACGATTTGTGGAATGCGATCAGGACGCCCACTCTTTTCTCCTTTTCGTTGGCCTGAAAGATCTAGTTACAACCTTTCAGGCAGAGCCTCCCCCTGTCCTGTCCTTTGATATGTGTTTCTTGGAGCATTATGATGTCGTATTTCCCTTTATGTAGAAAGTGCTTCACCTTCTTCCTTTTCACTGGGGTATTCAATCCTCGGATGTTGTAGGTTAGGATTTTCAGCCCCATTCTCTCCTGCTGTGGGTACTTGCTAATGGTGACCGGTGGACGTTTATCTGCTGGATGCGTCTCCTTCCTTTTCCCCCCTCCCCATCCCAACTTCCCCCCTCCCGCCAACTTCACACCCCCAGCTTGCGTGGTTTCTCCCCTAACCCCCATAAATGCCCTGAGGAGGGCCCTGGTGCCTATGTCTGCTCAGAGGTGAAGCCCTTTGCGCCATGCCCAATAACGTCTCAGGGATAAACTGTGAGGGGAGTTCTAAACCCCACTCAGATTCCAATTCCGAAGCCCCGGGAAGGATTCCCCCCTCGCCTGGATGTGGATTCCGGCACTGGCGGTCGATGCACTGACCAGGGCGGCGGGCGGCCCCCCATCTCCCGCCGGGCCCGACACTGCGCCGCTGGGTGTCACTGGTCTCATATTGGTTGCCTCTTATTGGTTGGACGCCTTAACCTCTTGCCGATAGTCTTCCATTCCCATGGGTTTCGTTGTGTTGGGGTCCTTTCTCTGCTGCTTCCCTGGGAGTTTCCCGCGGGTTCCTGAATGTCCAGAAGTTGCATCTCCTCCTCACGTGTCGTTATCCTCTGTTGTTTCTCTTCCCAGGAAACGAGGAGACCGAAGGGAAAGGTCCACTTGTACCTGATGTTTTTGGCTGTCAGTTCCCTTGTGACTGGGCTCATTTCCCTCTGTTTCTGCAGTGTCACCAGGGCCAGGTCTTGGTAGAGTTGTATGTCCACCCCATTCATTCTAATGTCGTCCATTGTCCTTACTTTCCGTAGCATCATTTCTTTTTGCATGTAGGAGTTGAGGGCGACTAACAGGTCTCGGGGTCTAGTGTCCGGCTCGCCCGTCCCCCGCGGATCCACTCGATTAATTCTATCTATTGGGACGTCCGTGTCTTCTTCCGTTGCCAGTATCTCCCCAAAGACCTGGCGTACCGTCTCTTTCAGGTCCTTGTCCTCCATGGATTCAGGCATGTCTTTTATCCTGATATTGGACTTCCGGGAGTGGTTTTCTAAGTCCTCACATTGCATTTCGAGATTGTGGGTCAGGCGGACTAGGTGTTCCTGCGTCTCTGCACGTTGCTGTGTTTCTTCCACTATGTTTTGCACTACCTTCTCCAATGTGTTGGTTCTTTCGCCCAGGTTCGCCACCTCTGTTCTCAATTCTTGAACCACGGTTTTTAGGTTGCTTTTCATCGTCTCGAATTGAGTGTTCACGGAGGCCATAAATTGTGCCTGGAATTCCCCGAACCATTCTTTCATGTCTTCTTTCATGGCCATTGCTGCACCTGCTGGGCCTGTCCTCGGGGGCGCTCGCCTTGCGTTCTCGCCTTTATCTGTGCTGCGGGTTCTGCTCCCCAGAGTTGGGCCACACTTGGCTCCTGTCTTGGTTGTGGGGTCTGCGCCGCCGCTTGCTGGTGCTTCCGCCTTGTTTTTGACATGTGTCCCGTTCTCTTGAGCCCCGTTCACTGCTTGGGGGGGTGATACAGGTCCGCTTGTTGTGGCCCCTTTTGTGCATGTGGGCTGTCTGCGTAATCCGTTCGTAGAGCAGCAGGTGGCTAGGGAAGAGCTGTCAGCTGGAGGGCCTGTTGTGTGTTTCTTCCTAGTCTTATACCTGTCGTTCTTTTGGCTTTGGCCCTCTCCAGTGTCCCTGCCTGGATCCCGCTCTTTTGAGTGTATGGCTTGGGCTTGCAGCCGTCTCTCCCCCCTGCCCCTGGGGCTCTATGTCCCATGTCCTTCAGTGGGGTGCCATTTTCCTTCTTCACCGGATAGTGGTCCCCGGGATTCTGGAGAGCGCCGTGCCCGGGGTGGTTGTATGATGCTTGGGCCGGGTTTATGACTAATTTTCCACGGGGAGGGGTGGCCGGTCAGAATAGCACCTCCAGTTTCTGCCCCCGGGATTGCTTGGATGGTTGGGGGGGCACACGTATCCTTTGCTCTATGATTGCCTCCACGCCCCCCCTTTGGGTCCATGGTGCGGTGTGTGGCTTGGGCCTCCCCCCGCACCGAGTTCCTCACCTCCGTGTTCATCAGGCGTCTTTTAGGATCCTCCGTCCGCTCCGAGGGCTGGCCTGCCTCCTCCCCCTCCTCCAGCCAGTCTGGTACTTTGCCGCCGATGGGCCGCTCGCCTGCGGGCGACTTTGGGTCTGCCGCAGCGGGTCTCCACTGGTCCTGTGGCCTTCCGGATCCTGGGCTGGGCCCGCTGTAGTTCACTCACTGGGGTGGGGTTGGGGGGTCTCTCTGCTGCTGCTGTGCCCGATGAGGCGGGCCTGCCTCCCTCTTCCTGTCGGGCGTCTGCTGCCAAGTGTGTTGGTGGCCTCCGCTTTGCCTCCTTCCGCTGAGCCGCCCCTTTGCCCGTTCTGCTATGGGGCTCCTTGGCGCCCTGGGCTGCGTTCTCTATTCTTCGTATGGGTGGCCTCCATGTCGCTTTAGTCTGGCCCCACGAAGTTCTTCATGGGGGCGTGGGGAAGCTTTCCGTACCCCCAAGGGTGGGATGAGGTGCCACTTTTTATTCGGGGCCGAGGCTCTGCTGTCTCCCCCACTGGCTTCGTGGTCCTGCGGTCTGCGCTGGGTACAGTCCCGGTCTCTGGATGCGGACCTTCCCCCACTAGTGCACCGCCTCTCCTCCCGGCTTCGTGGTGGTGATATCTTGTCCCGCTGCAGCGTGGTGGTCCTGGCACCGCCCGGTCTCATGCGCCCCTCACCCGGATCACACTCCGCCAGGCTCAGCAATCCGCTTTATTGTACACCTTGTCTTTGCGGCCCGGGAGGGGAGACGGAGCTCCGCTGACGTCCGTCTTCCCCTCTCGGCCGCCATCTTGGAATCTCGGCTCAGATCCCTTTAACACAATGTTCACCACTTGGATCCCCCTCCTCCGGGCTCAGATCCTCTCAACACATTGTTCATAGGATATTCTTTATCAGGTGACTCACGGTTCACCGTAGATACCCCTCAGCCAGGCTCAGATCCCTTTCAACACAATTAGTCTCCCTCAGCCAGGCTCCTACCAATTTCAATTAACATCAACTATCGAAGACTTTTGATTTGCACAGGGTTTGGCTTGACCCATTGCAGGACCACTTCGATTTCACAATTCCTTTCCTTTTAACCTTTGCCACCTCTCAGTTGGATAACTAACAGAGACTTTCGAATGAGCACGCATGTGGTGCCGGACCACTCCGTCTACGGTATCGCATCTTGGCTTCAAAGTTCAGTCACTTATCGGATGTATTAATTATATTTGCGCCACTTGCCGCATATGCTTTGTACACTGTACAATTCAGTTTTCTCTATACAATGTTGCTGCTTGAAACCTTGGCTTCAACACAGACCGGTCTGGTATCAGTCTCCCCAACTCACCGGCTTTGCTGACTTCACTGGTGCTGCTTTGTTGTAGGAGCCACGGACAGTACCACAGCAGCAAATGATTCTCCCCGCCTTGACTGGCGATGCAGGAGAGCCCTGGGTACCTCCGACACACAATGCAGGATTCTTCAGCTTTGATTCCGGGTTTTATGTTTCCTATCCTCGAAGGCTCATGAAAGTGACAGTCTTTTGGTGAAAAGGTCAAGGGCACTTCCCTCCTTGTAGTCCACTTCAGTCTTGCCGTCTTTTGCCTTGTATTAAACTGCCATCTTGGAACTGCTGCTTCCTCGTGCTTTGCCCTGCTCAGAGTGTGCTTTTGTGCTCCACCTTTTATCCGTGTGGGGAAGTGTGATGGAAGTCAGGTGTGTGTAATGATCAGTAATTGCCTGACCTTGCCTGACCATTGTATTGGGACACATCAGGTATACGGCTCGGGTGTTAGTCCGGTGTCTCTCATAGAGAGCTGTCTGTGAGAAAGTGTTTGTGCTGGAAAAGGGTTGGGTTTGAGTTCCTAAGTATCCTACCTGGTAGGATGGGTAAAAGTGTTACAGGGAAGGAGTTACCGCGTCTCACTATCCGGTGTCCCATTTCCACTCCCCGAAGACCCCTTATCCAGGTGATCCTCCCGCACTGGTCCACCCCCAGGAACTGGATCAAAAAGCGATGGGCATGTCCTGGCCACCTGGATGACAGATCCCCGGTGAATAGCGAGTGAGACACCTTCAGGTTTCTCACAATTGCCACACATTGCAATTGTGGGCACCACATCGTCATCTGGCACCCTTGCCAACCAAGCACGTCTAAGCCACACATTACATTGCATGTGCATGGTTTGCACAACAACACACACTGCAAATACCAGCACATGTCCAATCAACAGATGTCACCCCTCACACATGGGGAGCATTGTCTGGGGCCTGCATGCTGCTGTCGATCACTGAAACACACATGCTGCAACCATAAGGGTGTCACTACAAACATGCAGGCACATGCACAACACACATGCACTGTAGAGCACAGAACCACATGCCTACTCATAAGCAGACTCCATATGTTGTCTCCAATTGCAGACCTGGGTATTCTGCTTCGGGTAGAACCTCGCCAGGACGCCCATGTTGTTAGAGGAGAACATGCGCCTTCAGGGCACGCACAGGCTTGGTGTGGGTCCTGGATTTGAGGTCCTCACAGTGCTTATGGACAGTCTTGGTGCAGCAGACTGCCACCCCCTCTGCGTTAATGGCAGCCGTTATGTCCCCCCAGATCTGCTTATATCATTTCTTGCTGTGTTGCTTCGCTGGGACGTAGAGGGCATCATAATTCTTAAGGATCTTAACCATCAGGATGCCAAATTCCTTGGAGCTGAAGTTGACAAACCTCTGCCTCGCTGTCGTGGGGTTGCAGCTCTGGTCGAGCCGGAGAAAAACAAGAGGTGAGGGAGAGGGGTGCAGAAAGGTAGGGGAGGAACAAAACAAGCGACTATCATACTAGGCCTGGCAACATTTCAGATAATGCTGGAGGGGGTGGGGGGTGGGGAGGAAAAACCAGTAAGGGGAGGCGGGGAGGAGACATACGAGGTTGCTATCATACTAGGTCCAGGGACAATTCTGATAGAGTAAGTGCATAGAAGAAAGTAAGGGGAGGAGATAGAAAAAGGGAGAAGGGAAAGGAGGATGTGTGACAGTACACATCACCCACAGGGTTCTCTCCTGTTTCATGGGCAAGAAATGAGACAGCCGTTATGTCCCCCCAGATCTGCTTATATCATTTCTTGCTGTGTTGCTTCGCTGGGACGTAGAGGGCATCATAATTCTTAAGGATCTTAACCATCAGGATGCCAAATTCCTTGGAGCTGAAGTTGACAAACCTCTGCCTCGCTGTCGTGGGGTTGCAGCTCTTGTCGGAGGAAGATGGTGCGGACATGGCAACCCCGAGGCAGATGTGGGTGGGCAAGGTGGTCCTGGAGATGAGCTGTGGAGCAGGGATATAATATGATATGGCATTTGTAACACGCCTATACACAAGCGTTTCAAGGCGCGACTAGGCAAGGGAGGGGGGAACAAAGGGAGGACAAACAACGATCATACTAGGCCAGGTGTCATTCAGATCACGCAAGTGCATGGGATGGGGGAAAGGGGGAAAAGTGTGGGGGGGCCGAGGGGGAAGGTATAGTGCAGTACATGAGAATAGAATAATAACTATAAGTAAGGTAACGGCTAGCAGGTGGCAAGTGCAAAGGTGAGTAAAGACATCAGGTGGCAAGTGCTGGTAGTGGGACTGGAGGGATACAGAAACAGTCCCCAAGTGCGGGGGATGGCAGGCAGTGCAGGTGTGTGTGACTGGCGGGGCCAGGACCTGGGCCCAGGATCAGAAGGTGGCCAGGTAACCAGTGCAGATTCCGAATCAGTCAGGAGGTCAGCAGGGGAGAGGAGGAGAAAAGGTAGAAGCAAAGACAAATGTTTTGAGGTGCTTCCAGACCCAGAAATGGTTCTCCTCAAGTTTCAGGGAGGCTGTTCCAGTGGGAGGCCCCGGCCGAAGAAAGAGATCTACCATCAACTCGTTGCTTGGAGAAGTGACTGATCCTGAGGGAGTTGGAGGCAGATGAGCGAAGAGCTCGAGAAGGAAGATTTTTTAGGAAGAGAGAGTTGAAGGTATTGAGGCCCCAGACCCCAGAAGGCCTTGTGGACAATGCAGACGGTTTTGAACTTGAACCTCGCAGCCACTGGGAGCCAGTGCAAAGATTAACTTCCTGGAGAGATACGATCCCTGGGCTTGAGGCCAAGGACAAGTCTCGCAGTCCTGTTTTGGGTGAGTTGCAGAGGGCGGAGAGTAGAGGAAGGCATATTTAGAAAGAGTCTGTTGCAGTAGTCCAGCCTAGAGAGAACCAGAGCTCTGGAGACAGTGAGCTTCTGTGGGAAGGAGAGGAAAGGTAGAATACCTCTGAGGAGGTGACCTCCTGCCAGTTTTTCAAGGAGTTTGCCCAGGAAGGGTGTGATGGAGATTGGGCGATAGTTGGCCGGGCAGGAGGGGTCAGCAGAGGGTTTCTTAAGAAGAGGGTGCACAAGGGAGTGCTTCAGGGGGGATGGGAAGATTCCAGTGGCGAAGGAGTAGTTTCAGAAGTCGGCCAGGGCAGGAGCCAGGGAGTCAATGTGGCCCTTGATGGTTTTGGAGGAACAGGGGTGAACCTGTTTTGATGAGACTTTCATAGATCGGACTTGTCTCGAAATTTCGTCAGCTGAGAAAAGGGAAAAGGCAGAGAAGGAGGGAGGAGAGGTGGCTGCAGAATGGCCAGAGAAAGAGCAGGGAGTAGAGGGAGGGAGGAGAGAGGTGGAGAGTGAGGACATGATGTCCTGAGTTTTAGAGATGAAGTGAGAAGCCAGTGCTGTGCAGAGGGCCTGGGAAGGGACAGGAGAGGTAGAGACTGCGGCGGGATTGGCTAATTCCTTGCAGATTTTAAAGAGTTCAGCCGAGTTGTGAGATGCCGCAGAGACGCGGGCTTGGATGAGAGCTCTCTTCTTGGTGAGGACAGAGAGGCGGTATTGCCTTTGGAGCAGGCGGCAGACCAGTTTGTCAGAGGATGTACATGAAGCAAGCCATTTCCTCTCACCCATCCTGCACTTGCGTTTAAGGGTGACGAGGTCAGAGTCGTACCAGGAGTTGCACTTGGCTTTGGGCTTCATGCGGATTCTAATGACAGGGGCAAGAATATACAGAGTATCAGATATAGCAGAGTGGAGCAAGGAAAGGGCTGTGTCAGGGTGAGAGTCAGCCAAAGGGGGAGGAGGGGATGAGAAAGTGGCGGCGAAAGCCTCAACTGACACGCGCTTCATGGGTCGGATGACCGAGAAGGTGGTTGGCAATGATGGTAGTGGCTTGGCCTGAGGGGTAGAGAGGGTGAGATGGGAGGAAAGGAGAAAGTGATCCCTCCAGGAGAGAGGAGTGGTGAGAGGGGCAGAAAGGGGAAGGTCTGAGGAGATCAGAACATCCAGAGTGTGCCCTGTAGAGTGAGTTGGGCAAGAGGGGAGAATGGAGAGTGAGAGAGAGTTTCAGAGGTCGCGAAAGAGTCCAGAGGGAGGACAGGGAATGTAATGGAAATGGAAAGGTGGGAGACCGACAAGGCAGCTGAGGTGGCCACAGGGCCTGAGACAGGAACATAGGCAATGGCTGGACAGCAGGCACTCCCAGTGCAGTACAGGTGGGCAGCAGGCACTCATACTGGACAGGCAGCAGCAGATGGCAACATGGCACTAGACTGAAATGAGTGGTGGTCCGCTGCAGATCCACTGGGACAATTAATTTGACCTGGCTAAGAAGACAGAGGTTACCATATAGACCTGCCTACACACACCTGCTTCGTGGGACGGAGTGGTGCATGCTGAATAACTACACCAGCTAGAGTGCAGATGTCATTACTCGTTTGACTCTCAACCCGGAGATGGTCAGTGGACCATTTGCCTATTTGGAGGTTGTTCTCTGGATTACGCATTGATGTGCAGACAACAGCACTATTACGCATCTTGGTAGTTTCTCCCTGGAGCACTGTGGATTTACTCCTGAGTTTGCCCACCCCCTTCAATCAATATAGGAGAAAGAATTTGTTGAAGACATTTTCCACCAGAATTTGTTTGCGAGTGTGAGGGAAGACTTACACCTGATTTTTTGTCCTGAAAAGGGTCGGAACTACGTTTGGCTGTAATTTCAAGCCCTGTTTTCACCGACTGAAACATGTGTAGACGCTATCAATAAGCTATGCTATTGTACATACATACACACCAACAGGAGATATGGGTGTAATATAAAGAACACATTGTGTATATTAATACAAGAAAGACTTCAATGATAGTTGGATTTTCTGTGTATATCTGTGTATTGTTTTTTGAATGTTGGCATTGGTTGTGTGAGAGTATGTATGGGTATGAAAGGTGATAAGATATAGATGTCAAAAGTACGATTTATTTTGTGAAGAAGTTGTGTGGCTTTTAATTTTGTGGTACTTTGTGAATTAAATTGATGTTTTTGTACTGAAATTATGTGTATTTTGTTTTTCCAACCTCACCACCAAGGTCCACTTTTTAAAATATAAACGTGGGAGGCAGCACACTGCAGGAGGAGGCAGGTAAAGTGGCATGGAGCTAGAGTGTGTATCTTCCGTGTGTTACTTGAAAGGCACAGAAAAGAAGGAGAGCAAGCACACCCTTTCTTATATAAGTTCTGCATACAAGTTCAATATATTCCTTAATTCACAGCTCCACTGGCTCTTATACTAATCAGTTTTTCCTGGGTGCCGGGGAGAAAAAGAACTGACTCTGGTATCAATAAGTCAACAAAGATATAGAAGAAACGAAGTTCCTATCAGTAATAGGAACTCCCGTCTCCTGCACACCATTCAATAGTGGAAAGATGACTTTCCAAACAAAACTTAGTGTTTTCACTATTTCAATGTGTTTGTTCTATCCGGTTATCGAAAAAACATGTTTTGCTGCAGTCAGAATTCACAATAAACAATTGCAGGCATTCAGTCAAAATATTTAAATTGTTTCAATAGTGGTGATATTCAACGTTTCACAAAATAATTTGAATAAACTTATTTTCAATGTTTACATGAGTTATTTTCACTCAGTAAGTGAGTTCAGTATAACAGTTCAATGTAACACTCTTAGAAACTTCAAAAACAAAAAACAAAAATATTTACTAATTAGCTTGACGCGTTTCGAGAGATTTCCCTCTCTTTTTCAAGAACAACAAATAATTTCTAATTGGTACAGCACCAAATATTTTCAACAATTCTTCATTCCAACCTTACAAAATTAAACATTTCTTTTGACAATTATGTTCCAATATTTTCCTTATTGTTTTGTTCCAACTATTCCGTTGTGAAATCATGGAAACGTCATCTATTCTGTTGTCACCAGTTAATTAATGGCAGTCTGTGGATAATGTGAAATATGTGTTAATGATTTACTGGATCAGTGCGCTTATGTAATGTTTCTACCTCCCATAAGTTCAAAACTGTACCTGTGTATTCATGTAATCATCAGTCTTTACGATAAGGCTGTTCCAGATTTCAAAAAGAGTTTCCAGTGTATGTAGTATTGGAAGTGGATAGCCTGAAAGATAAGTGTGCACACTCTAATTATCTATATTTGCGTAATGTTTTACACTCTTTTTGTTGCTCTTGAAGAAGAGAGGGAAATCTCTCGAAACGCGTCGAGCTAATTAGTAAAGATTTATGTTTTTTGTTTTTGAAGTTTCTAAGAGTGTTACGTTGAACTGTTATACTGAACTCACTTACTGAGTGAAAAGAACTCATGTAAACATTGAAAATAAGTTTATTCAAATTATTTTGTGAAACGTTGAAAATCACCACTAGTAAAACAATTTAAATATTTTGACTGAATGCCTGCAATTGGTTTTTGTGAATTCTGACTGCAGCAAAAAAATGTTTTTCGATAACCGGATAGAACAAACACATTGAAATAGTGAAAACACTAAGTTTTGTTTGGAAAGTCATCTTTCCACTATTGAATGGTATGCAGGGGACGGGAGTTCCTATTATTTGAAAGGCAGCCAAAGACAGGGTAAAGACAATTAGCGCATATGTTAAATGACACGCGCTGCACGCAGAGTGGCCACGCAGCTCACAGCATTGACGGGAATACATAACAATGTGGATTCACAACACTGGTTGTACGCATGAAGGAGCGAAGACGGATGAGTATCGTTTACACGTATTTGGGGGTGCCACACAATCTGTTCCCTTCAGGTATCGTGTACCTTTTTTTGGTTTTGGGGGTTGCCTCTGCGCATATTTATTTTCCCATTTTGAGGCCTGCGGTATGTCGCATACACAATCTTTGTGTTTGGGGTTGCCACTGTGTATCACGTACCACTTTTTTCTTTTTTGTAAACTTTCTGGATATCGCGTATGCGATTTCAGAGTGTTTGGGTGCCACTGCGTATCGCTTACCGATTTATTTTTTTCTGAAGCATTCTGGGTATTGCGTGCACAATTTATGAGCCTCTGGGTGCCACTGCGCATCACGTACTGTATTTGTTTGATTTAGGGGTACATTGGAGCCTTGCTGGACCACACATTTACGCCGCACATCACGTAGACTGTTCCCTTCTTCACACATATGGTGAGTGGCTGTCATTATGCATCGTATGTTTTGCCAATCTTGCATGACCCACCATATTTGTGTAGTGGCACATCTGGCTGCAGTTGTATGTCACCCCTGAGTAATGCGTGTTTGCTGACGTTCAGACTCATGTCACATGGCAATAATTCTGGGAGTATAGTGTGGCGGACATGTGTAGCTTATGATATGATATGATATGATAGTTTATTTATATAGCGCCTATACACAATGTGTTTCAAAGCGCTTCAAGGCAAGGTAGGGAACAAGGAAAAATACAATGATGTTTTTACAGGCCATGAACAGTAAAGATGTGAAATTAACTATCGTACTCGGCCTGACGACATTTCAGATAGTGCAAAAGCTAAGACATAGATAAAGGAGGGGGAGAGTGGGAAGGAAATGGAAACAGACAGGCGACTTCCGTACTAGGCCTGACGACATTTCTGGTAGAGCCGGAGAAAAACAAGAGGTGAGGGAGAGGGGTGCAGAAAGGTAGGGGAGGAACAAAACAAGCGACTATCATACTAGGCCTGGCAACATTTCAGATAATGCTGGAGGGGGGGGGGGTGGGGAGGAAAAACCAGTAAGGGGAGGCGGGGAGGAGACATACGAGGTTGCTATCATACTAGGTCCAGGGACAATTCTGATAGAGTAAGTGCATAGAAGAAAGTAAGGGGAGGAGATAGAAAAAGGGAGAAGGGAAAGGAGGATGTGTGACAGTACACATCACCCACAGGGTTCTCTCCTGTTTCATGGGCAAGAAATGAGACACCTACATGTAATGTTGTGTGCTACATTCTTGTGGCGTGTCACTCTGCACTGCTAGACAGGCATATGCGTTTGACGTTGAAGTATCACATCATGTCATACTCAGTTGCATGTTCCATTTGTCACCTGCTCCTATGGCATGCCTTGTCATGATGCATATCTGAGCTGTCTGTAACCACACCGTGTGGTGTGCCTAGAGTGAAGGTGCATAGGTGCACACAGACCGCAGCCCTGAGTTGCAGGCATGAAGTTGGTGCTAAAACAAATGATTGTAGTAAGGGGTTGCACCATTCACTACATGGTCAACAATAGCTGATGTTGGGTTGTCATGCAGAGGTTGCCATCCTGGCAACATGAAAATCACATGGCAGTAGACAGCCCATGTAGAAGGTCATGTACATCATGAATGGCAATGAGTGTGCCAGGCTGCTTTCCATTCAATGTATGTGCATGGTAGTTGATCAAACATATCAACCAACTTGAATGTTAAGGCACCTGTATGGTGCCAAAGGCCTGCATGTGTCCGTCAGTTGATACTTGAAAGGCACATGCCTTGTCACTTCCATCATTGTGCTGTGCAGTTGCACAGACATTGGCCTGTCTGTGAACTGGATACATGCGCACTTCCCCACACCCGTGTCATCGGTATGATAAGGTCAGACATGCCAGCTACATCGCACATCCAGATGTGGCATGATGGCTCTGTTGCAACATGTTTAACGTGATAGGTATTTGAGGCTGTTCGGGTTCACAGTCTGATCATGCAAGGCATGAACCTTTGACCCCGCATTTTGGGATGATGTGTATATACAGGGACTGCAAACGAGAACACCTATACCGGAGGGATTTCTGTAGGAATTGATCGTTGCACTTACATGCCACTCATGGACCTGTGCACTAGCACCTTGAAACGTCTTTTGTGCTAGATGGAATTATAATAAGGATCTCAGACCAAATAATCGGACAGACTCAAAGAATATGGCAAAGTACTACTTTATTATCAATTGAATAAAGCAGGGTAAACTGGTAGACATCGGGCTGATGCATGCACACTCACAAACAAACTTAATTGCACAAAGGTCGTATACCCCAATATGCGTAATCTATGACATCATTCTACAGGGAAAAATACAAAACCTATCAAGGGAAGGGATTGGTGAAGGGAGCATATCTACTTATAGAACATATAAGGATTAGTGCATCATTGGCTACTCCTTACCTGTAGCGCAAACTTTGAACTACCTCTAAATACGTATAGTACTGATTATAGTGGACATAATAACAATGGATTGTCTTCTGCAACATTGTGTGTTAGGTTGTCCCCCAACCCCACTGATTGTTGACATACTATTCCGACCTTGAACTTTTGACTTCTTAGCAGCACGTATGGGAAACGAAAACTAGGTGTTGGAATCCCATCAGACTACTCCCCATTTCCCAATTAGTCCACCATCTCTTATTGGTAGGCTATCAGCCAAAGTCTTCCGTTTGTAGTTTGACCTTGTGCCTGCTCACTGTCCTGGAAAATTCAAGGGAGTGTGAGCACCCCACTATCTTAACTTAAGGCTCTAATGAATAGCCTTTGTTTTCGACTTCTGATTCACTTGTGAAGAAACCACGAACTTGTCCATTTCAGCTTTTCATTTACTACTATTTGAATCAATTATGCAGGGTGCTGTTGCTTCACTTGGCCTCTAGATACTTGCTCACTCTATCTCATGTGAACTTTGTATGCTTTTAATTAACCAGTAGTTTGGCTCTCAGAGATGTTTTCGTCTTCTTCAATCTATAAAGAATGTCGCACATTCAGAGCTTATCCATGTACTCCCTTTGTACTCTGTGCTTATCCTTTGAAAATAACATTGTTAACTCTGGGCCAACTTTGACTCATCGTCAGCTCTGCACACACAGCTGTTTTCCTGAATCTCCTGATTCTTACAGCCTCTGCCTGTTTCTGAGATAACGTGGTTAAGTACAAAGTGAAACCAAAAAAGTTATGGGTAGAAGGTTTCAAATTAATCTGACACACTGCCATTGCTCTGAACAACGTTCCACACCACCGTTTTTTAGCCCGTCTTCGCCATTGCAATAGGGGTACAGCCATCTGCAAATCAGTCAGGTACTGCCACCAGTGGAAGTAGCCCTGTCCGAACTGAAAGGCCAGTTCCCCTCTGCATGGACACACAAGCAACCCCACACATGTTTCAGTGTCATGGTCATGAAGTCAGGGGCACAGGCATGGCGGGGTCGCATGCACAGGATACCTGGGTGGACACTGTCCTGGCGCTTTTGGCGCCAGGCTCATGAACAAAAGTAAACAAGAACATCTATTTAACACCAAAAAGCTTTTATTACGGACATAGCACTTCAGATGCATTAACCTTGAACTTTCCATCCATTAAGCAGGATGCATTAACCTTGAACATTCCATCCATTAAGCAGCCCCAAGTGTATTCTTGGGTGTGGCTGCTAATGGATTGCCTTTGCACGTGCTCACGCTCTAGGAGTGGTAGGGTGTGGCTGGTAAGCCGGCCCTAATGGGCGTGCCCACGATCTCAGCTATATAAGCTGCCCCGATCCTCAAGACAGATGCTTCGCGTTAGTCTGCACTTGCAAGCAGCGTAACGCTCACCGTCGCCTTATGTCCGACTTACCTTTGAAGATCCTGCTTCCTGGACATCCTGCTTCCTGCCAGCCTACTTACCAACTGGGGGAAGCTGTTCTTACCTGTACATCTCTTCGGCGAACCAAGTATTCATCTTTACACTTTCCTGAACGCCGAAATCTTCATCTTGGCACTGCAGCATAACACACTCCATCGTCGACAGCAGCGCCTGCAAAGAAAAACAGAAGACAAGGTTAGAGATCGGAAAAACTGTCATTTTAAGGTTGCGCTTTGCCATACTTTGGCTTTTCCTTAAACCATCACTTACCTGCTGTCGAACATTGCGGTAGCATCCATCTTCCATCCGGCCGCGTCTCGCAGCTGCATTGAGGCCGCATTTCCATCTAAGGGAAGAAAACAGAAGAGAGACATTATTGCGGGCATAAATAGGAGCAACATATAAAGACATTAAACAGAACTAACAGCATCACAAGAGCTCAAGAAAGACTTACCAATCATAAGGAGAAGCATAGTCGCAGCTGGACTGGACTTATCCTTATCAGGGATCAGTGTAGGAACTAGATCCCATTCGACGTGCCCCTGCCAGAAGTAGCAGGATGGAGAGCTTATCTTCCATAATTCACAGGTGAGCTTTATGGGCCGGCGTATGCTCACAGAAACCGTACTTTGGGGTGAAGGGTTTGAGAGGTACAACAATCACAGATTGGCGCACTCTCACACTGTTATCTCTATGCATGAGCAGTATCACCATGTACCACCGCTCACATCTTTTCTACTGACGGAGAGGCCTGAAGGGGGTGATTCAAGTTCAGGGAGGGCTGCAACCGTGCCCCAACGCCTCGGAAGAAACCAGGTGAGCGTAACAGAACGCAAAGCCTCTAATACTCTCTGCCTTGGCGTTATGGAAACCTCAGAAACAGATCAGTTAGCCCTCTTACTAGGGGAATTACGGGCTGAAGTACATGCTTCAAGACAGGAAACCAATGCATTACGGAGGGATCTTATTGTAACTTGAGAAAGAACTGACAAATTGGCAAGACAAATGCTACAAGCACAAGGAGGACAGGTTCCACTGCTTGGAGTGACCCATTCTTCTCATTCTTCCACACCACAACAATCAACACTGGTTCAGGTGGTTCTTCCAGGAGCAGTGCCTCTAGCCCCTCCTGAACGCTTCATCTGCGACCCAAACAAGTTTGCTGTATTTATGAACCAATGTCGCCTTCATTTCTTGTGCATACCAGGAGCCTTTCCTAATGACATAGCCAAAGTGGCGTTTGTACTCTCGTATTTAGGAGGTAGTGCGGCGGACTGGTCTATACCTTTGGTAAATCAAGATGATCCTTTACTCTGGAACTTTGGGAATTTCCAACATAAAATGGAGAAATTGTTTGCCCGTCATACTCAAGGACAAGCTCTGGACAACGAGTTGTTGTCACTCAGACAAGGGAGTCAAGATCTATTAACCTATATTGCAACCTTCAATCGTCTCATAGCCCAGACCAACTAAGAGGACTACACTCTTTTACCGAGGGTTACGTGGAGAATTTAAGGATGTGTTGGCGCAAGTGGTGAATCCCACTGAGAGGTGTGCGGACAACATAGACCTGACGGTGCAACTCGATCATAGGTTGCAGAATCGGAAAATGGATCAAGCTAGATCAGAGGGTCGGTCAGTTTACGTACGACCTTGTGAGAATCAGATTAAACCACATGAAAGGTCTGAGCCAATGCAAATTGGTGGATTACAAAGTCCCCTTACCAAAGCAGAAAGGGAAAAAAGAAGACAACAACAGCTTTGCTTATATTGTGGACAAGCAGGTAATTTCCTCCGTGACTGCCCGGTAAAACCACCCAAGAAAACGGTTGGGGCAACAGACAAAACTGATGAAGAAGAAGAACAGAACTCGGGAAACGCCAATGCCCGGCAAGTGTAGGGGTCCGCTTGACGAGCATGAAAAAGGAATCCGTACAGACCTCACATCTAGTCCTTCCAGTGTTTTTGGTGAATCACAAGCAACCATCAAAAATACATGCCTTGGAGGCATATATTGATTGCGGAGCTGTGGGTAACTACATTGACCAAGATTTGGCTCTCCAAATAGGCTTTCCTCTCCGACAGAAGCAGAAATCGGAAAACGGCACTGCTGTGGATGGTTCTCGCTATCATCCGGCCCGGTGAAACAATACACTGAGAAAGTCAAGCTTCTGTGTCAGGACGGGCATCAAGAGGACATTACATTCAATCTCATTGGTGCTCTTCAGTTCCAGATGATATTGGGAATGCCCTGGCTAGAGACCCACAATCCTAGGATCGACGGGCGAAAACAAGTTTTTTTTTTTTTAAACTTTTCTTTATTGGCAAGAAGCAGTAGTCGGCACGGTACATGTTACAGTAACAACACAGATTTCATGTTAGAGGAGTAGGTGACAATGGACAGGTGTAGCAGAGAAATCACTCACGCATATAACAGCAGGGCCATTCAACTTACAGCATGATCAATCCCCTGCTCAGGAGATGGGGGAGAAGACAGAAGCTCCAAATCAACCCTTCTGTTCAGGTAGCTACAAAACTCAGTCCAAACATTTTTAGGTCTAGCTTTCCCAGGCAACATGTTGATGTAGTCCTCCTCACACATTTGTGTCCAGGTGAGGGCTTTCAACCACATCTCTAGTGAAGGGGGGGATCGCCGTTTCCAACACTGCAGAATGCATTTCTTGGCCACAATCGCAGCCACATTCAGGAATCTAGCAACCCCCTTCGCATCAGTCCCCTCCCAGAGCCCAAATAGTAGAGACAGGGGGTCAGGGTCAACACGGAACCCCACCATCTCAGAGAGAGCCCCAAGCACTGCCTCCCAGAACGGAGCCAATGCCCCACAAGACAAGAACATGTGTGCGTGGTCCGCGTTGCTGGATCTACATCTTTGACAGGAGTGGGAGTGGTCCCGTGCAAATCTTCCAACCGCGTGAGGGGTGTAATACAGGCGATTGAGCAACTTGTATTGAACGCATCTGACCCTAGAATTGAGAGAAACCTTGCGTGTATGCATGCACATTTTGGTCCACATAGCATCTGTGATGTCCAACCCCAGATCGCGGCTCCAAGCATCCCGGACAGCATGGGAGGGTTCCGTGGCTCGCGCCATCAACATTTTATACAGGGCGGACACTATGCCCCTGCCCCCAGCGGAGTTCGCAATATAGCAAATCTCGGGGGACTCGGGGGGTTCATCAGGATACGAAGGCCACATGTCCTGGACAGCCGCTCTCAGTCGAAAGTATTGCAGCAGCTCCAGAGAGGACTTGGAGTGCCCTGGCCTCCATGTATGGGGGGTGATAAATTTCCCATCGAGGAACAAGTCGGAGAATGATCTGTATCCCAGGTCCAACCAGTGACGCATCAATATCTTATCTTGTGTGGGGGTGAGGCCCGGGAACGACCACAAGGGAAGCCATTTATAGTACAGGGGGAGCCAGAGTGGGGCATCAGAACCTGTCGCCACGCTCTGATAGTGGAGGCCACCGGGTCAGCGGGGGCGTCCGAGCGATACGAGTGGAAGAGGATAAGAGACATGACATTTACCTCCGCAGTCGCGAGGCTCTCAAGCTTAACATGGGAAGGAGGGTGTCATGATGCCCGCTCCCGGGGAGCCGGTTCAAGCCCGCCGTCCCTGAAAGTGGACATCCAGTCCCCAAGGAAGGACCCAGCAACCCCATATAGGGGCCCTTTGGACAGTGTCCTGGCGCCTATGGCGCCAGGCTCATAAAAGACATCAGTCCTGGCACCATAGGCGCCATGCTCATTATGGGAATGCTTGGGTGCACTTACCTGATGCAGACCATGCTGCAGGATCCCGGCCTCCTTGAGGCCTGAAAGGAACTACTTTACCTGTGGGACTAATTTACCATCCGGGCGTGGTCGGGGAAGGATTCATACCTGATTGGAGGAAGGATACATACCTGGAACTTCTTCCAAGGCTATTTAAACCCCACCCGAACAGCCACATGTGCTTCGCGTTGTTCTGCATCTAGCAGCTGGACGCTCATCGTGTCTGCTCCTGCATCCTGACTTCTGCCACGCCTGCCAGCATCCTGGATCACCTGCAAAGGAAGAGAAGAAAGAACAGAAGAAGGAAAAGTCCTTACCTGCTAAATCCGCATCCCGGAGACATCTCGCCGACAATCCTGAAAAGGAAGACTTTAATTTAAAAGCTCATTGCGTCGATCGCTGCAGCGCCGCATTCCACTCACCTTTACAGGGCGCCTCCATGTTCAGCAGTGATCATCCGGATTCGCAGTCACGCCCCAGCGTCTTGGGAGAAAAACACCAGAACAAAAGTTGAGAGAGAGAAGGGAATAAGGAAAGCTAAATCTCCATGTTAAGACTTACCTGTTGATTCATTCCCTCTTCATTTCGGGTCCGCGCCGCATCCTGGCATTTCCGGACCCTGGCCCGTAAGGGGAAAAAGAGACATCAGCGTTAATGAGCGAATGAAAAGACATTACCAAAAAACGCTCATTAAACACTTACCTGATTTCTACAAGGATTTCACCTCTCATCTCGGGTCGGTGCCTATTCCCCGGCATTCCGTACCCCGGCCCCTATGGGGAAAAAGACACTAGCATTAGTACATTAATGCATGGACAGAAGGGGAACCTCTTATCAAAAAAAACTTACCTGGAAGCCAAGCAAGTTTGGTTCTCACCAATCCGAAAATCCAGTGAAGTAACTGGATACCACCGCGCCCCTGCATCAGAAGCAGGATGGAGAGCTCGTCCTTCCAGACCCTAAGAAGGATACTTCTGCGAGCCAAACAAGCCAGAATTGGGGGCCCGGTCCAGTCCGTCTTCCGAACCCTGCGCATCACCTTAGAAGAGGTTACAGCAGCTCGAACCAGGCCAGCGCCTCCGTGGGAGTCAGGTGAGCGTAACAGAACACGAAGCCTTCCTACAAATTCCCACCCAGGCGCTATGGAAAGTTCTGAGACTGATCAGTTGGCCCAATTACTGGGGGAATTACGGGCCGAAGTACATGCCGCTCGTCAAGAGACTAATGCCCTCAGGAGGGAATTAATAATATCAAAGGAAAGAACTGATGACCTGGCCAGACAGCTTTTGCAAGGTCAAGCTGGGCAAACCCCTCTACCCGGTTCCGGAGGGAACCCCGCTCCTGTGGTTTCCAGTAACCTTGTGCAGATTAATCTACCTGGAAACATGCCGCTGGCCCCACCCGAACGCTTTGCTGGGGACCCCAAACGATTCACCGTATTCATGAATCAGTGTCGTTTGCACTTCCTATGCAGACCTGAGGCCTTCCCTAATGATCAGACCAAGGTAGCCTTTGTATTGTCATATCTCAGCGGCTGCGCTGCCGATTGGTCAATTCCACTGGTTACTCAAGATGACCCGATTCTCCGTGATTTTCAAAGGTTTCAAGCAAGCATGGAAAGGTTATTTGCTCGACACTCTCAGGGGCAGGCTCTGGATGACGAACTTCTATCCCTGCGACAGGGCAATCAGGACCTCCTATCCTATATTACAACCTTTAATAGACTAATTGTGGAAACAGATGGCCAGAGGATAAAAGAGTCATGTTGTTTTATCAAGGCCTTCGCGGAGAACTTAAAAATGTCTTGGCCCAAGTTGTAAATCCGCCCCAAGAATGCACAGAGTATATAGACTTAGTGATCCAATTGGATCACAGACTTCAAAACAGAAAAACAGATCGGTCCAGGTTTGAGACTCGGGTGTTGGTCAAGACCCATGCTAATCCCAAGGGAGTTGATGTCTCTGAGCCTATGCAAATTGGAGGGGTTAAAAGACCCTTAACTCAAAAGGAACGTGAAAGGAGGCGGCAGTTAAAATTATGTCTTTATTGTGGGAATTCTGGACACTTTCTACGAGATTGCCCGGCAAAACCGCCCCGAAAGGCGGTAGGAGCCGCTGATAAAAACCATGAAGACTCTGTTTCGGGAAACGACTCCACCCGACAAGTGTAGGGGTCCGCTTGCCGAGCTTGAAAACTAACTCTCAGACCTCGCATTTCGTTGTGCCAATGGTTTTCCTAGATCCAGAACAGCCTAAACGGTTATTATTGTTTATTGTTGCATGCAATAAAGGCATACATCGATAGTGGGGCTATTGGAAACTATGTGGATCGTGAATTGGTCTCTAGGATTAACCTCCCTCTCCGTCCTAAAACCAGCAAAGATGTCATCACCACAGTCGATGGAACTGAAATTGCCTCTGTACCGGTAACACATTCCACTACTGAGGTGACTCTTATTGGTCCCGACGGTCATCGGGAGGGTGTTGTGTTTGATGTTATCAAGGCTCCACAGTTTCAGGTTATTCTTGGAATCTCTTGGTTAGAGACACATAATTCTCGAATTGATTGGCGAGCTAAGAGAATAACCTTCCCGGATTGTACACAAACCTGCTACCCAGAAAACCTGAAGATTAATCTAGCATCTGTAGCCTCTGCCTCCATGCAACTACCTCCGGAATACCAAGACTTTCAGGACGTCTTCCAAAAGGAACAGGCCACCACGTTACCTCCTCACAGATCGTACGATTGCCAAATCGATCTGGTGCCCGGTGCACAACCCCCTTGTAGCAGGATTTATGCCCTTACCGAACCTGAGAATCTGCATTTGAGACAATATTTGGATCAATACCTAGCTAATGGTTTTATTCGCCCGTCAAAGTCCCCGGCATCCTCGGCTTTGTTCTTCGTGCCCAAAAAAAAGGCGACCTTAGAACTTGTATCGATTACTGCGCATTGAACCAGATAACGGTTAAAAACCGTTATCCTCTGCCTCTGATCCCCGAACTCCTTGACCAGGTGAAGGACGCTTGCATATACACCAAGTTAGATCTCCGGGGGGCTTATCATCTGGTACGAGTTAAAGAAGGCGACGAATGGAAAACTGCCTTCCGTACTAAATACGGATTATTCGAGTACCAGGTGATGCCTTTCGGATTGTGTAACGTGCCGGCTGCCTTCCAATACTTCATGAATGATGTCCTTCGGGAACTCATCGATGTTTGTGTTGTCGTATATATCGATGACATTCTGGTGTACTCCTCTTCGGAATCTGATCACAGAAAACACGTCAGGGCAGTACTTGAAAAACTGCGCCAACACAAACTATTTTCCAAATTGGAGAAATGTGTTTTCCATACCACAGAAGTCGAGTTTCTAGGTTTCATCCTGACACCCAAAGGAGTCCGAATGGACTCAAGAGAAGTGGATGCCATCCTCAAATGGCCATCGCCTAGCTCTGTAAAAGGGGTTCAAAGCATGCTCGGCTTTGCCAATTTCTATCGCAGGTTTATCCCGGAATTTTCACGCGTGGTACAACCCAATACTGCACTCTTGAGGAAAAATTAACGTTTTGAATGGTCTGAAGAAGCCGAGCATGCCTTTCAGGATTTTAAAGCTAAGTTTACCTCCGCACCTATATTGAAACACCCGCGTCCAGATCTCCCTTATGTCGTCGAGACTGACGCATCCAGCCTAGCCATGGGAGCTGTCCTGTCCCAAAGAGATCCCGAAACCAACCAACTGCATCCCGTAGCATTTTGGTCCAGAAAATTCTCGGCACCCGAGGTTAATTATGCAATCACGGACAAAGAACTGTTAGCCATTAATTCCGCTTTTAAAGCCTGGCGGCATTATCTGCTTGGCGCTCGACATACCATCACAGTTATCACCGATCACCGGAATTTACAGTATTTGAAAACCGCCAAGGCTCAGTCATCACGGCAGCTCCGATGGGCTTTGTTTTTCGCTGAATTTGATTTCGTGATTACCTATCGACCTGGCTGTAAGAATGGCAAAGCAGATGCCTTATCCCGAATTGGAATGGGAGAATCTGATACAAACTCAGAACCAGTACCAATAATTCCCGAACAGAGGATTTTAGGCATGACTTTGTTACAGACGCTTGAAGACATTCAAGCCAGAGTAAAACAACTCCTGGACCCTACAACCTTACAGGAATGGATACAAAAGGGATCAGACTTTACCATAGATAATGGTTTACCTTATTTCCAAGGACGCTTATTCCTGCCACATAAGGAATTACACAAACTAGTTATTTCTGGTTATCATGATACATTAATAGAGGGACACCCCGGTATTGCCAAGACAGAGGAAAAGGTGAAACGACAATTTTGGTGGCCCTCTTGGCGAAAAGATGTTAAATCTTTTGTGATGTCCTGTGGTGTTTGCGCCCAAAATAAAAGTCAAAAGAAAAGACCAGCCGGTCTCCTTCAACCTCTAGACATACCACCAGCACCCTGGCACACCCTATCAATGGATTTTATTACGGACCTGCCTCCTTGTTCGGGGTACAATACTATTCTGGTAATTGTGGATTTGTTATTCCTTTGAAAGGTTTACCTTCAGCTTCTGTCCTAGCCAAAGAATTCCTCGAAAATATTGTTCGGCTACATGGATTCCCATCTATACTAATCTCTGACCCGGGAAGCCAATTCATTTCCCACTTCTGGCGCAAATGTTGTCAAATGGCGCAGATCGACGTAAGATTATCGACCAGTCACCACCCTCAGACCGATGGTCAGACCGAGAGGACAAATCAGACCCTTGAACAGTACATACGGTGTATGTTACAGCAATCTGAAAGCAACTGGAAAGACATTCTTTGGATAGCCGAATACGCATATAATAATTCGGTACACTCTGGAACTGGCCACAGTCCTTTTTATATTTTGTTTGGGCATCGCCCTCGAACCTCAAACCTTGACTCACCTCAGAACCTCGGAATCCATGCAGTAGAACATCTGCATTCTACAATTACCCAAGCCTTCAAAGAGGCAGCTACGCATTTACAACAAGCCAAGAGAAAATACAAGGAGAATGCTGATCTACATCGGAGTGAAGTACCTCCGTATCAGATTGGGGATCAAGTGTGGTTAGCTACCAGACATTTACCACTCAAAGGGCCTCGAACTTTTAACCCAAAATATCTGGGACCTTATTCTATTACGGCAATAATTAACCCAGTGGCTGTTAAACTTGATTTACCAGCTAGTATGCAAATTCACCCTGTTTTTCATGTGTCACTTCTGAAACCAGTGGTACCCGGAACCCGACTACTCAAACCTCCAGAACCTATTCTAATAGATGGGGAGCCCGAATTCGAAGTGAAGAACATTTTAGACTCAAAAATGTTTAGGTCAAAACTGTTCTACCTAGTTGATTGGAAGGGGTACGGACCTCAGGAGAGGTCGTGGGAACCCAGCGACCATGTGCATGCACCTCGATTAGTCAGGAAATTCCACCGACTCTTCCCAGACAAACCAAAACCCCCGGAGGGAACAACCTTGGGAGGGGCCTTGGGGGGGAGTGCTGTCATGATGCCCGCTCCCGGGGAGCTGGTTCAAGCCTGGTGTCCCCGAAAGCGGACATCCAGTCCCCAAGGAAGGACCCAGCAACCCCATATAGGGGCCCTTTGGACAGTGTCCTGGCGCCTATGGCGCCAGGCTCATAAAAGACATCAGTCCTGTCGCCATAGGCGCCAGGCTCATTATGGGAATGCTTGGGTGCACTTACCTGATGCAGACCATGCTGCAGGATCCCGGCCTCCTTGAGGCCTGAAAGGAACTACTTTACCTGTGGGACTAATTTACCATCTGGGAGTGGTCGGGGAAGGATACATACCTGATTGGAGGAAGGATACATACCTGGAACTTCTTCCAAGGCTATTTAAACCCCACCGAACAGCCACACGTGCTTCGCGTTGTTCTGCATCTAGCAGCTGGACGCTCACCGTGTCTGCGCCTGCATCCTGACTTCTGCCACGCCTGCCAGCATCCTGGATCACCTGCAAGGAAGAGAAGAAGAGAACAGAAGAAGGAAAAGTCCTTACCTGCTAAATCCACATCCCGGAGACATCTCGCCGACAATCCTGAAAAGGAAGACTTTAATTTAAAAGCTCATCACGTCGATCGCTGCAGCGCCGCATTGCACTCACCTTTACAGGGCGCCTCCATGTTCAGCAGCGATCATCCGGATTCGCAGTCACACCCAGCGTCTAGGGAGAAAAACACCAGAACAAAAGGTGAGAGAGAGAAGGGAATAAGGAAAGCTAAATCTCCATGTTAAGACCTACCTGTTGATTCATTCCCTCTTCATTTCGGGTCCGCGCCGCATCCTGGCATTTCCGGACCCAGGCCCCTAAGGGGAAAAAGAGACATCAGCGTTAATGAGCGAATGAAAAGACATTACCAAAAAACGCTCATTAAAGACTTACCTGATTTCTACAAGGATTTCACCTCTCATCTCGGGTCGGTGCCTGTTCCCCGGCATTCCGTACCCCGGACCCTATGGGGGAAAAAGACACTAGCATTAGTACATTAATGCATGGACACAAGGGGAACCTCTTATCAAAAAAAACTTACCTGGAAGCCAAGCAAGTTTGGTTCTCACCAATCCGAAAATCCAGTGAAGTAACTGGATAGCAACGCGCCCCTGCATCAGAAGCAGGATGGAGAGCTCGTCCTTCCAGACCCTAAGAAGGATACTTCTGCAGGCCAGACAAGCCAGATTTGGGGGCCCGGTCCAGTCCTTCTTCCGAACCCTGCGCATCACCTTAGAAGAGGTCACAGCAGCGTGAACCAGGCCAGCGCCTCCGTGGGAGTCAGGTGATCGTAACAGAGGTCCCGGTGCTGGTACCAGCATGTGGCGTGCTGAGCCTGTGCGGCTATCCAGTACTGAGTAAGACCAGGCGCATTGAAGCCCCCCCTCTCGTAGGGCAGTCATAAATTGCCACTTCCTACGCACCGCACCGGAATGCCACAGGAAGCGAGCGCACCCCGCATGCAGGTCCACAAAGTATTGTTTTCCGGGCCAGAGTGGGACATTAGCAAATATATATAGGAGCTTTGGGACTATGATCATCTTGATTAGGGACAGCCTCCCAGATAGTGAGAGGGGAAGGTTACACCATCTTTTCATCCTAGTCTCAGTATATTGCGCGGCCGCCCCATAGTTGTCATCCAATAGAGAGGACTTTTAGAGGGACACCTGGACCCCCAGGTATTTGAAGCCCTCGGGGGCCCACTTGAGCGGGAATTCGCATGCAGGTTGGGAAGTTGCGGGTGTGAGGGGAAAGATTTCTGATTTGGTGTAATTTATAGTGAAGCCTGAGAATGTGCCAATTTTGATTATTTCACGAATGATCGGGTCAAGATGGACCGATGGGTCTCTGATGTACAAGAACACGTCGTCCGCATAAAGTGATATGATCTCGGGGGTGTCCCGTAGCCGTATCCCTTTGTGGGTATGGTTGTCTCTAACACTATCCGCCATGGGCTCGATAGCCATCGCGAAAAGGAGGGGAGAAAATGGGCAGCCCTGACGCGTCCCTCTATGGAGGGTGAAGGGAGCTGAAAGGTGAGAGTTAACCAGGACTCTGGCGAAGGGGTTAGTATATAGCAGTTTAATGCAGGCCATCATGTATGGGCCGATCCCCATCTTCTCCAGCACCGCCCACAGGTATTGCCATGAGACCATGTCGAACGCCTTTTGGGCGTCTAGCGTCACGGCAACCGCGTTGGCTTTGGGGTCTATCCTAGAGAAAACATTGAATAACCGCTGGATGTTTAAGGCAGTGGAGCGGGCAGGAACAAAACCACTTTGATCCGGGTGGATCAGATATTTCATGATGGGGAGGAACCTATTTGCTATGACCTTGGCGAAAATGTTGGTGTCGGTATTGATGAGGGACAGGGGAAAACGAGTTCTGACATTTCCTCATGATTGTGCCGACACATGTTACAAAAAAATATCACACCAATCTGAAACCGAAGAAAGGAATCGTGTTGGGCCTCATCAGCTCCTTACCGCTTGAATATCAAGATAACCAGGATGTCTTCAAAAAAGAGCAAGCCAATGTTCTGCCCCCGCACAGACCCTACGATTGTCAAATAGATCTTGTACCCGGAGCCCAGATCCCTTGCAGCCGAATTTACTTACGCTCTGACAGAACAGGAAAATCAGCATCTTAGAACTTACCTGGATCAGTACCTGGTGAACTGTTTCATTCGCCCGTCCAAGTTACCTGCCTCCTCGCCCTTATTCTTCGTGCCTAAAAAGGAGGGGGACTTAAGAACTTGCATCGACTATAGAGCCATCAATCAGATCACAGTAAAAAATCGATATCCTTTACCACTTATACCAGAGCTCCTGGACCAAGTGAAACATGCTCGAATCTACACAAAACTGGATTTAAGAGGAGCATACCATCTTGTAAGAGTAAAAGAGGGAGACGAGTGGAAAACGGCCTTCCGCACGAAGTACGGCCTCTTTGAATACCAGGTCATGCCCTTCGGGCTATGCAATGCCCCTGCGGCGTTCCAATTCTTTATGAATGATGTACTCCGTGAACTTCTGGACGTTTGCGCTCTTGTTTACATTGACGACATTCTTATCTACTCAAATTCCATGGAAGAACCTGTAGGCCAGGTCTGGGCAGTCTTAGAGAAGCTTCGACAACACCAATTGTATGCCAAGTTGGCAAAATGTTTTTCCATGTAACCAAGGTCGAGTTTCTCAGTTTCATGCTCACACCACAAGGTGTACATATGGATACAAGAATGTTGGATGCAATCCTCCAATGGCCCTCACCAACATCCACGAAAGAAGTACAAAGCGGCTCGGATTCGCCAACTTTTAACGTCAGTTTATATCTGGGTTTTCACAAATCGTACATCCAATTACCTCCTTGTTAAAGAAAAATCAAAAGTTCCATTGGTCGACAGAAGCTGAAGAAGCCTTCCAGAAGTTGAAACTAGCATTCACTACAGCACCAGTGCTTCGACACCCATGACCAGACCTACCATACATAGTTGAGACAGATGCTTCAAAAATAGCCATGGGAGTAGTATTGTCACAACGAGACCCTGAAACAGGACAACTACACCCGTCGCATTCTGGTCCCGCAAATTATCAGCCCCTGAGTTGAACTACATAATCACAGATAAGGAATTAATTGCAATTAAAGCGGCATTCAAGGCCTGGAGATATTGCCTTCTTGGGGATAGACATACAGTCACTGTCATCACGGACAACTGTAACTTGCAATACTTGAAAACCGCCAAAGCACAATCCTTGTGTCAACTTCATTGGGCTCTCTTTTTCGTGGAATACGATTTATTATCACTTATAGAACTGGAGTACGCAATGGGAAAGCAGATGCTCTATCACACATGAGTGAAGAAAAAGAGGCTTTTACAGCATCCGACCCCGTGGCCATAACTCCTGAGGAAAGGATTCAAACCAGAATAGCTGCCACCACGTGTGTGGATGACCAAAGAACCAATTTGCAATCTCTGATGGATCAATCAACACAACAGGAATGGCTGTTAAAAGGTGACCAGGACACCATCGAAGACAATCTACATATTTCCAATGACGATAATATGTCCAAGACCAAGAACTGCAAAAGCAAATCATCACAAATTACCACGATTCATTAGTGGAAGGACACCCAGGAATAGCCAGAACTCAGGCTAAGGTAAAACAAAACTACTGGTGGCCAATCTGGCGAAAAGACATTGACCAGTGTATTGAAACCTGCGGTGTCTGTGCACAACACAAGTCTCAGAAACAGAACCCTGCTGGCTTACTACATCCCCTAACAGTACCGCCAGCACCTTGGCATACCTTGTCGATGGACTTCATCACAGATCTTCCACCCTGCAATGGATACAAAACCATATTAGTTGTTGTGGATTTATTCTCCAAAATGGCCCATTTCATCCCTCTGAAGGGACTCCCAACTGCGTCAACTCTCGCTTCTGTGTTCCTAGAGTAAATTGTTTGATTGCATGGATTTCCATCAATATTAGTATCTGATCGCTGAACTCAGTTTGTTTATGCTTTTTGGAGAAAGTGTTGTACGATTGCCAAAATCGATCTCCGGTTGTCCACAAGCCATCACCCTCAAACTGATGGGCAAACTGAACGAACCAACCAAACATTACAGCAATAGCTCCGGTGTATGTTGCAACAGTCCGAGGATTCCTGGAAAAATATACTCTGGATAGCTGAGTATGCATTCAACAACTCAGTTCACACAAGCACAGGGCAAACTACATTCTACACTGTGCACGGAAGACATCCGAGGACATCAGTATTTGATCCAGCCATAAAAAAAACTTGCATAAAACCATTACTCAGGTTCTTAAGGAGGCGTCAGAGCATTTGACCAAGGCTAAGGAAAGACAAAAACTGTTTGCTGATCGACATCAGAAGGAAGCTCCCGCCTACCAGATTGGACAAAAGGTGTGGTTAGCATCCAAATATATTCCCCTGAAGGGGCCAAGAGCTTTCCGCCCAAGATACCTGGGCCCCTATACTATAAAGTCCATAATCAATCCTGTTGCCATGAAATTGGAGTTACCATCTCACATGAAAATTCACCCCATATTAATGTCACTCTCCTCAAACCAATGAAATCCAATACACGGTTTATTTCTCCGCCAGAGCCCGAAGTAATAGATGTAGAACCAGAATATGAAGTCAAATCCATCCTGGACTCCAAGGTGGTTCGATCAAAATTGTATTACCTAATTGACTGGAAAGGTTACAGACTTCAACACCGAACTTGGGAACCCAGTGAACACGTCCATGCTCTGCGTTTAATCGGACAGTTCCATTGCAATAATCCCACCAAACCAGGACCGGGAGGAGAACCACCCCTGAGAGGGGCATTGAGGGGGAGTGCTGTCATGGTCATGAAGTCAGGGGCACAGGCATGCAGGGGTCGCATGCACAGGAGACCTGGGTAGACACTGTCCTGTCGCCTTTGGCGCCAGGATCATGATCAAAAGTAAACAAGAACATCCATTTAACACTAAAAAGCTTTTATTATGGACATAGCACTTCAGATGCATTACACTTGAACATTCCATCCATTAAGCAGGATGCATTAACCTTGAACATTCCATCCATTAAGCATCCCCAAGTGTATTCTTGGGTGTGGCTGCTAATGGATTGCCTTTGCACGTGCTCAATCTCTAGGAGTGTTAGGGTGTGGCTGGTAAGCCGGCCCTAATGGGCGTGCCCACGATCTCAGCTATATCAGCTGCCCCGATCCTCAAGACCAAGTATTCATCTTTACACTTTCCTGAACGCCGAAATCTTCATCTTCGCACCGCAGCACGGCACGTTCCATTGTCGACAGCAGCGCCTGCAAGGAAAAACAGAAAACTAGGTTAGACATCGAAAAAACAGTCAGTTTAAGGTTCCGTTTCGCCATACTTCGTGCTTTTCCTTAAACCATCACTTACCTGCTATAGAACATTGCGGTAGCATCCATCTTCCATCCAGCTAACGTCTCTCGTCTCACAGCTGCAATGAGGCTGCATTTCCATCTAAGGGAAGAAAACAGAAGAGAGACATTATTGCGGGCATAAATAGGAGCAACATATAAAGACATTAAACAGAACGAACAGCATCACAAGAGCTCAAGAAAGTCTTACCAATCATAAGGAGAAGCATAGTCGCAGCTGGACTGGACTAATCCTTATCAGGGATCACTGAAGGAACTAGATCCCATTCGACGCGCCCCTGCCAGAAGTAGCAGGACGGACATCTTATCTTCCATCATTCACAGGTGAGCTTTATGGGCCGGAGTATACTCACAAAAACCGTACTTTGGGGTGAAGGGTTCGAGAGGTACAATAATCACAGATTGGCGCACTCACACACTGTTATCTCCACGCAGGAAAAGTATCACCCCATACCACTGCTCACAGCTTTTCTACTGAGGGAGAGACCTGAAGGGGTGATTCAAGTTCAGGGATGGATGCAACCGTGCCCCACTTCCTCCGCAGAGACCAGGTGAGCGTAACATTCAGCCTTGTTGAGCCTAAGTGAGGTGCAGCTTGGTCCTCTATGGCGCAGCGAGCAAGGGACCCACGTCTGAGCATACCCTCTTTCACATAGGGAGACAAACTAAAACCAAAAAAGTGATGGGTGGAAGGTTTCAAATTAATCTGAACCAGTGGCATTGCTCTGGGCAACCTTCCACACCACCATTTTCTAGCTTGTCTATGCCATTGCAAAAGGGGTCCAGACATATGCAAATCAGCCAGGTACTGCCACCAATGGGAGTAGGTCTACTGGAATTGCTAGGCCAGGCCCCCTCTGCACGGGAACACAAGCAACCCCAGACATGTTTCAGCCTTTTTTGCCTCCTCAGTGAGGTGCAGCTTGGTTCCCTATGGCGCAGCGAGCAAGGGACCCATGTCTGGGCATACCCTTGCTCACATCGGGAGACAAACTAAAACCAAAAAATGAAATATTTTAGCCTGTCTGCACCTGGCTGCACCTCTTTTCCAATGGCGCAAATAGGCTGAAAAACAGCGGTGTGGAAGGTTGCCCAGAGCAATGCCAGTGGTTCAGATTCACTCAAAACCTTCCACCCATCACTTTTGTGGTTATAAGTACAAAGTGAGCCAGCATCCATTTTCCTACTATGGCCGTCCTTGTCATGTTATATATTCCTCTACAGCAAGCTTCTATACGTTTTCTTTCTACCTTGCGTTACTGCGTATTTACAGTTATTGGTCAGTAAGTTACTTCATCTTCTTTAGATCCATGATTACTTTAGCTTTATGTACAGGTTACTCTTAGTGCTTCAGTTACATATTTACTTATAAGTATTTTCATATCGGTTCAGCATAGGTTCATACATATTCTTGATGACTTTGTCCTTGTCCGATTTCACTTTAACATCTGTCCATGATATTCATTCATGCATTCTGACATCTTGGCAGGCGACATCCTCCCATGTAGCATTCTTCCATGCAACATCCTTCCACACTTTCAGTGCGAGGGTACATTTGGTATGGCTGTCTCAGTGCATAACGTCTCTCATACACTCGATGCAGTATAGGAAAGATGCAAGGGGTCCCATTTATGGCTTTTCTCTGACTGTTCTAATATGACAGCGGTGAGGGGGTGGGAACAGGCAAGATAGCACCTACCTGCTCGTCTACAGACCTTGTATGACCTTCATCACTATGTCCAAATACTGTGTGTCAGGATATGTTCTATGCGCTCCACATTTGCACATACACAGCCCCCCCCCACGAGCATGGTTGGAGTGGGAGAAACAGGGTAGGACGGATGACATGCAGCTCTCAACCAAGCCTCACTCCCTGCCACCCCCTCACCCCCTCTCATACACTACTGCCCATCTGCTATACATGCATGTTGTATTGCTACCAATCTCTGCCTCAATACCAGTGACACAGAGAGCCTACTCATTGGTACCCCTTCTCCCTCTTTCCCTCCAACACTGTGGCTGCACTCCATGGGTCCACTCCCCTCACCCTGTTGTGGTTCAATGGAACTTGTTGTTATCTTCGAGTCCTCGCTCCTTCTCACTTCACATCCCAGACCTTCACTAGAAGTCTCACTTTCAGCTACACCTCCTCAGAGGCATTTTAGTTTCCTCACCTTATCACAGGTCCTCAATGTCTCCAGTTCTCTGTTCCAATCCTGATTTGTGTGTCATGTGTTGACCGTGGTGGTGTCTGTGGATATGGATGGCTGTCTGTTGCCATGTGATGTCCTTCAGCTTTACAATGTCACATGTGCAGTACTTTTCCCTGTTATGTGTGGTGACATGACAGTTGCATGGCCCTTCATTATATGTTTATGCCACTTTTGTACGTCAATGTGTCCACTGATGGCATGGACAGGTTCAGGAAGGGTGGGGGGCACTAGTCGCCAAATGCCATCCACCCATTGCTTACAGCTCATATTTTGGGAATGCACAATGTCGGATGCCTGCGTGTCCTGCCATTTGTTGTTTGGGTGCACTTTGATGCAGATCTGCATTTGTGACTCAGGGCACATGGCTCAATATGTCTTTCTCTGTCCATGTGCAGGTGAGGTGAGGATGCACCAGATGCAGCGATCAAGAAGGAGGAGGAAGAAGAGTAAGTGGTGCGTCAGACCATCGGTGGAGGTTGTGGTGTTGTACGCCATGAGAACCCACTGGTGCTCCGGTCCATCCTCAGTCGTGCTGCAGACTCTTTGGACTCTGGCTTTGATGCTGAACCAGATGTGTATGCCTCAAAGAGGTCGAAGGTGAGTGCCCCAATGGGAGTATCAGATGGGGCCCATGAGTCTTCGGCGGCAAAACTTGCTTCAGAAGACCAGTCAGTGGTGGGCCTCCTGTCTGTGGTGGTTATGGGTGCAAGGCCACCCTCCCATGAAATGGCATCTGGTCCTGTGGCTGATGTCCAAGGGTGGGTTGCCGACCTGCAGCCAACGACAGGGCCACAACAGTAACGGTCATGGTCCCTTGCATCAGGCCACTGTGGGCCCCGCACATGTGGCCGATGTGTGCAGACTGGGGATGACAAAGTGGGAGCTGCAGATGTTGTGTCCCGCCATCCGATATGGCAATTTGTTGGACAAAATCTCAGAAGGCATGGATAAGACGGCCAAGACCATGACCCCACCAGCGTTTCTGGAGAAGCAACATCTGCAGGTCATGCGATTCTCATGCAGCTCCCACAGACTGCGCATGGAAGCCAACATCAGGGGCCGACGGGCTGATCTGAGGTGTCTGGAGGAGTCCCTGTATGCAGATGCTCGGGCACACAGAGAAGCCCTGAGGTGTGCGATGCAGGCCTTGAGGACTCAGCCACAAGGACAATGATCCACGAGGAGATGGATGCCTTCAGGCAGACACTGTCCGAGCAATTCAGTGCATCACGGGTGAGTACACATACAAACTCTGCAGCCATCTATGAGGACATGCATGGAGACCTCACCACCCTTACTGTGCTTGTGCATTGAACTGTGTCATGGCTGGCAGTGTCCATTGAAGACCAGGCCTTAGCACTCTGTGGCAAGGATCCAACACCACGACCACCTGCAGATCAACCGCAGGATGGGGGCCCCAGATTTTCTTTCCCCCACTCATGTGGATATTGACATGCACCGTCTCCATCTCCCCTCCAGCGTGGATTTTGTTTGTTTGTTTTCGACATGGCAGGTGTGATATTTTTATACATTTCTTTGGCCCCTTGATTCAGCAGGGACACTTTTTTCTTACTTTTCAATACGCCTGGCCAGGATGATGGCATGTGTTCTTTTCCCTTTCCGATGTGGACTCTTTTTCTTTTTTTTCTTCCCTTGAGATGTGCTTTTCCCCTCTCAAAGGCATGATGAGTGCAGTTGTGGACATGCAGCCATGCACAGTGGTTTTAACTGCCATGGCTGCCTTGAGGTCGTCAGGCTGGCATGTGCGGGCATCAATGCATTGAGGGTATCTTGACACACATGTGCTGTATGCATTATTGTGAACTATGGCTGGTGAAATGCAATGTCCCATTTTGTTACAGTGATCCTGATTTACCCGGTGACTGCACTCCAGGGGAGGTCCACCCTCCACCCTTTCACGTCCCTAGTCCCCATGCCCTCTGACAGGCAGTGGCCCTCCTTTCACGAATTTGGAGGTACAGTTCCCTGTGTAGGTGATGAGAGAATCACATTATGCAAGCTCCGTCGGCAGGTGAGCATGTGCACTGTCTCTCATGCTATGTCTGTATTATTGGTCGCCATGGTCTTTGCATGCATGACACATTTCTACTATCTGCGGGGGTCAGCATTGAGTCACTGTAAATGTCTGTCCAGATGTCTATCTGTCCACATACATGCATTCTCTGTGCATCTGCACTCTGTGTATTTTGACCGTGTTGATATCTCCTTACTGCCATCCTTTTACTTCCCCTGGTCCCATGTTTCCTACCTGGCCCTGCACGTGTACTCCCTGTGCACACTACTCTCTTCGTCAACTTCTCTCTGCCCTCACCCACTGTGATGTCAGTGCCGGTATCAGCCAGGAGGTCAGCAGAGGAGACGAGGAGAGAAAGCAGAAGCAAAAAGAAAGGTTTTGAGGTGCTTCCGGAACCGGAGATGGTTCTCCTCAAGTTTAAGGGAGGCAGGGAGGCTGTTCCAGAGGGAGGCACCAGCCAAGGAGAGAGATCTACCACCAAGTCGTTGCTTGGAGAAGCGACTGACCCTGAGGGAGTTGGAGGCAGATCAGCGAAGAGCTCAAGAAGGAAGATATTTAGGAAGAGCGAGTTGAAGGTATTGAGGCCCCACACCCCAGAAGTCCTTGTGGACGATGCAGAGGGTTTTGAACTTAATCCTCACAGCCACTGGGAGCCAGTGCAGAGATTTCAGTCCTGGAGAGATACGATCACTGGGCTTGATTGCAAGAACAAGTCTCTCAGTCCTGTTCTGGATGAGTTGCAAAGGGCAGAGAGTAGAAGCAAGCAGATTTAGAAAGAGGCTGGCTGTTGCAATAGTCCATTGTAGAGAGAACCAGAGCTCTGGAGACAGTGAGCTTCTGGGGGAAGGAGAGGAAAGGCAGAATATCTCTGAGGAGGTGCAGCTGTTAGTGTGACTTCTTGGAGACGTCAGAGAAGGAAAGTGTTGAGTCGAAGATGACCCTGAGGTTTTTGGCTTTGCAGGTGGGAACGGGAAGAGGACCAAGAGAGGCCGGCCAGAGAGCAACAGGATAGGAGGGAGCGGGTGTGCCGATGAGGAGAATCTCAGACTTACTGGCATTAAGGCAGAGGTCATTGGAGGCACACCACTCCTGGATAGCAGACAGACAGTCAGAGATGAGGGAAGGAGAGGAGGATGCATAGGGTAGCCTGAAAATGAGCTTTGGGTGAAAAGCTATCACCCAAGACCATGAGAAAGAGGGGTCAGCGCCCGGAAGAGGGGGACCCAGGGGTGAAGAATCCTCACCCGAAGTAAAACCGAGAAACAAACTTTCACTTTTGTTGAAGGAACTTTTGTTTTGTTATTGAATACGTCAAGCCCTCGAAAGCAAGAGACTTTCAAAAGAAACAAGACTTGGCCATCAACAGCCCTGGTAGCTGCAAATGGAACTGTCGTCTCGTGCTGGGGAAGCTCGAGAGTGTACTGTGCTCCAAGATTCCACTTTACTCTGTGCACAAAACGTGGGGAAGGGAGATCCAAGCTACCACATTCTGACATATTATTTGTGAACACTTCTTTGTTTTCTTGAAAACCATCCCACACCCTTTTTGTATTAGTTGTAAGGTTTGGCAATAGGTTTCTTGGTATAGGCCCTTTTTATTTGACACAACGCCACTAGGACTGCCTTATTTTCTTTTGATGGTCGAGACTTGCTCCCATCTTAGATTCAGGTTTAGATTAGGTGTTTTTCCAACCTGCATACAGTTTAAAAAACACCCTTGAACTGTGATCACTTGTGTCTGTCTTTACTGTTGCCACCCTGAGTTCCTTACACCCTGCATTTCTTTTACATCTATTTTGGGCTTCACTGTATAACGATTAAATGGAGCCCCCTCTTGCAATTAATACATGCGTACCTTTTCACTGAGCAGAACTTGCATATTTATTACATTATTCCACTCTTTAATTGATCTATCAATAATGAACTCTTTTTGTACCTCCTGTTCCCTTTCTGCTATTTTATCTTTGTGAATCCAAATCTGTTCCAATCTTGTCATGTCTCACCAATCTCCTCCCAACCATCCAGAGGTTCCCTCACCCATATACACTCTGTTCCCTCCTTTAGGCATGAAATCCAAAATTGTTGATAGTTTTCTAAATCTGCTGGCTGTATAAAGACCCGCTCATAAGGATCCTCTTCCTCATTTTCCCCAATTATTTCATTACTACCCTTCTTTTCGGTAGCTTTTTATCAACACTTAAGGGTAACATTAATTGCCCTTTTTTCTTGTTATAATATAATCTAAAGATGTTCTTAATGATGCAGAAGGTGACGATAATGAGCAACAAGGTGGGGCAGTCACTCAAAACAGTCTAGAAAACCAGGTGGGTACCCATGTGAAAATGCTGTCCAACAAGCTATTTAATTGCACGCCATGAACTTCGTTGGTAATTTTTTTATTGCGTGTCTGTATCTCTGTTATGGCTGCTTTCAATGTTCCATTTGAAGCCTCTCCATCGGGTATCATTGTACAACAACTGCTCCAAAACTGATAGCCATTAGGAGATCCAGCATGTACCGGTTCCGGAGGGTCACCAAGCATAGCGCCCTCATCTCCTCCTTAATTGCATTCAACACTTTGCTGTTGAATTTGCCAACTGTAGCAGCTCATATTGAGTGAGCTGCAGTCACTTTGCATTAGTGGCGGGCTGGACACCTGCGAGCAGTAGTGAGGTAAAAAAAAAGTTGCAGCTGTGGAAAACAGTCTGAATTCATAAGGGATAGCAGATAGGTTTTCTGCACTTTTCTTCAAAAAATAATTATTTGCCTGCTTCTTCCATCTTATTGATTTTCGTTCCTCCTCTTTCTGTGCCATTTTTTCACTGCAACGCAATCTTCATGTTAATGCTATTAGGAGGTACCACCAGTACAGGACTGTGCAAAGGGGACAAGCACAAACACCACTCCAGTCAGGCGGAAGCTGCACATAAGCCTTTAATCCACATGCCCACCATATGTCCATCACCCTGGAGTCCCCTGTGTCAGCGCTGCATTCCACATCACCTTGGTGCATCCAGGGTTATTGCCCAGGTAGATAGACCCACTCGACCTGAAACACAAAGGAAATCATGTAAAGCTCTTGATGTCAACTGGTTGATGCTTTTCATGTAGCCAAGTTAATGCATGTACATATTTTCCCCAAATTGCACTGCAACTCTCATTCACCTTGGCAGCCACATTTTGTTCAAAACCTACTAATCTCTCAACACAACATTGCATTATTCATCTCTCCAATTTGTCCCCATACAACACTGCTCCCTCTGCCCTCATCAATGGCCTTGTATGGCACCAGGGTATCCTCTGCCCTTCTTCACTTGTGCACCATAATCTCTTGTGGTCTCTTATTTATAATTCCCTTTTTTTTTAGGACTTTGTGTCACATATTCCAATACCTAATGCTGGGTTTCCTCATTTTCAATCATTTTTGTTATTTCATGAAATCGTCTTCATAAACCTTTTCCCCTTCATCCACCCACTGAACCGTTAACTTTTTTCCCCAGAATGAACTTCTAGTTTTGCAGAGTGACAGGTGCATCAGGCATCCTGCTTCCTCGTAATACACAGCTTTGGGTAGAAAGAGTTTGGGTGTTCCTACCACGTGTGGGATGAGAGAGCAGACGTAGCAAGTGCCATTCACCTGTTCTCTCCCCACAAGTAACATCTCGTCATACCAAACATTTCCAGTTGACTAATCTGGCTCTCCTTCAGTGCCATGATGAAAACCTTCCTCATTCATTAAACCCCTTTTTTCCCTATTTATGTTTTCATTCAAATGTGTTCCACCTTTCTCTCTTAAAACTAAATAGACCAAAATGATTAATCCTACACTAAAACATATTAATATCATAACACTCCAAAACACTGAAAATGTCTTTTTTCTTCATTAAAACATTTTCTTTAAAGACATTTTTATCATTTTGTTTTGCTGGTTTTCTGTATAGTCTAAATGCCGAGAAAAATCTTGATGAAATCTCCCATATACTTCCCATCATGTTGTGCTTATGGAAGCAGAGCTCTTGTCTTTGCGCACGTCTGTGAAGTGGACCCATTCTCACCGTCCTTTGATTTTCACCGCTGTGGGTGTTAAATAGATCACATTATGTAGGCCGGTGAAGCACTTCTCTTGCCATTTGCAAATGTGATTTTTTACGAATATCTTCTCCCCCTGTTAAAGAGGTGCTGCTTGTGGGAATTGTCCTGCTTGTCCGGTTTGATTTTTTGGCCTCGTCTGCAGGGATATGCATCAATGAGATTTTATACATGTCAAATTCCTCCCCCAGAATGCAAGAAGAAGAGTATGCATCAGAGATTGTACATGACGGTGGAATAGGCACATGCATTCTCTGCCCTTTAACAAATTAATGAGGAGTCAAGTGATGATCTCCTCTAGGTGTATTGCGCAGTGCAAATTATAGCAAGAGGCAAGCAATGCACCTAAGATTTTCTAAACGTTTGTGTAACCTTTGCCAACCGCATTTTAAGCAGTCCATTCATCTTCTCTAACAAACTGTTGGCTTGTGGATGGTAAACTGTGCATAGTAGGAGAGTTGCTACTTCCTTAATTAAATCATTAGCAAAATGCTGACCAGTGTCAGAACGAATTTCATATGGAATTCCCCCCCCACCTCGGGAACACCTCCCTCACAAGAAATATGGCCGCAGAGCGGGAGTCATTATGGTCACAGGGACCAGCCTGAAGCCAAAGTGAGAATGAACGCACCACTTCAAGCAAGTACCTGTAAGAGGTACATCTCTCTTGCATATCAACATAGTCAATATGCAAGTGCCGGAAGGGGCATCCAGTCATGGCAATGTTCCCTGCATGACTCTCAATGTGTGACCTGACAAATACATCTGGCATATCATGCAGTTATTCACAAACTCTACAACATTCTCATACACATTTGGTACAAACCACTCTTCACTTATCCCTTCAGCCACATGCTCTTTCGATACGTGGGCGTAGTGAAGCTGTTCCAATGCCACCGCAACCATTTGTTTGGCATGACCACTTTTCCTGTACTATCATGCCACCATACCAAATACGTTGGAGATAAAGAACATCCTTTCCTCTTCCATAACTCTTTCTGATCATCTGATGCTTCTCCCTGCAACTCAATTTTCTGCATTATTGGGGTTGCATTCAAGTTGTCTGGTAATGCATATTTTTCTTTGCTCACTTTTAGCACTGCTAGTAGGTGTATTTTTTTTCCTTTTCACCAGGGAACAGCACATGTGTTCCTTCTGGTAGATATGGTGCTCCCTTTGCTGCTCTGTCTGCTCTTTCATTTCCTAATTAAATCAAATCTAGTCTTCCTGTGTGGGCCTTGCACTTTATTAAAGCTAGTTCTACTGAGAGTGGTAACATTTCTAATAATTTACTCAGTGATCCTGCATGCTGAACAGGTGTACCATCACTTCTTTTGGACCTTCTCCTTTCCCATCTTGCTAGGCCCGAGTGAACTGTGGAAGTAACGTAGGCGAAATCAGAGAACATGTTCACTAACTGACCCTCTGACATGTTCAGTACCTCAATCAAGGCCACCGGTTCTGCTGCTTGTGCAGAGTAGTGGTCTGGTAGTCACGTCTGTTAGTACACTATCAACTCCTCCCCTTTGTGTACTCCATGTCTGTGCCCTACCACTGCAGAACCTGAATGTCTCTGCCCTGTGGTCTGATCAATACTGGAGCTTCAGTCAATGAAAATTATGTCCCAGCCCGTCTATGAACGCTATGCAGTCATGTACGTAATCACACTCCTCTATTTTTTCTGCAATGAACTCTGGTGGGTTTATAGTCCTGCATCTCACCACTACCATTGCTGGGTTTGTCAGTATTACATCATACCCTGAAGATCTCTAAGTTGTCAATGTTGATTTTGTTTTTTCCAGTATTGCGGATAATGCATGCTTCACATATCAAACTACAGGGTACTACAGTTATTGTCGAAGCCTTCTCAATTGCAAATGCAACAGCAGCAAGTGTCTGCTCACATGGGAAATGTCCCTGCATAACTGCATCTCGGGATCCACTGTAATATGCATGTGGTTTTTGTCCCTGTACCTTCTTCTGTGCCAGCACAGATGTCATTACTTTTCCACCTAAATGGGTAAACAGGTGAAACTTCTGTTTGTAATTGGATGTAGCCAGTATTGGTGCATGTGGTAATTCATGTTTTAGTTAATCAAAGATCTCGCCCATTTCAACTGTCCATTTTATGTTTGTTTTGTGTTTCTGAGCTTCTTTTAATGCTTGCAGCAATGGCCTGGTGTAAGTGGAGTAATCAAAAACCCATTCCCTGTAGTAGTTGCATGGGCCCAAGACCTGCTGCATCTCTTTCACTGTTTACGGTCGTGGAGTTTTATGTATGGCCTCTACTCTTACTGGTGTTATTTTGTCCCGTCTGCTGAAACAATCTCACCCAAGTACACCACTTTTTTGACAGCACTGCAACTTCTCTTTGTCTACTTTGTATCCGTTGTCAGCTAGCAAAGTCAGTAGTGTCACTGAGTCCTTCTACACTCTTCTGTAGGGCTGCATACCAATAAGTCATCAACTTACTTTATCACTATGCTTGCAAGCTGTAAATTGCTTAAATCCATTTGTATAACTCGGTTACAAATGCTGGGTCCCTCACAGTACCCTTGGGGCATTTTAGTGTGTTCCAACCTGGTTCTGCGATATGTAAACGCAGTGAGATACCTGGAGTCGGGGTGTAGTTCGATGGAGAAAAACACATTCTTCAAATCTACCACAGTGAAATAGTGTGCCTCTGCTGGAATGCTGCAAAAAATCGTAGTGGGATTTGGGACCAATGGATACTCTGCTTCAATAATATTGTTAGGAGGGTGTAAATCCTGTATAAAATACCATACCCCTCCCTTTGCTTTCTTGATGGGATGGATAGCCATGCTGCAAGGTGATGTTCTCTCCTGAGTTATGTTTTACTGCCATAGGGCATGCAGTGTCTCATAAATGACTTCATCTGCTTCTCAAGAAAGGGGGTACTGCTTTACTCGTGGCATTAGTACTCCTTCTTTTAATTTGATGTGTACTGTCTCGGACCCTTTTAGTATCCCTACATTATGGGGTCCTATTGTCCATAAGCTTTTTGGCACTTTTTCCAAATCTTCCTGCAAATATTTTGCGTTCTTTTTTGTTATTTGAGTCATCTGGGGAACTGCCCTTTCTTTTATGTGTACTGGACAAAGTATGCTCAATTCAAACACTACCTCTCCTTCTTCATTGTCTTTTTTTGTGAACAACTCTGTGTCACGTACTCCTTTTAATGTCAGTGTGGGTTCAATACCTAATATTGAACACCATTCCATGTTGTCTTCATCAGTGGCAACCAATATAATCATGTCCTTCCATAACACTAATTCCTCTAGGTACAGCAGTGTGTGTGTGTGTGTGTGTGTCTGAACTAATATAGGAGGGACACCGTAGCCTGAAGAAAAATGTGTTGGACAGCCGAAACACTCTTCCTTCAGTTCCTGGGAACCATCTCAACAACACGTGCCCCCTGTACAGAAACATCTCCATGCGTGTGGGTATCCCTCTCATTGTGCTATGTGCATAGTATGCCTGAATCAATATTGTCACTCTAGTTGGATACATTCCGGGTGTGGAGCACATCATCCCTTTCTCAGAAAATGAAATTGTGGCATTCAATTTGCTGAGTAAGTCCCTTCCCAGAATGTTGATGGGAGTATCTTTCGAATCCAATAATGGTGCTTCAATATTCTGTGTCCCTATTGTCAAGGGTAAATCTTTTGTCAGAGGAACTTTTTCGAATTGTCTCTGAAAAGCCTTGTGCGTCCAAACTTTTGTTAGCTAATGGAAATCATTCTTCCTTTATGCATGATCTGGTTGCTCCAGTATCTATAAGAAATGGAAATCCCCCCTGTCCTATCTGAACTGCTACCTCGGTTCCTCCTGTGGGTCCTCAGTTACTGCTAGAACAGGACACACTTGTACCCCTGTGGGTACCCCTATTGCAAAAATGTATTTGCAGATGATGTAAAAGGATTACCGCCCACCACTGTCACTCTTGTGTATTGGGGCACAGTGCTCTGTCCCAATAATGTTACCCCTTCTTGGACACCCAGGCTTCTCAACGGCCTGGGTGTCCTTTATACCAACTATGCTGATGACACCCAGGTTATCATGAAACCTTTGGGTTCCTATTCACAGGACTCCTTGGCCAGCAACACCACCTATTCTGCCATCCAAGCCTGGATGGTAGCCAACTCTCTGGCCATGAACACTGGTAAAATCGAGCTGCTGATTGTTGCTTCTAGCCACAAGCTTAAAAAACTGGACCCTGAATATAAATGTTTCACCATCGCCAACAGCATCATCCCAGTGGCATAAAACGTGAAGACGCTCTGCGTTACTTTGGATGCAGAGCTGACAATGAACCATCATGTTGCTCAGGTTCTGGCCTCTTGTGGCTTTATCAATAAATGACTACACCACATCCACCTGTTTCTGTCCCACAAGAACGCCTCCCTCCTGGCCTCTGCCCTCATCAATTCCTGCTTGGACTACTGCAATAGTCTCCTGAGTGGCCCCTCCCGCACGAATATCTCTGCATTACAAGTTATTCAAAATGGAGCAGTACAGGCAACTTGTGGCCTAGCCAGGTATGCCCATTCCATAAAATGTCGAAAAAATAAAAATAAAAATAAAAGTGAACATATGAGAAGGTAGGAAAAAATAAGAAAGATGTTGAAAATGGAAAACACGATGTGAAATTCTCATGTCCGTTCCTTCCAATTGGTCGTTCATTGGCACATTGAAGAATAGTGTCTCTCTCCTCCATCTGCGCCACGGCAGAAAGATGATGAAAAATAGAAGAAAAATACAGGAAATAAACATAAAAATAAAAATAAAATACGAACACGAAGTGTTTATCCTTATTTCCGCTCTTCTCAATCTGTCCTATGTTAGCAGAATGGAGAACTTTGTCCTTGTTTTCTTACTCTGTCCTCGGCGGAAGGATGATGAAGAGTTTTATCGTGGATCTCCCCCCTCTAAGGCTCTCCTCAGCAATGGATGTCCATAATTGCTTCTCAGCTGCGAGAAGATAGCTCTCAGGAGCCTTTTGAGTTGCGCGTTCTTTGTTGGGTCGCTGAGGAAGGTGGGCACGTCGACAGTGATGGTTCTACCCACTAGTTCTGGAAAGTTCTCATTGAGGTGGAAGAAGACTCGGAATGCGTATCTACAGTCTTCTGGTGTCAACGACATTCGCTCTTACTTTCTGGCCTCTAGATCACAGGCCCCCCTTTTTTTTTTAACAGTCTTTGTACTTCCCTCGATTTGTCCCTCGACGAACAGTCTCACAGGAATCTCCTCAGGAACTCTCGCTGGAAGTTGGACAGTTCCACTTGGAGCATAATCCTGTGGAGAAGATTCTTCATGTGTAGGAAATTGACTGGATCTCTGAGGAAAGTGACAACATCAACATCAGCAGGCCTTCCCACCATTTCTGGATAGTCTGTGACTAGTCTAATCAGGACACTGTGGGCTAGCTGCGTGTCTGCAGGGGACAGGGACATTTGTTTTGTTTTGCTGGGTCCCGATCACAAGTCTTTCTTTTGTCATGAGCAGTTTTTGCACTTTCCTGCTGCATGGATTGCTACCACATGGTTGAGTTTATACCAAACTTGCTTCAAAAAATCCTTGTTTCAGGGGTTTCTGATGAAAGTCAGTGTATCTGTGGTTCTCTCGACAACTCCTGGGCACTCCTCTATGATTCGGACGAATAATGTATACGTTATTTCATCAATGATCACTTGGGGTGGGAGCATTAGTCTCTTGTTCACTGTGCTCGGGCAACTCGGCAAAGACTTCTGTGATGACAGTCAGTAGTTGCCTGACTACCTTCTTATTTTTCTGGATCTAGAATGTATTCTGTGACACTCGTTCCTCTCCCTATGAGTGACGGATATGTTAGGAGCACAAGCTGAAGGTAGGTGGGTACATCCCACTTGAGACTTCTGCCGGGATGTACCATAAATTCTGTGCACTAAGTCTTGGTACTGAATGCTTTAGGATAACGTTTTTTGGTTCTCAGAAATGTCTTATTTTACTGCTTATCAGAGTCTTAGAGTTCATGTTCAATGCTTCGTATGGTTCAACGTGTTCGAATTATTAGTGTCACTGCGGTTCCGGAATATATGATTCTCCTTTTACCCTGCACCTTTGGCTGCACAGAGTGTTCGTTTGCTTGGTTGGTCTTTTTTTTTGTGCATAAAGGAAAAGTTCAGTGTGACACAATTTTCACAAACGGGCTCTTTTCTTTTCTTCTCTGCTCATGGGTCCTTCTTCCTCGCCATAGATCTTGTCTGCACGTGCTGAGGTCCTTCCCTGTTGTCTGTAGATTCCTCGGAGGTGGATGCAGTATGAGTGCCCTCCCCTATAAACGGTTTGATGTCGTTTAGGAAGATCCCGGCTCTTCTGCCTTCGAGCTTGACAGCGGACAGGGTGCAGTCCTCTACGATGAAAGGGCCATTAAACCTTGGCTCGTCCCATTTTTTCCTTGTAAAATTCCGTACGAGGACGCTGTCACCAGGGAAGACAAGGGGCGCACCAAGGCTGTGAGCTGCGCCTGCATCAGCACTGTCTGTTGTGGTTTGTGCTGTGCTGTTCCTTTTATGCCGGCGCTGCAGCTGGCCTGAAATGACAGTGGCGGTGGATGTGAGACAGTCAAGGTAATTCTTCATCTTTGCTTCCAGAACCTCCCTAGCAGGCTGGGCATCCCATCTAGCCATTTCTCTGAGGGTAAGAGGGGTCCTCATCCTTCTACCAGTAACAATTATGTGCAGCGTAAGATGATGGTCGGAGCCTGGTTGGTTCCGATGAGCATACAATGCCAGTGGTAGACAGTACAGCCATCCTTTCTTTAATGTGAGGTTTAATTTAGCTATTCTCTCTTTTAACAGGCCGGTGAGCCGCTCACATATTCCATTTCCCTCTGGGTGATACGCCGACGAGAACTTGTGCTTTATACCAAGCAACAAGCTAATGTGCTCAAACACTGTGTTTACAAAATGGGACCCATTATCTGATCTCATTACCTCGCACACCCCCCACCTAGGGAACACTTTCCTCACCAGAAATTTTGCGGCACAGGCTGCATCGGGGTGTGTACAGGGACCTGCTTCTATCCATCTTGAGAAAGTACACACCACCACAATTAAATACCTGTACCCATTACACACCTGAATCATATCGACATAATCGATATGTAGGTGCTGGAACGGTCCATTAGGTCTGGTAATGATTCCTCTCACTACTTTTAATGTGTGCCCAGAGGTGAATTGCTGACAAATTATGCAGTTGACCATAAAAAATGCAACATGCTCTGCTAAATTTGGCGTAAACCAGTCTTCTGTGAGCGTTGCAGCAAGATTTTCTTTTGACATGTGTAAGGGTTAGTGGAGCTGTTCTAACGCTACCTTTAGAAGGGTGACAGGCATTACTGGTTTACCAGTGCTGTCTTGCCTCCACAATCCGTCAGAGGGGTTTAAAGAACACCCTCGACGCTTCCATAAATTTGTCTCCTCCTGAGGTCCCTCGCCTTGGAGCTCCATTAACTGAGTCTGCCCCATATTGCTATAGGCTTCTGGTGTGGCTCGTGCTACCATCATTCGTTCATGGGTACGTGCTAGCTCCACGTCCATGATTGTTTCATTCTTGGATGCCATGCGCTTGGCTTCCTTGTCCACTTCATGGTTTCCACGTGACATGAAATCTGTCCCCTTGGTGTGAGCAGCACATTTCACGACCGCTATGCACACTGGGAGCTGTAGTGCTTTTATCAGCCTATCCAGTAAGGCTGCATGTTGCACTGGCATGCCGTCTGCTAGGAGGTAACCCCTCCTTTTCCATCGTGCTAAACCTGCGTGCATGGTGGAAGTCACATAGGCAGAGTCACTGTACACCGTTACTTCCTGATCTGCATGATTTTCGATGGCGAGTATCAGGCCACAAGTTCTGCAGCTTGGGCTGAATAGTGAGAGGGTATTTGCGTACTGACGAGTACCTGAAACTCTCCATCCGCCAGGTGTTTCACCACGGCTAGGCCTGTATACCCTTGTCAGTCTTCTTGTTCGATTCTAGAAGACCCGTCAATGAAGACGACCTCCCCACTTGGCAGGGCGTTTTCCTTTAACCATGGGATTTCATCGTAGAATTCTTCATAGTTTGCACAGTCATGGACTGGTTCACCCTCGGTTACTGGTTCTATTATGAACGTTGCAGGGTTCACCGTTTTACATCAAACTATTTTGATTGTTGGATTAGAGATGATTACCTCATAGGCGGATGCTCTCTGTGATATCAATATGCCTTGTGGCTTTTCCAGTATGGCGAACAGTGAATGCTCGACATACAATGTCATGGAGAACCCCAATGGCAGACACCTTCTCGATGGCAAACGCGGCAGCAGCCAGATTTTGTTCGCATGGGATGTGGCCCCTCATAACCGGGTCCGGATTTCCGCTGTAATACGCTAGAGGTTTGCACCCCAGTGATGTTCGTTGAGCAAGTACTGCGTCATAAAATTGCCATCGGTATGTGAGAATAGATAGAATTCTTCTGCATAATTAGGGATCCCAAAAACTGGGGCCTTACAAATTGCCCCCTTGAGTTCTGAAAAACCCTTTTCCATTGCCTCAGACCACCCGATTTCTTCCTTTGTTGCTTGGGCCTTCTTCAGGGCCTGAAGCAAGGGCTTGGTGTACGAGCTGTAGTCAAAGACCCAAGCTCAGACATAATTGCACAGGCCTAAAAAGCTTTGCATTTGCTTGATCGTGTGTGGCTTGGCCGTGTTCATGATGGCTTCAGCCCTTTCTGGGGTTATCCTTTTCCCTTCATGAGAGATTAGTTGCCCTATGTACAGCACTTCCCGCTGACAGTATTGCAACTTTTCCTTGTCAACTTTGTACCCTTTCTCAGCTAGTATTGTTAGTAGCTGGACAGACTCACTCCTGCATTGCTCCTCAGTGGTGCTGCTTATCAGAATGTCATCTACATACTGCAAAACAAGACTGTCTACTGCAATACTGCTTAGGTCCATTTGCAGGAGTCTGTTAAAAATGGATGGGGACTCACAATATCCCTGTGGCAGCCTCATGCTTTTCAGGCGCATTTGCCTGAACGTGAACGATGTCAAGTCTTGTGAGTCAAGGTGCAACGGAATTGAGAAAAAAGCATTTTTCAAATCGATCACCGTGAAATATTTTGCCTCAGTGGATATGTTACACAGAATTGGGTTAGGGACTAGAGGGAACTCAGCTTCGACAATGTCGTTTAATGCCCTTAAATCCTGGAGTAAACGCGCCAAGACCCGCCCTTTGATTTCTTGACGGGATAGATCACTGTCTTACAGGGTGATTCTGACGTCACTAGGATGCCCTGTTCCATCATGGCGGAAATTGTCTTCGCGATCCCCTCATCCGCTTCTCTGTACATGGGATACTGTCATGCTCTTGGTAGGATCGCTGCTGGTTTTGGTTTGATTTTCACCTCTCCCGCCCCCTTCAGGAGTCCTACGTCATAAGGCCCTGTTGTCCATACTGCGACAGGCACCTGGGCCATGTCCTCCTCGAAGTATTCTGGACGTACCAGCGCCAACATCATTCTCTGTGCACTTCTCGTTTGATCATTTTGACCCAGAATATGAGACTTACTTCCACTCTTGTCTCTTCTAAGTCAGGGTGTTCTTCGAACAGATCGTCATCAGTGACGTCAGTCACTCGATACCCTTCTTCAATGGCGATAACAGCGCACCATTACCTTCCTTCGTCATCATATCCTTCTACCAGCACCACCTTCCGCTTTACTGCAGCAGATTGTATTTCCAAGGGAAATATTTGTCCCTCTTCCTCATGCACGGGTATTCTTGGTCTAAATAGAAATTCGTCAGGGGTTCTCATAGGTTTGTCTGCGAGGCCTGGCAATCCCGCCATAAGCACTCGTACGCCATATGCGAAAACCTCTGGCTCCAGCGGTATAGCTCTCATGGCTGCACGTCCAGAGTATGCTCTGATCATTTCGAACACATTAGAATAATGCATTCCTGGCGTGGAGCACACTATACCATCCTCAGTAAACGAGATTGTCATATTCAACTTTGTCATTAAATGTCGACCCATGATGTTTACTGGGCACTGATGTCAGTACAATAAGGGTACATTCATTTCACGCTCTCCCACTGAAACTGGGAGTGTGTCTGTAAAGGGAACTCTGCTATGAGTTCCAGTGAAACTCTGAGTATCTATAGCCTCGCCGGACAAGGAAACCTTGCCTTCTCGTATGCACGAATGCGTTGCACCCGTGTCAACTAAGAAGGAATATTCTTTACCCCCTATGGTGCATTTACCCTGGGTTCCCTTTTAGGGTCTGGTGTCACTGATAGGATAGAGCACATCAGAGTTTCCCGTGAGCTGTCCTATTTTATGTATAGGTTTGGCCCACTGTAAGTTTGTGGAATACCCCCATTCCCGGGGTTGGTTCCCCCTACATTGTTCATTCCTTGTGGCACCGGCGGTGGTGCCTGTTGGGGCTGCCCCTGTTGCAAGTTCCCCATGTTTGAGGGTTGAAACCCTTGTTGTGCACCTTGCTGCAAGCTTGCTGCCTGCTGCTGTACTATGTGGCCCTGCGCACTGCCTTGTTGCGGGGCGGCAGGCTAATTCACCATACCTGCTCCCATTCCTTGGCCATTTTGCCACATGCCTTGGTTTCTGCACATGTGCGCCAAATGTCCTGTCATTCTACACAGCCAGCATACTGGCGGTAGTCGGACCATCTGCCCATCCGGCATGGCTTGACCGCTCATCTGTTCATTCTGAAATCCACCTTGGTTATTTTGAAAACCTCCCTGATTACCATGGAAACCTCCCTGGCCACCTTGCCACCCTCTTCCTCTAAATCCTGTACCCCTCGGGTAATATCCCGTATTAGCTGGGTTATTTACTTGCTGCGTGCTGGGCTCGGCTGGTCAATATGGCTCCCTCGAGAGTATACTTCGAGAGCTTCTTTTGTACCGGCTTCGCCTCCTCTCCCTTACGGGTTGCTTCCTTTTTTCGGTTCTTTTCTTGTAACAATCTGCAGTAGTGTGCAATTGTCAATTGAATTTCAGCCCACGGTTTGGCTTCGATCTCTACCAATTTCTTGAGCTGTTTTTGCACCGGTTCAGGCAACCCTTGACACAGTATGTGGTAGAAGACAGGGATAGACTTTGACCAAGACTCATGCGTTTCGAGCACCCACGCGTCTTGAAAATTTGGGATATAAATCAACGGATCATCTGACTCTTTCATTTTCCAAGTCATTATAGCTCCCATGTCTGATGTGTCTGGGTATAGCGTTCGCAGCGCTTTCCACACTGCTGCTCTACAATTATTACACAGTGCTCCATCATGGGTAGTGTTAGTTATCGTTACCCTTGGATACCCAGCCCGTTTCCACACATCGTCAGGCCTTTCACCAAGTATGGCGATCAGGAGGCCCTTGATGTCCCCTATAGCTGAGGTGACCCCCGGTCATCTTTTCTAACTCGTGTATCCATTTCCCAGCCCCCGATATCAGCATTGGAAGCTTATTTTTTAAGTTTTCTCGGTCCATGTGTGGCCATGGAATGTATTGTGGCCTCACTCCCCCTTTATCTAGCAGCGGGAATTGAAAGGCACAATCTTCCTTTTCTTTTCTCCCACTCCTCCCGACTACTGGCGGGGCACAATTACCATCTTGCCGTCTACCCGGCAGTGCCCTTAAACTGCCTGCATAGGTGGATGCTGGCCCCCCCCTCTGATCACGGGGTGTTCCCTCACGTTTGCCATGTGTCTTGGTAGGCTTTGATGTCCTAGGTCCAGATTCACTGGCGTCGGACCATCGTACCCCTTGGCCTCGAGGTAGCAGCTTTTCACATCATCTCCCTTCCTCCTGTGCCTCGTCCTCCGTATCCCCACCGGAGTCCGATCCTGAGTAATCCCAGTTTACGCAACTCCTTGCATCCTCTTCGTTTTGCCTGATCTCCAATCTATCAAGGGACAGTCCCCTGCTCCCACTACCTTGGGTGGTATCCTCAGTGTCATATAGCTGAGTGCTCTCTAAGCGCTCATCTTCCCTTCCCCCTTGGTGGGCTACCTCTAGTCCTATCTCATCATATATTTTATCAATCGTTTCCCCGATGCTTCTGGTATCGAAGTCATCGTCAATATTTATCTCGCTTGTACCTGGTACCGCGTCGCTTGCAGGAAAGAATTCTTCTATGTCTTCCCACTCTACTATAGGATTGGGTTTAACGACTACCCGCTCCAAATACTCAATATCTCGTGCCCTTTGTCTTAGTTTTCGTTCCAATTCCTCATCTATCTCCTTTTGCTTTTTCGGTTCTTCTCTAGCCTTATCTACTTCTCTCATTCGTTCATTTCTACGTGTCTTTGCCCTTCTACTCTCCTCGTCTTCCCGCTTTTTGACCTTCCTTTCGTGCACTCTCCTTTCTTCCTCCAACTTTAACATGTTCAGCCTGTATTTTTCATAGGCTGCATACTGTGTGCGACTGAGCGGTATTCCTTGCTCTTCGCAATATAGTTGTTCTCGCCTTAATCTATCCTTCTTTCTTGTCCTTGCATCCCTTGCTTCTTTCTCCTTTCTTTGCTCTTCATCGTGCCTTCCTCTCGTCCGCACATCATCACTTCCCTTTCCATCTAGCTTTAATAGTATCTGTCCTCCCATCCATTCGTCTTTCGTGAATGCTGTCTCATCACTTCCTTTCCGCTTCTTTCCCTCTCTCTTTTTATCGAGAGGTGCTCTAGCCTGTGCCTGATCCTTACTACTACCGCCATGCCTCTCCTTGTCCCTCGGGACTGTGGAGGCCAAATCAATTTCCTGCTCCTGTTCTTTAGTTTCGTCACTACTACATGTAGGTGACTCATATGCGGGGTTACTGTACCCTGTGGCTGCTTTGAGTTCTTGTAACGGGTAAAGACCCTCTGATTTGCTTCCCTCAATGACTAATTCTGGCATGGCTGGTGGCGCGGTAGGTGTCTCACCCCCCTCCGTACATACATTTAATATCCAGTCTGCAGGTGGTTCTTCTTCCTTCGTTTGCTCAAACATCTTCCAAAGCTCGAGAACAGCAAGACGTTTCTCAAGCTTCTTGCCAGTATATGTGGCATGAAGTAAGGGTGTCATGTGCTGTAAAACAGCCTTAGACAATGACCCATTCTGGGGCCAAGGCATAAACATCTTATTGGCAGTACCCTTAACCCACTCCTGGCTATATTTCTTCAATTTTGGTGCATGCTTGGGCAGTTGCTTGCACAAGTGCGCAAGTGGGGTAACCTCTTCCATTCTCTTAACTCCAACACCAACAATATTTACACAATCTTTTAATCTTCCCACTAGTATGAGTAAGCACCACAACCGCAAGCTCCAATCCACTTCTTCCCGCCAAAATGTATACTATCGATTAATTCAAAAGAAACCATCAATTCACTGGCGATTCCCTCTTAGTTACAGAATCGCGGAAGGCCAAAATGCATTTCAATCAATCACCAATACAATTGTTGAACATTTAACATGCAGTAAGACACATATGACGGACACTTGACAGACTAGACAGACACCAGCTGGTCATACATGTACCTGCCTTCTAATTAATACCCCACCATGGGATTTGAACGAACCCCGTTAATTCCGTCTTTAAACGTAATCGTAGCCTAAATTGTCCCCCCTCTGTGGGCTCTGGGTTCACGTTCCTTCTGACCACTCTTTAAAGCGCAGGAACAAGGCAAATTCTCGTTTTTCTCTCGGGTGTCCCCCCGGTATTCTCTTACGTTTTAGCTCAGATGCCCCCCTGGTATTCTCTTACGTTTTGGCTCAGGTGCCCCCCTGGTATTCCCCTTTATATATGTTTTTCTTTTTATACTCGAGTCATTAACCCTTTAAATATATACCGTCTTCTCTACCTCTAGCTACTTTATTTTTCTCCTCCACCCTCCGTTACCTTTCCCCTACTTGCTCTAATGCCTATGAGACATTTGCCAAGGTAATGAGTTTCGTTGTTTCACTCACCGATCGCCTCTTTTCCTCTCTAGAACTTCAGGATCACCGCCCCTTCCTCTTCCTGCTTTTAATGTTTTCGTCCGATCCGCTGCCCGTGGGAATGAGAAGGGTTATGCTTGGAAAGGCGGGTTCCTTCAGACCCACTGCAGATTTTTTTGAAATTTCACTCAATTATGTGCAGCGTAAGATGATGGTCGGAGCCTGGTTGGTTCCGATGAGCATACAATGCTAGTGGTAGACAGTACAGCCATCCTTTCTTTAATGTGAGGTTTAATTTAGCTATTCTCTCTTTTAACAGGCCGGTGAGCCGCTCACATATCCCATTTCCCTCTGGGTGATACGCCGACGAGAACTTGTGCTTTATACCAAGCAACAAGCTAATGTGCTCAAACACTGTGTTTACAAAATGGGGCCCATTATCTGATCTCATTACCTCGCACACCCCCCACCTAGGGAACACTTTCCTCACCAGAAAGTTTGCGGCACAGGCTGCATCGGGGTGTGTACAGGGACCTGCTTCTATCCATCTTGAGAAAGTACACACCACCACAATTAAATACCTGTACCCATTACACACCTGAATCATATCGACATAATCGATATGTAGGTGCTGGAACGGTCCATTAAGTCTGGTAATGATTCCTCTCACTACTTTTAATGTGTGCCCAGAGGTGAATTGCTGACAAATTATGCAGTTGACCATAAAAAATGCAACATGCTCTGCTAAATTTGGCGTCAACCAGTCTTCTGTGAGCGTTGCAGCAAGATTTTCTTTTGACATGTGTAAGGGTTAGTGGAGCTGTTCTAACGCTACCTTTAGAAGGGTGACATGCATTACTGGTTTACCAGTGCTGTCTTGCCTCCACAATCCGTCAGAGGGGTTTAAAGAACACCCTCGACGCTTCCATAAATTTGTCTCCTCCTGAGGTCCCTCGCCTTGGAGCTCCATTAACTGAGTCTGCCCCATATTGCTATAGGCTTCTGGTGTGGCTCGTGCTACCATCATTCCTTCATGGGTACGTGCTAGCTCCACGTCCATGATTGTTTCATTCTTGGATGCCATGCGCTTGGCTTCCTTGTCCACTTCATGGTTTCCACGTGACATGAAATCTGTCCCCTTGGTGTGAGCAGCACATTTCACGACCGCTATGCACACTGGGAGCTGTAGTGCTTTTATCAGCCTATCCAGTAAGGCTGCATGTTGCACTGGCATGCCGTCTGCTCGGAGGTAACCCCTCCTTTTCCATCGTGCTAAACCTGCGTGCATGGTGGAAGTCACATAGGCAGAGTCACTGTACACCGTTACTTCCTGATCTGCATGATTTTCGATGGCGAGTTGTGAAGACCGGTGGGGGGGTCTGTACTTCCGCTCTCTATATGGTAGAGGAGAGGCACAGAGGACCCCAGCCAAGATTCTCTAATACGGTAGCGATGGACGAGCAATCAAGGCCTAGCTTCTCAGGAGGTGATGCAGGCTGGTTCTTAAGTACAGTGTATCCCCAAGCCCCCACAAAGGAATGTCCACACACTGTATTACTGAAAACACAGTCTTTATATAATTAATATTCAAGGGTTATGTACACTTATCACAATAACGCACTTTGTGCTCAGGAAAACCAATAATGATAAATATCTACAATTCTAAAGTGGTACCACTAATATTAGACCTCATTAAAGTGCATTCACAATACTGTAAAAATGGCACACAGATCAATAAGAAGGAAACCAGCAATAGAGAGAGGAGAGATAAAAGATGGTTGAAACAATAGGCAGAATACTGGCCCTAGCTACTGGACACAGTTCTGTGTGGAGATCCCCCCACCTGGGCAACCTGTAAAATAAAGGGATATGACACAAGCCCAGTCCATATATTGTTCAACAGTCTTATTCTCTCCTACAATGTTTTTACCCCCCCAATGTACCTGGTGGAGTCGAGTTCTTCGAAGAGGCGTCGACAGATCCTTCTTGAATGACCCCCTTTTAAGCAGGAGTCACGGATCGTCGAGAGGCGTCGAGAAACGTCGAAGACCTCGGGGTTCGGCGACGGGGAATCGACGGCCCTTCTTGAATGCCTTCCCTTTCAAGCGGGAGGCACGGGGCGTCGAACGTCCGTCGACAAACGAGGTAGAACGATGTCGAAGAGGCGGCAGCTTCGTCCGAGCGGTGCTCGTCGGCGTCGGGGCGTCGGCGTCCTGCAAGGCGGAGGTGTGCGGGGCACCTCAATGACAATAGTTCTGGACCGCAAAGATTGTAGAGACGGGAGCCCAGCAAGGGCGTCGAGTCGCTCGAGTCTTTGGGATCGTGAGGTGGCGGGAAACCCACCGGCGGATTCTCCTCGGCGCGTTGGTCGTCCTCGACTTTCTCCGGCAGGGCAAAAGCGGTCGACGGTGCGGACGAGGGAGTCCTTCGAGTCAAATGTTCTTAGGCAAGGAGCGGACGGCTCCGGTCGTCGGCGGCACGGCGTCAAGTGGTTCCCACGGCTGGGCAACACAACTTCGACGGGCCTCCAGCGGTTACACAGACCTGCGAACCCTGGTCGACGGCAATGGACTTCGACAGCGTCGAGGTCCGGGTGCTTCACTTCGATCTCCTCGGCGGTCCCGTCTCGGGTCGGCAGCCTTTCGAGGGTCTGACTTCCAGGGCGCTTCGGCGAAGATTCAGCGGTGCTCGATGGTCCCTCGGAGCACGGGAAGAGGGCGCCTAGCCAGGTCCTCTCTCGGGTCAGTCCTCGACGATGTCGACAACCTTCAGTTTCTGTCGAAGCAAATGCCACAGCAAGTCTTCTTCTTCCAGTTGGACGTCGAGGATCAGCAAATCCAGTTACTCTTGAGTGGAGACTCAGCTTCTGAATGCTTCTGAACAATTTCCAGTGGTGAGAGGTCCCCAGATATACTATTCTGTCTCTCATCCACACTGCTGGCACACACACAGCAGCCAATCACACAGAAGGGCATTCATGCAGTCAGTCAGCCAATCAGGCACACAGTGCATTCAGGCCACACTCCTCCCTTTCAGACACTCACAACAAGGAATGTGGATTGGGACAAGTACCCAGCCATTCAACACTACACACTGCATTCAGGCCAGTTTCGGGCAGGGCTGTCTCAGTCTTTGTCTCTCATGCCAGAAACCAGACAACCACAACAAGGAGTGTATATTGGTCACACACTCCATTCACCCAGGTCCCACCCACAGGAGGTACCCATAACATACAGTCACTGGGAAGGCTCCAGTCAGTCTAGCTGGGCCTTCACAACAACACCATATATGGAACTTCCACCCAACAGCCAGTCAGGGGGAAGGGACAGAGTCAGGGCTTCCCAGGACTTTGGGAAAAACAAGATAACAGGCAATAGAAAGCAAGAGGCCACAGGGGCCATCTTGTTTCCTATCAGGAATCAACTGATTCCAATGGCAGGGCCTGGGTATCCCAAAATGGAGGACACCCAGAGCACCTGTCAAATTCAGCATGGAGCTGCCACCAGCCCATACCCTGCTCTGTGGGCCACCCACAGGTGCCCAAAAACATACACTAGGGGCACAGGGTTGTACCCCTACCCATGGGTGCCATAAGGGTATCCCATGGGTCTGTTCACCAAACCAAAAGAGAGCTGCACTGCCAGGAGTCCCTCATGGACTCCTGGGCAGAAAACATGACAGAACACACGGTAAAAACAGAAAAAGGACAAGGATTCAGAGGCCCTGTCCCTCAGATGCATTTCCGGCATCACAGTCGCCCCCCCCAGACTGAGGTGGAGGGTGCCTAATCTCCCACGGGATAGACACCCTCATCCAGACGGTCAACATACCTTCTGGAAAGGCCATCTGCATTATCGTGACTCTTCCCTGGTCTGTGCTCTATGGTGAAGTCTAGCCCTTGTAGGCTAATCGACCACCTGAGCAATTTCGGATTCTCACCCTTCATCTGCATAAGCCACTTCAGGGGCTTATGATCTGTTTGGACCTTGAAGGTGGACCCCGTAAGGTAGGGCCTAAAACGCCTAAGGCTCCAAACTATACTAAAACATTCCTTTTCAACAGTAGCCCACCTAAGTTCTCTACCCTTGAGTTGTCTACTGATGAATATGATAGGATGTTCTCTCCCTTTGTCATCTAACTGGGACAAGACAGCTCCAATTCCGGTGTCGCAGGCATCCGTCTGGACGATAAAGGGTCGGCTGTAGTCAGGCGCACTCAACACAGGTGCCCTACACAGACTTTCTTTCAAGCCATCAAAGGCCCTCTGACAGTCTTCAGTCCAATTAACCTTCCTAGGCTGTTTGGGTGAAGTTAGAGCTGTCAGGGGTGCAGCTATGGTTCCATAGTCTGCCATGAAATTGCGATAGTACCCAGTGAGGCCCAAAAAGGCTCTCACCTGGGTTTGAGTAGTGGGAGTCTCCCAGTTCTGTACGTCCTGTACTTTACTGGAGAGAGGTTGGATTTGACCCCCTCCTACCTCATGACCAAGATAGGTAACTTTCCCCTGAGCTATCTGGCACTTGGTGGCCTTGATAGTGAGGTTAGCCCTTTTCAAGGCCTGCAACACCCTATCCAGATGTGTCAAATGCTCTTCCCAGGTGGAACTGTAGACGGCAATGTCGTCTAAGTAAGCCACACAAAAGGCTTCCAGCCCACTGAGCGCATGGTTGACCAATCTCTGGAAGGTGGCAGGGGCATTCTTCAACCCAAAGGGCATGACCCTAAACTGGTAGAGTCCCTCAGGTGTTGAGAAGGCGTCTTTTCCTTGGCATGGTCCGTCAGAGCTATTTGCCAATAGCCTGAGGTAAGGTCAAAGGTGCTCACAAATTTGGCAGCACCTATGGTGTCCACGAGCTCATCAGCCCTGGGCAATGGGTGCGCGTCAGTTTTGGTGACGGCATTGACTCCTCGGTAGTCCACACAGAACCTCCAATCCTTGGTACCCGCCGGGGAACTTGCCTTGGGGACAAGGACCACTGGACTGGACCAGGGACTGGTGGAGGGTTCAATAACACCCAGATCCAACATCTTGGCGACCTCAGCCTGGATGTGGTTTTTGACGGTATCTGACATACGATAGCTCCTGCTCTTGACAGGCACGCTGTCACCAGTGTCAATTTCGTGCTTACACCACGGTGTAAGGCCCGGTGTCAGTGAAAACAGAGAGGCATACTGCTGGAGCAAAGCCCTGCAGGCCCTCTGCTGCTCCGTTGTCAAATCGGGAGAGAGTTGTACTCCCTCCACTGAGCCATCCTGAGGGTTGCTATGCAGCAAATCAGGAAGGGGCTCACTCTCATCCTCTTCTTGCCCTGAAGCTAGCAAGAGACATGAGACCTCTGCTCGCCTGTGGAAAGGCTTGAGCCTGTTGACATGGAATACCTGGGGGGCTACCCCAGAGGCTCCCATGTCCACCAGATAATTGACTTCGCCCATCTTGGAGATGATCCTGAAGGGTCCAGTCCACTTGTCTGCCAAAGCTCTAGGCTTGGTAGGCTCCATCACAAGGATTTCCTGTCCCGGAGTCCAATCCACTTGCGAAGCTTTCAGGTCATGCCAGTACTTATTCAATTCCTGGCTGGCCTTGAGATTTGCTGTTGCCTGACCCATCATTTGTGTCATCCTCCGCCTGAGGCCTAACACATAGTCCCCCACTTGCTTGGCGGGACCTGGAGGGGTGGCTTCCAAGCCTTCTCGGATCAAGGCGAGGGGCCCCCTCACGGGATGTCCAAAGAGTAACTCAAAGGGGCTGAAACCAACACCCTCTTGAGGTACCTCTCTGTAAGCAAACAGCAGGCATGGCAGGAGGAGATCCCATTTCCTCCTTAGGGGCTCTTCCAAAGCACCTAGCATGCCCTTGAGAGTTTTGTTAAATCTCTCAACCAGACCATTGGTCTGGGGGTGGTAAGAGGTGGAGAACTTGTAGGTTACCCCGCACTCTTTCCACATGGTTTTCATGTAACTAGACATGAAGTTGGATCCTCGGTCAGAGACAACCTCCTTGGGGAATCCAACACGGGTGAAAATGCCCAGGAGAGCCCTGGCAACCACCTTGGCAGTAACAGTCCGAAGGGGTATTGCCTCAGGGTACCTGGTGTCATGATCTACCAAGACCAGGATGAACCGATGTCCACCTGAAGTGGGAGGGTCAAGGGGACCGACGATGTCGATGCCCACCCTCTCAAATGGTGTGCCAACCACTGGTAATGGCTGCAGTGGGGCAATGACCCTGCCTCCAGTCTTGCCAGACAACTGACAAGTTGGGCAGGTCCTGCAGTGGGACTCCACCTCTACTCCCATCCGTGGCCAGTAGAAATGGGCAGAGAGCCTCTGCTTAGTCTTCTTGGTCCCAAGATGACCAGCCAAGGGCACCTCATGCGCCAACTGCAGTAGGAAGGGCCTGTAAACCTGGGGTACCACCAACCTCTTGCGGGCACCAGGTTCGGGCTTAGTGGGCTCACTAACAAGGAGCTCACCCTCCCAATAAATCTTGAATGTCCTAGGCACTTCACCTTGTGCCTGGGACAGGGCCTGTTTCCTCAGGCCCTCGAGAGAGTGGCACTCTCTCTGTCCCTTACAGATGTCTGCCCGGGAGGGTCCCCCTTCAGCTAACAAGCATTGAAGGTCGGGATGATCCTCCGGGTTGAGAACCTCTCCCACAGGAGAGTCTTCTGTCTCTTCTCCCACAGGAGTTGAGTTTGGGTTTTCCGCTGGACCCAGCCCGTCCGGAGCATGGATCCCAATGGGTGCTGTCGGAACAGCAGGAAGAGAAGGTGTTCCCTCCACAGAGGTGGCCTTCTTGGTCTTCCTTCTTCTTGCCTTAGGCCTCGCCTTTGGCTCGGGTACCTGACTCACAGCCAGACCCGGTGTCACCTGTGACCTAGTGACTGCAGCAGCAGTCATGGGAAGACCATCCGAGATCAACCCCAACTCTACTAGATCATTTCCTAACAGAATGTTAGCAGGGACATTGTCCTGAACCAGGACAGGAAGCTTTGCTGTCTTGTCTCCAATCATGAGTGTGACTAAGGCTACAGGTGATAATTTGGGAGGCCCACCAGCTAATCTGGTGGTTTGCAGAGGAGCACCTTCATAGTCCTCTGGCTTGAGCAGGGTCCTGTCCACCACTGTCATGCTTGCCCCAGTGTCTCTCAAACCAGTAGAAGGCTGGCCATTCAAGAGGACACTTCTCAAAAACCTACGGGTGTTCTGTGGGATAGTCGCCAGTACTTCTGCGTACTGGTCCCAGGCCCCAAGGGACACTAAGGAAATCTCTACCGGAGCACCAAAGGTGATTCCGGTAGAGGAGGGGAGGACAGTGGCCTCCACCTCAGACACGGGGTAAGGGTAGGTCAGGCTGACAGCCTGTACTCCAAGTGCCTTACCTTTACACTTGGGGTCACCCCTTTTGTGATCCAGAGCCCCACAATCCCAACAAGTGCCAGGAGTGCGGGGTACGGTACTGGAACCACTGGGAACCTGCTTTGCAGCAGGTGGACCACTACTCTTATTCCCACCCACAGAGGACTTATCCCCACCAGATTTTTGGGTCTTAGGAGAGGAAGGTTTTGGTTTACTCGACTGTGATTGCTTTTGGGACTCCTCAGCTTTCTGAGAGGTCCCCTTTTCTTTGTCCTTGTCCTTCCCACTGGAGTCCTTAGGGGACACCCGGTGGGAGACCCACTTGTCAGCCAACCTAGCCAGCTTAAAGGGGTCCAAAATGTTCTGGTCAGCCACATACTGACGCAGCTCTGGTGAACAGGCTTCAGAAAAATGCTCAAAAAACAAGAGGTGGGACAACTCAACAAAAGTTTTCACCTTGTAACCGTCAATCCACCCCATCATGTTCATGTGCGCAGTACTCACCCAGTCAACCCAAGACACATTCTCTCTTTTCTTAAAATCCCTGAACCTTTTAAGGTATTGGGTAGGTGTCTTGCCAAACTTGGCAATCAAAGCAGACTTCATACACTCATACTGACCCCTTTCCTCCACACTCAGCTTCAGAATACAGTCATATCCAGTTTGAGGCACTCTGCTTAACAAACACTTAGCCCAATCTCTTTTATCTACATCATGAATTGCACAAGCCATTTCAAACGCTTCAATCCATTGGAGGATATCTGAACCCTCCACAAACACACCAACCAAATCTTTCATAAACTTGGTGGCTGGGGACCTGCCACTCTCAATTGGTCTAGCTGAAGTCTCCACTCTAGCTCTCTCTAGCTGGATTCTCTGACATTCAGTGTCCTTGTCTTTGAGCGCAAGATCCCTATTCTTGAGTTCCACTTGCTGTGCCAGCTCCTCTTTCTTAAGCTCAGCTTCTATTTCCAACTTGCGATATTCAAAGGCCAATTTCATCCTTAATAACTCAAGTTCCATGGAATTGCTGGGGTTCGGAACAGAGGCAGCAGGAATGGTGGCATTCCCAGAAACAGATTCAGCGACAACCCCAGGGGCAGAGTCCTCACTGGTTGCATCCCCCCCTTCATCAAGGGTTTCACCATCAGTCTGGTAGTCCACCAGGGCAGCTATCAGCTCAGCCCTAGACTTATCCACAAAGTCCAACTCCCTGGCTTCACAAGCACTCTGGAGAGCCTCTAAGCTCATCCGAGTCAATTTACCATTTGCAATGGGCTCCATTGCCTGTAATGCAGTTATTTGGTACACACCCAAACCTTAATCTAATAAAGTGCGGATATTTTGTAAGTGGCACGGTTATACACTGAGTCTTAAAACCATAAGCATCCCACCGCTGGCCACCAGCTTGTGAAGACCGGTGGGGGGGTCTGTACTTCCGCTCTCTATATGGTAGAGGAGAGGCACAGAGGACCCCAGCCAAGATTCTCTAATACGGTAGCGATGGACGAGCAATCAAGGCCTAGCTTCTCAGGAGGTGATGCAGGCTGGTTCTTAAGTACAGTGTATCCCCAAGCCCCCACAAAGGAATGTCCACACACTGTATTACTGAAAACACAGTCTTTATATAATTAATATTCAAGGGTTATGTACACTTATCACAATAACGCACTTTGTGCTCAGGAAAACCAATAATGATAAATATCTACAATTCTAAAGTGGTACCACTAATATTAGACCTCATTAAAGTGCATTCACAATACTGTAAAAATGGCACACAGATCAATAAGAAGGAAACCAGCAATAGAGAGAGGAGAGATAAAAGATGGTTGAAACAATAGGCAGAATACTGGCCCTAGCTACTGGACACAGTTCTGTGTGGAGATCCCCCCACCTGGGCAACCTGTAAAATAAAGGGATATGACACAAGCCCAGTCCATATATTGTTCAACAGTCTTATTCTCTCCTACAATGTTTTTACCCCCCCAATGTACCTGGTGGAGTCGAGTTCTTCGAAGAGGCGTCGACAGATCCTTCTTGAATGACCCCCTTTTAAGCAGGAGTCACGGATCGTCGAGAGGCGTCGAGAAACGTCGAAGACCTCGGGGTTCGGCGACGGGGAATCGACGGCCCTTCTTGAATGCCTTCCCTTTCAAGCGGGAGGCACGGGGCGTCGAACGTCCGTCGACAAACGAGGTAGAACGATGTCGAAGAGGCGGCAGCTTCGTCCGAGCGGTGCTCGTCGGCGTCGGGGCGTCGGCGTCCTGCAAGGCGGAGGTGTGCGGGGCACCTCGATGACAATAGTTCTGGACCGCAAAGATTGTAGAGACGGGAGCCCAGCAAGGGCGTCGAGTCGCTCGAGTCTTTGGGATCGTGAGGTGGCGGGAAACCCACCGGCGGATTCTCCTCGGCGCGTTGGTCGTCCTCGACTTTCTCTGGCAGGGCAAAAGCGGTCGACGGTGCGGACGAGGGAGTCCTTCGAGTCAAATGTTCTTAGGCAAGGAGCGGACGGCTCCGGTCGTCGGCGGCACGGCGTCAAGTGGTTCCCACGGCTGGGCAACACAACTTCGACGGGCCTCCAGCGGTTACACAGACCTGCGAACCCTGGTCGACGGCAATGGACTTCGACAGCGTCGAGGTCCGGGTGCTTCACTTCGATCTCCTCGGCGGTCCCGTCTCGGGTCGGCAGCCTTTCGAGGGTCTGACTTCCAGGGCGCTTCGGCGAAGATTCAGCGGTGCTCGATGGTCCCTCGGAGCACGGGAAGAGGGCGCCTAGCCAGGTCCTCTCTCGGGTCAGTCCTCGACGATGTCGACAACCTTCAGTTTCTGTCGAAGCAAATGCCACAGCAAGTCTTCTTCTTCCAGTTGGACGTCGAGGATCAGCAAATCCAGTTACTCTTGAGTGGAGACTCAGCTTCTGAATGCTTCTGAACAATTTCCAGTGGTGAGAGGTCCCCAGATATACTATTCTGTCTCTCATCCACACTGCTGGCACACACACAGCAGCCAATCACACAGAAGGGCATTCATGCAGTCAGTCAGCCAATCAGGCACACAGTGCATTCAGGCCACACTCCTCCCTTTCAGACACTCACAACAAGGAATGTGGATTGGGACAAGTACCCAGCCATTCAACACTACACACTGCATTCAGGCCAGTTTCGGGCAGGGCTGTCTCAGTCTTTGTCTCTCATGCCAGAAACCAGACAACCACAACAAGGAGTGTATATTGGTCACACACTCCATTCACCCAGGTCCCACCCACAGGAGGTACCCATAACATACAGTCACTGGGAAGGCTCCAGTCAGTCTAGCTGGGCCTTCACAACAACACCATATATGGAACTTCCACCCAACAGCCAGTCAGGGGGAAGGGACAGAGTCAGGGCTTCCCAGGACTTTGGGAAAAACAAGATAACAGGCAATAGAAAGCAAGAGGCCACAGGGGCCATCTTGTTTCCTATCAGGAATCAACTGATTCCAATGGCAGGGCCTGGGTATCCCAAAATGGAGGACACCCAGAGCACCTGTCAAATTCAGCATGGAGCTGCCACCAGCCCATACCCTGCTCTGTGGGCCACCCACAGGTGCCCAAAAACATACACTAGGGGCACAGGGTTGTACCCCTACCCATGGGTGCCATAAGGGTATCCCATGGGTCTGTTCACCAAACCAAAAGAGAGCTGCACTGCCAGGAGTCCCTCATGGACTCCTGGGCAGAAAACATGACAGAACACACGGTAAAAACAGAAAAAGGACAAGGATTCAGAGGCCCTGTCCCTCAGATGCATTTCCGGCATCACACGAGTATCAGGGCCACAAGTTCTGCAGCTTGGGCTGAATAGTGAGAGGGTATTCGCGTACTGACGAGTACCTGAAACTCTCCATCCGCCAGGTGTTTCACCACGGCTAGGCCTGTATACCCTTGTCAGTCTTCTTGTTCGATTCTAGAAGACCCGTCAATGAAGACGACCTCCCCACTTGGCAGGGCGTTTTCCTTTAACCATGGGATTTCATCGTAGAATTCTTCATAGTTTGCACAGTCATGGACTGGTTCACCCTCGGTTACTGGTTCTATTATGAACGTTGCAGGGTTCACCGTTTTACATCAAACTATTTTGATTGTTGGATTAGAGATGATTACCTCATAGGCAGGCGGATGCTCTCTGTGATGTCAATGTGCCTTGTGGCTTTTCCAGTATGGCGAACAGTGAGTGCTCGACATACAATGTCATGGAGAACCCCAATGGCAGACACCTTCTCGATGGCAAATGCGGCGGCGGCCAGATTTTGTTCGCATGGGATGTGGCCCCTCATAACCGGGTCCGGATTTCCGCTGTAATACGCTAGAGGTTTGCACCCCAGCGATGTTCGTTGAGCAAGTACTGCGTCATAAAATTGCCATCGGTATGTGAGAATAGATAGAATTCTTCTGCATAATTAGGGATCCCAAAAACTGGGGCCTTACAAATTGCCCCCTTGAGTTCTGAAAAACCCTTTTCCATTGCCTCAGTCCACCCGATTTCTTCCTTTGTCGCTTGGGCCTTCTTCAGGGCCTGAAGCAAGGGCTTGGTGTACGAGCTGTAGTCAAAGACCCAAGCTCAGACATAATTGCACAGGCCTAAAAAGCTTTGCATTTGCTTGATCGTGTGTGGCTTGGCCGTGTTCATGATGGCTTCAGCCCTTTCTGGGGTTATCCTTTTCCCTTCATGAGAGATTAGTTGCCCTATGTACGGCACTTCCTGCTGACAGTATTGCAACTTTTCCTTGTCAACTTTGTACCCTTTCTCAGCTAGTATTGTTAGTAGCTGGACAGACTCACTCCTGCATTGCTCCTCAGTGGTGCTGCTTATCAGAATGTCATCTACATACTGCAAAACAACACTGTCTACTGCAATACTGCTTAGGTCCATTTGCAGGAGTCTGTTAAAAATGGAAGGGGACTCACAATATCCCTGTGGCAGCCTCATGCTTTTCAGGCGCATTTGCCTGAACGTGAACGATGTCAAGTCTTGTGAGTCAAAGTGCAACGGAATTGAGAAAAAGCATTTTTCAAATAGATCACCGTGAAATATTTTGCCTCAGTGGATATGTTACACAGAATTGTAGACGGGTTAGGGACTAGAGGGAACTCAGCTTCGACAATGTCGTTTAATGCCCTTAAATCCTGGATTAAACGCGCCAACACCCGCCCTTTGATTTCTTGACGGGATAGATCACTGTCTTACAGGGTGATTCTGACGTCACTAGGATGCCCTGTTCCATCATGGCGGAAATTGTCTTCGCGATCCCCTCATCCGCTTCTCTGTACATGGGATACTGTCATGCTCTTGGTAGGATCGCTGCTGGCTTTGGTTTGATTTTCACCTCTCCCGCCCCCTTCAGGAGTCCTACGTCATAAGGCCCTGTTGTCCATACTGCGACAGGCACCTGGGCCATGTCCTCCTCGAAGTATTCTGGACGTAGCAGCGCCAACATCATTCTCTGTGCACTTCTCGTTTGATCATTTTGACCCAGAATATGAGACTTACTTCCACTCTTGTCTCTTCTAAGTCAGGGTGTTCTTCAAACAGATCGTCATCCGTGACGTCAGTCACTCGATACCCTTCTTCAATGGTGATAACAGCGCACCATTACCTTCCTTCGTCATCATATCCTTCTACCAGCACCACCTTCCGCTTTACTGCAGCAGATTGTATTTCCAAGGGAAATATTTGTCCCTCTTCCTCATGCACGGGTATTCTTGGTCTAAATAGAAATTCGTCAGGGGTTCTCATAGGTTTGTCTGCGAGGCCTGGCAATCCCGCCATAAGCACTCGTACGCCATATGCGAAAACCTCTGGCTCCAGCGGTATAGCTCTCATGGCTGCACGTCCAGAGTATGCTCTGATCATTTCAAACACATTAGAATAATGCATTCCTGGCGTGGAGCACACTATACCATCCTCAGTAAACGAGATTGTCATATTCAACTTTGTCATTAAATCTCGACCCATGATGTTTACTGGGCACTGACGTGAGTACAATAAGGGTACATTCATTTCACGCTCTCCCACTGAAACTGGGAGTGTGTCTGTAAAGGGAACTCTGCTATGAGTTCCAGTGAAACTCTGAGTATCTATAGCCTCGCCGGACAAGGAAACCTTGCCTTCTCGTATGCACGAATGCGTTGCACCCGTGTCAACTAAGAAGGAATATTCTTTACCCCCTATGGTGCATTTACCCTGGGTTCCCTTTTAGGGTCTGGTGTCACTGATAGGATAGAGCACATCAGAGTTTCCCGTGAGCTGTCCTATTTTATGTATAGGTTTGGCCCACTGTAAGTTTGTGGAATACCCCCATTCCCGGGGTTGGTTCCCCCTACATTGTTCATTCCTTGTGGCACCGGCGGTGGTGCCTGTTGGGGCTGCCCCTGTTGCAAGTTCCCCATGTTTGAGGGTTGAAACCCTTGTTGTGCACCTTGCTGCAAGCTTGCTGCCTGCTGCTGTACTATGTGGCCCTGCGCACTGCCTTGTTGCGGGGCGGCAGGCTGATTCACCATACCTGCTCCCATTCCTTGGCCATTTTGCCACATGCCTTGGTTTCTGCACATGTGCGCCAAATGTCCTGTCATTCTACACAGCCAGCATACTGGCGGTAGTCGGACCATCTGCCCATCCGGCATGGCTTGACCGCTCATCTGTTCATTCTGAAATCCACCTTGGTTATTTTGAAAACCTCCCTGATTACCATGGAAACCTCCCTGGCCACCTTGCCACCCTCTTCCTCTAAATCCTGTACCCCTCGGGTAATATCCCGTATTAGCTGGGTTATTTACTTGCTGCGTGCTGGGCTCGGCTGGTCAATATGGCTCCCTCGAGAGTATACTTCGAGAGCTTCTTTTGTACCGGCTTCGCCTCCTCTCCCTTACGGGTTGCTTCCTTTTTTCGGTTCTTTTCTTGTAACAATCTGCAGTAGTGTGCAATTGTCAATTGAATTTCAGCCCACGGTTTGGCTTCGATCTCTACCAATTTCTTGAGCTGTTTTTGCACCGGTTCAGGCAACCCTTGACACAGTATGTGGTAGAAGACAGGGATAGACTTTGACCAAGACTCATGCGTTTCGAGCACCCACGCGTCTTGAAAATTTGGGATATAAATCAACGGATCATCTGACTCTTTCATTTTCCAAGTCATTATAGCTCCCATGTCTGATGTGTCTGGGTATAGCGTTCGCAGCGCTTTCCACACTGCTGCTCTACAATTATTACACAGTGCTCCATCATGGGTAGTGTTAGTTATCGTTACCCTTGGATACCCAGCCCGTTTCCACACATCGTCAGGCCTTTCACCAAGTATGGCGATCAGGAGGCCCTTGATGTCCCCTATAGCTGAGGTGACCCCCGGTCATCTTTTCTAACTCGTGTATCCATTTCCCAGCCCCCGATATCAGCATTGGAAGCTTATTTTTTAAGTTTTCTCGGTCCATGTGTGGCCATGGAATGTATTGTGGCCTCACTCCCCCTTTATCTAGCAGCGGGAATTGAAAGGCACAATCTTCCTTTTCTTTTCTCCCACTCCTCCCGACTACTGGCGGGGCACAATTACCATCTTGCCGTCTACCCGGCAGTGCCCTTAAACTGCCTGCATAGGTGGATGCTGGCCCCCCCTCTGATCACGGGGTGTTCCCTCACGTTTGCCATGTGTCTTGGTAGGCTTTGATGTCCTAGGTCCAGATTCACTGGCGTCGGACCATCGTACCCCTTGGCCTCGAGGTAGCAGCTTTTCACATCATCTCCCTTCCTCCTGTGCCTCGTCCTCCGTATCCCCACCGGAGTCCGATCCTGAGTAATCCCAGTTTACGCAACTCCTTGCATCCTCTTCGTTTTGCCTGATCTCCAATCTATCAAGGGACAGTCCCCTGCTCCCACTACCTTGGGTGGTATCCTCAGTGTCATATAGCTGAGTGCTCTCTAAGCGCTCATCTTCCCTTCCCCCTTGGTGGGCTACCTCTAGTCCTATCTCATCATATATTTTATCAATCGTTTCCCCGATGCTTCTGGTATCGAAGTCATCGTCAATATTTATCTCGCTTGTACCTGGTACCGCGTCGCTTGCAGGAAAGAATTCTTCTATGTCTTCCCACTCTACTATAGGATTGGGTTTAACGACTACCCGCTCCAAATACTCAATATCTCGTGCCCTTTGTCTTAGTTTTCGTTCCAATTCCTCATCTATCTCCTTTTGCTTTTTCGGTTCTTCTCTAGCCTTATCTACTTCTCTCATTCGTTCATTTCTACGTGTCTTTGCCCTTCTACTCTCCTCGTCTTCCCGCTTTTTGACCTTCCTTTCGTGCACTCTCCTTTCTTCCTCCAACTTTAACATGTTCAGCCTGTATTTTTCATAGGCTGCATACTGTGTGCGACTGAGCGGTATTCCTTGCTCTTCGCAATATAGTTGTTCTCGCCTTAATCTATCCTTCTTTCTTGTCCTTGCATCCCTTGCTTCTTTCTCCTTTCTTTGCTCTTCATCGTGCCTTCCTCTCGTCCGCACATCATCACTTCCCTTTCCATCTAGCTTTAATAGTATCTGTCCTCCCATCCATTCGTCTTTCGTGAATGCTGTCTCATCACTTCCTTTCCGCTTCTTTCCCTCTCTCTTTTTATCGAGAGGTGCTCTAGCCTGTGCCTGATCCTTACTACTACCGCCATGCCTCTCCTTGTCCCTCGGGACTGTGGAGGCCAAATCAATTTCCTGCTCCTGTTCTTTAGTTTCGTCACTACTACATGTAGGTGACTCATATGCGGGGTTACTGTACCCTGTGGCTGCTTTGAGTTCTTGTAACGGGTAAAGACCCTCTGATTTGCTTCCCTCAATGACTAATTCTGGCATGGCTGGTGGCGCGGTAGGTGTCTCACCCCCCTCCGTACATACATTTAATATCCAGTCTGCAGGTGGTTCTTCTTCCTTCGTTTGCTCAAACATCTTCCAAAGCTCGAGAACAGCAAGACGTTTCTCAAGCTTCTTGCCAGTATATGTGGCATGAAGTAAGGGTGTCATGTGCTGTAAAACAGCCTTAGACAATGACCCATTCTGGGGCCAAGGCATAAACATCTTATTGGCAGTACCCTTAACCCACTCCTGGCTATATTTCTTCAATTTTGGTGCATGCTTGGGCAGTTGCTTGCACAAGTGCGCAAGTGGGGTAACCTCTTCCATTCTCTTAACTCCAACACCAACAATATTTACACAATCTTTTAATCTTCCCACTAGTATGAGTAAGCACCACAACCGCAAGCTCCAATCCACTTCTTCCCGCCAAAATGTATACTATCGATTAATTCAAAAGAAACCATCAATTCACTGGCGATTCCCTCTTAGTTACAGAATCGCGGAAGGCCAAAATGCATTTCAATCAATCACCAATACAATTGTTGAACATTTAACATGCAGTAAGACACATATGACGGACACTTGACAGACTAGACAGACACCAGCTGGTCATACATGTACCTGCCTTCTAATTAATACCCCACCATGGGATTTGAACGAACCCCGTTAATTCCGTCTTTAAACGTAATCGTAGCCTAAATTGTCCCCCCTCTGTGGGCTCTGGGTTCACGTTCCTTCTGACCACTCTTTAAAGCGCAGGAACAAGGCAAATTCTCGTTTTTCTCTCGGGTGTCCCCCCGGTATTCTCTTACGTTTTAGCTCAGATGCCCCCCTGGTATTCTCTTACGTTTTGGCTCAGGTGCCCCCCTGGTATTCCCCTTTATATATGTTTTTCTTTTTATACTCGAGTCATTAACCCTTTAAATATATACCGTCTTCTCTACCTCTAGCTACTTTATTTTTCTCCTCCACCCTCCGTTACCTTTCCCCTACTTGCTCTAATGCCTATGAGACATTTGCCAAGGTAATGAGTTTCGTTGTTTCACTCACCGATCGCCTCTTTTCCTCTCTAGAACTTCAGGATCACCGCCCCTTCCTCTTCCTGCTTTTAATGTTTTCGTCCGATCCGCTGCCCGTGGGAATGAGAAGGGTTATGCTTGGAAAGGCGGGTTCCTTCAGACCCACTGCAGATTTTTTTGAAATTTCACTCAATTATGTGCAGCGTAAGATGATGGTCGGAGCCTGGTTGGTTCCGATGAGCATACAATGCTAGTGGTAGACAGTACAGCCATCCTTTCTTTAATGTGAGGTTTAATTTAGCTATTCTCTCTTTTAACAGGCCGGTGAGCCGCTCACATATCCCATTTCCCTCTGGGTGATACGCCGACGAGAACTTGTGCTTTATACCAAGCAACAAGCTAATGTGCTCAAACACTGTGTTTACAAAATGGGGCCCATTATCTGATCTCATTACCTCGCACACCCCCCACCTAGGGAACACTTTCCTCACCAGAAAGTTTGCGGCACAGGCTGCATCGGGGTGTGTACAGGGACCTGCTTCTATCCATCTTGAGAAAGTACACACCACCACAATTAAATACCTGTACCCATTACACACCTGAATCATATCGACATAATCGATATGTAGGTGCTGGAACGGTCCATTAAGTCTGGTAATGATTCCTCTCACTACTTTTAATGTGTGCCCAGAGGTGAATTGCTGACAAATTATGCAGTTGACCATAAAAAATGCAACATGCTCTGCTAAATTTGGCGTCAACCAGTCTTCTGTGAGCGTTGCAGCAAGATTTTCTTTTGACATGTGTAAGGGTTAGTGGAGCTGTTCTAACGCTACCTTTAGAAGGGTGACATGCATTACTGGTTTACCAGTGCTGTCTTGCCTCCACAATCCGTGAGAGGGGTTTAAAGAACACCCTCGACGCTTCCATAAATTTGTCTCCTCCTGAGGTCCCTCGCCTTGGAGCTCCATTAACTGAGTCTGCCCCATATTGCTATAGGCTTCTGGTGTGGCTCGTGCTACCATCATTCCTTCATGGGTACGTGCTAGCTCCACGTCCATGATTGTTTCATTCTTGGATGCCATGCGCTTGGCTTCCTTGTCCACTTCATGGTTTCCACGTGACATGAAATCTGTCCCCTTGGTGTGAGCAGCACATTTCACGACCGCTATGCACACTGGGAGCTGTAGTGCTTTTATCAGCCTATCCAGTAAGGCTGCATGTTGCACTGGCATGCCGTCTGCTCGGAGGTAACCCCTCCTTTTCCATCGTGCTAAACCTGCGTGCATGGTGGAAGTCACATAGGCAGAGTCACTGTACACCGTTACTTCCTGATCTGCATGATTTTCGATGGCGAGTTGTGAAGACCGGTGGGGGGGTCTGTACTTCCGCTCTCTATATGGTAGAGGAGAGGCACAGAGGACCCCAGCCAAGATTCTCTAATACGGTAGCGATGGACGAGCAATCAAGGCCTAGCTTCTCAGGAGGTGATGCAGGCTGGTTCTTAAGTACAGTGTATCCCCAAGCCCCCACAAAGGAATGTCCACACACTGTATTACTGAAAACACAGTCTTTATATAATTAATATTCAAGGGTTATGTACACTTATCACAATAACGCACTTTGTGCTCAGGAAAACCAATAATGATAAATATCTACAATTCTAAAGTGGTACCACTAATATTAGACCTCATTAAAGTGCATTCACAATACTGTAAAAATGGCACACAGATCAATAAGAAGGAAACCAGCAATAGAGAGAGGAGAGATAAAAGATGGTTGAAACAATAGGCAGAATACTGGCCCTAGCTACTGGACACAGTTCTGTGTGGAGATCCCCCCACCTGGGCAACCTGTAAAATAAAGGGATATGACACAAGCCCAGTCCATATATTGTTCAACAGTCTTATTCTCTCCTACAATGTTTTTACCCCCCCAATGTACCTGGTGGAGTCGAGTTCTTCGAAGAGGCGTCGACAGATCCTTCTTGAATGACCCCCTTTTAAGCAGGAGTCACGGATCGTCGAGAGGCGTCGAGAAACGTCGAAGACCTCGGGGTTCGGCGACGGGGAATCGACGGCCCTTCTTGAATGCCTTCCCTTTCAAGCGGGAGGCACGGGGCGTCGAACGTCCGTCGACAAACGAGGTAGAACGATGTCGAAGAGGCGGCAGCTTCGTCCGAGCGGTGCTCGTCGGCGTCGGGGCGTCGGCGTCCTGCAAGGCGGAGGTGTGCGGGGCACCTCGATGACAATAGTTCTGGACCGCAAAGATTGTAGAGACGGGAGCCCAGCAAGGGCGTCGAGTCGCTCGAGTCTTTGGGATCGTGAGGTGGCGGGAAACCCACCGGCGGATTCTCCTCGGCGCGTTGGTCGTCCTCGACTTTCTCCGGCAGGGCAAAAGCGGTCGACGGTGCGGACGAGGGAGTCCTTCGAGTCAAATGTTCTTAGGCAAGGAGCGGACGGCTCCGGTCGTCGGCGGCACGGCATCAAGTGGTTCCCACGGCTGGGCAACACAACTTCGACGGGCCTCCAGCGGTTACACAGACCTGCGAACCCTGGTCGACGGCAATGGACTTCGACAGCGTCGAGGTCCGGGTGCTTCACTTCGATCTCCTCGGCGGTCCCGTCTCGGGTCGGCAGCCTTTCGAGGGTCTGACTTCCAGGGCGCTTCGGCGAAGATTCAGCGGTGCTCGATGGTCCCTCGGAGCACGGGAAGAGGGCGCCTAGCCAGGTCCTCTCTCGGGTCAGTCCTCGACGATGTCGACAACCTTCAGTTTCTGTCGAAGCAAATGCCACAGCAAGTCTTCTTCTTCCAGTTGGACGTCGAGGATCAGCAAATCCAGTTACTCTTGAGTGGAGACTCAGCTTCTGAATGCTTCTGAACAATTTCCAGTGGTGAGAGGTCCCCAGATATACTATTCTGTCTCTCATCCACACTGCTGGCACACACACAGCAGCCAATCACACAGAAGGGCATTCATGCAGTCAGTCAGCCAATCAGGCACACAGTGCATTCAGGCCACACTCCTCCCTTTCAGACACTCACAACAAGGAATGTGGATTGGGACAAGTACCCAGCCATTCAACACTACACACTGCATTCAGGCCAGTTTCGGGCAGGGCTGTCTCAGTCTTTGTCTCTCATGCCAGAAACCAGACAACCACAACAAGGAGTGTATATTGGTCACACACTCCATTCACCCAGGTCCCACCCACAGGAGGTACCCATAACATACAGTCACTGGGAAGGCTCCAGTCAGTCTAGCTGGGCCTTCACAACAACACCATATATGGAACTTCCACCCAACAGCCAGTCAGGGGGAAGGGACAGAGTCAGGGCTTCCCAGGACTTTGGGAAAAACAAGATAACAGGCAATAGAAAGCAAGAGGCCACAGGGGCCATCTTGTTTCCTATCAGGAATCAACTGATTCCAATGGCAGGGCCTGGGTATCCCAAAATGGAGGACACCCAGAGCACCTGTCAAATTCAGCATGGAGCTGCCACCAGCCCATACCCTGCTCTGTGGGCCACCCACAGGTGCCCAAAAACATACACTAGGGGCACAGGGTTGTACCCCTACCCATGGGTGCCATAAGGGTATCCCATGGGTCTGTTCACCAAACCAAAAGAGAGCTGCACTGCCAGGAGTCCCTCATGGACTCCTGGGCAGAAAACATGACAGAACACACGGTAAAAACAGAAAAAGGACAAGGATTCAGAGGCCCTGTCCCTCAGATGCATTTCCGGCATCACAGTCGCCCCCCCCAGACTGAGGTGGAGGGTGCCTAATCTCCCACGGGATAGACACCCTCATCCAGACGGTCAACATACCTTCTGGAAAGGCCATCTGCATTATCGTGACTCTTCCCTGGTCTGTGCTCTATGGTGAAGTCTAGCCCTTGTAGGCTAATCGACCACCTGAGCAATTTCGGATTCTCACCCTTCATCTGCATAAGCCACTTCAGGGGCTTATGATCTGTTTGGACCTTGAAGGTGGACCCCGTAAGGTAGGGCCTAAAACGCCTAAGGCTCCAAACTATACTAAAACATTCCTTTTCAACAGTAGCCCACCTAAGTTCTCTACCCTTGAGTTGTCTACTGATGAATATGATAGGATGTTCTCTCCCTTTGTCATCTAATTGGGACAAGACAGCTCCAATTCCGGTGTCGCAGGCATCCGTCTGGACGATAAAGGGTCGGCTGTAGTCAGGCGCACTCAACACAGGTGCCCTACACAGACTTTCTTTCAAGCCATCAAAGGCCCTCTGACAGTCTTCAGTCCAATTAACCTTCCTAGGCTGTTTGGGTGAAGTTAGAGCTGCCAGGGGTGCAGCTATGGTTCCATAGTCTGCCATGAAATTGCGATAGTACCCAGTGAGGCCCAAAAAGGCTCTCACCTGGGTTTGAGTAGTGGGAGTCTCCCAGTTCTGTACGTCCTGTACTTTACTGGAGAGAGGTTGGATTTGACCCCCTCCTACCTCATGACCAAGATAGGTAACTTTCCCCTGAGCTATCTGGCACTTGGTGGCCTTGATAGTGAGGTTAGCCCTTTTCAAGGCCTGCAACACCCTATCCAGATGTGTCAAATGCTCTTCCCAGGTGGAACTGTAGACGGCAATGTCGTCTAAGTAAGCCACACAAAAGGCTTCCAGCCCACTGAGCGCATGGTTGACCAATCTCTGGAAGGTGGCAGGGGCATTCTTCAACCCAAAGGGCATGACCCTAAACTGGTAGAGTCCCTCAGGTGTTGAGAAGGCCGTCTTTTCCTTGGCATGGTCCGTCAGAGCTATTTGCCAATAGCCTGAGGTAAGGTCAAAGGTGCTCACAAATTTGGCAGCACCTATGGTGTCCACGAGCTCATCAGCCCTGGGCAATGGGTGCGCGTCAGTTTTGGTGACGGCATTGACTCCTCGGTAGTCCACACAGAACCTCCAATCCTTGGTACCCGCCGGGGAACTTGCCTTGGGGACAAGGACCACTGGACTGGACCAGGGACTGGTGGAGGGTTCAATAACACCCAGATCCAACATCTTGGCGACCTCAGCCTGGATGTGGTTTTTGACGGTATCTGACATACGATAGCTCCTGCTCTTGACAGGCACGCTGTCACCAGTGTCAATTTCGTGCTTACACCACGGTGTAAGGCCCGGTGTCAGTGAAAACAGAGAGGCATACTGCTGGAGCAAAGCCCTGCAGGCCCTCTGCTGCTCCGTTGTCAAATCGGGAGAGAGTTGTACTCCCTCCACTGAGCCATCCTGAGGGTTGCTATGCAGCAAATCAGGAAGGGGCTCACTCTCATCCTCTTCTTACCCTGAAGCTAGCAAGAGACATGAGACCTCTGCTCGCCTGTGGAAAGGCTTGAGCCTGTTGACATGGAATACCTGGGGGGCTACCCCAGAGGCTCCCATGTCCACCAGATAATTGACTTCGCCCATCTTGGAGATGATCCTGAAGGGTCCAGTCCACTTGTCTGCCAAAGCTCTAGGCTTGGTAGGCTCCATCACAAGGATTTCCTGTCCCGGAGTCCAATCCACTTGCGAAGCTTTCAGGTCATGCCAGTACTTATTCAATTCCTGGCTGGCCTTGAGATTTGCTGTTGCCTGACCCATCATTTGTGTCATCCTCCGCCTGAGGCCTAACACATAGTCCCCCACTTGCTTGGCGGGACCTGGAGGGGTGGCTTCCAAGCCTTCTCGGATCAAGGCGAGGGGCCCCCTCACGGGATGTCCAAAGAGTAACTCAAAGGGGCTGAAACCAACACCCTCTTGAGGTACCTCTCTGTAAGCAAACAGCAGGCATGGCAGGAGGAGATCCCATTTCCTCCTTAGGGGCTCTTCCAAAGCACCTAGCATGCCCTTGAGAGTTTTGTTAAATCCCTCAACCAGACCATTGGTCTGGGGGTGGTAAGAGGTGGAGAACTTGTAGGTTACCCCGCACTCTTTCCACATGGTTTTCATGTAACTAGACATGAAGTTGGATCCTCGGTCAGAGACAACCTCCTTGGGGAATCCAACACGGGTGAAAATGCCCAGGAGAGCCCTGGCAACCACCTTGGCAGTAACAGTCCGAAGGGGTATTGCCTCAGGGTACCTGGTGGCATGATCTACCAAGACCAGGATGAACCGATGTCCACCTGAAGTGGGAGGGTCAAGGGGACCGACGATGTCGATGCCCACCCTCTCAAATGGTGTGCCAACCACTGGTAATGGCTGCAGTGGGGCAATGACCCTGCCTCCAGTCTTGCCAGACAACTGACAAGTTGGGCAGGTCCTGCAGTGGGACTCCACCTCTACTCCCATCCGTGGCCAGTAGAAATGGGCAGAGAGCCTCTGCTTAGTCTTCTTGGTCCCAAGATGACCAGCCAAGGGCACCTCATGCGCCAACTGCAGTAGGAAGGGCCTGTAAACCTGGGGTACCACCAACCTCTTGCGGGCACCAGGTTCGGGCTTAGTGGGCTCACTAACAAGGAGCTCACCCTCCCAATAAATCTTGAATGTCCTAGGCACTTCACCTTGTGCCTGGGACAGGGCCTGTTTCCTCAGGCCCTCGAGAGAGTGGCACTCTCTCTGTCCCTTACAGAAGTCTGCCCGGGAGGGTCCCCCTTCAGCTAACAAGCATTGAAGGTCGGGATGATCCTCCGGGTTGAGAACCTCTCCCACAGGAGAGTCTTCTGTCTCTTCTCCCACAGGAGTTGAGTTTGGGTTTTCCGCTGGACCCAGCCCGTCCGGAGCATGGATCCCAATGGGTGCTGTCGGAACAGCAGGAAGAGAAGGTGTTCCCTCCACAGAGGTGGCCTTCTTGGTCTTCCTTCTTCTTGCCTTAGGCCTCGCCTTTGGCTCGGGTACCTGACTCACAGCCAGACCCGGTGTCACCTGTGACCTAGTGACTGCAGCAGCAGTCATGGGAAGACCATCCGAGATCAACCCCAACTCTACTAGATCATTTCCTAACAGAATGTTAGCAGGGACATTGTCCTGAACCAGGACAGGAAGCTTTGCTGTCTTGTCTCCAATCATGAGTGTGACTAAGGCTACAGGTGATAATTTGGGAGGCCCACCAGCTAATCTGGTGGTTTGCAGAGGAGCACCTTCATAGTCCTCTGGCTTGAGCAGGGTCCTGTCCACCACTGTCATGCTTGCCCCAGTGTCTCTCAAACCAGTAGAAGGCTGGCCATTCAAGAGGACACTTCTCAAAAACCTACGGGTGTTCTGTGGGATAGTCGCCAGTACTTCTGCGTACTGGTCCCAGGCCCCAAGGGACACTAAGGAAATCTCTACCGGAGCACCAAAGGTGATTCCGGTAGAGGAGGGGAGGACAGTGGCCTCCACCTCAGACACGGGGTAAGGGTAGGTCAGGCTGACAGCCTGTACTCCAAGTGCCTTACCTTTACACTTGGGGTCACCCCTTTTGTGATCCAGAGCCCCACAATCCCAACAAGTGCCAGGAGTGCGGGGTACGGTACTGGAACCACTGGGAACCTGCTTTGCAGCAGGTGGACCACTACTCTTATTCCCACCCACAGAGGACTTATCCCCACCAGATTTTTGGGTCTTAGGAGAGGAAGGTTTTGGTTTACTCGACTGTGATTGCTTTTGGGACTCCTCAGCTTTCTGAGAGGTCCCCTTTTCTTTGTCCTTGTCCTTCCCACTGGAGTCCTTAGGGGACACCCGGTGGGAGACCCACTTGTCAGCCAACCTAGCCAGCTTAAAGGGGTCCAAAATGTTCTGGTCAGCCACATACTGACGCAGCTCTGGTGAACAGGCTTCAGAAAAATGCTCAAAAAACAAGAGGTGGGACAACTCAACAAAAGTTTTCACCTTGTAACCGTCAATCCACCCCATCATGTTCATGTGCGCAGTACTCACCCAGTCAACCCAAGACACATTCTCTCTTTTCTTAAAATCCCTGAACCTTTTAAGGTATTGGGTAGGTGTCTTGCCAAACTTGGCAATCAAAGCAGACTTCATACACTCATACTGACCCCTTTCCTCCACACTCAGCTTCAGAATACAGTCATATCCAGTTTGAGGCACTCTGCTTAACAAACACTTAGCCCAATCTCTTTTATCTACATCATGAATTGCACAAGCCATTTCAAACGCTTCAATCCATTGGAGGATATCTGAACCCTCCACAAACACACCAACCAAATCTTTCATAAACTTGGTGGCTGGGGACCTGCCACTCTCAATTGGTCTAGCTGAAGTCTCCACTCTAGCTCTCTCTAGCTGGATTCTCTGACATTCAGTGTCCTTGTCTTTGAGCGCAAGATCCCTATTCTTGAGTTCCACTTGCTGTGCCAGCTCCTCTTTCTTAAGCTCAGCTTCTATTTCCAACTTGCGATATTCAAAGGCCAATTTCATCCTTAATAACTCAAGTTCCATGGAATTGCTGGGGTTCGGAACAGAGGCAGCAGGAATGGTGGCATTCCCAGAAACAGATTCAGCGACAACCCCAGGGGCAGAGTCCTCACTGGTTGCATCCCCCCCTTCATCAAGGGTTTCACCATCAGTCTGGTAGTCCACCAGGGCAGCTATCAGCTCAGCCCTAGACTTATCCACAAAGTCCAACTCCCTGGCTTCACAAGCACTCTGGAGAGCCTCTAAGCTCATCCGAGTCAATTTACCATTTGCAATGGGCTCCATTGCCTGTAATGCAGTTATTTGGTACACACCCAAACCTTAATCTAATAAAGTGCGGATATTTTGTAAGTGGCACGGTTATACACTGAGTCTTAAAACCATAAGCATCCCACCGCTGGCCACCAGCTTGTGAAGACCGGTGGGGGGGTCTGTACTTCCGCTCTCTATATGGTAGAGGAGAGGCACAGAGGACCCAGCCAAGATTCTCTAATACGGTAGCGATGGACGAGCAATCAAGGCCTAGCTTCTCAGGAGGTGATGCAGGCTGGTTCTTAAGTACAGTGTATCCCCAAGCCCCCACAAAGGAATGTCCACACACTGTATTACTGAAAACACAGTCTTTATATAATTAATATTCAAGGGTTATGTACACTTATCACAATAACGCACTTTGTGCTCAGGAAAACCAATAATGATAAATATCTACAATTCTAAAGTGGTACCACTAATATTAGACCTCATTAAAGTGCATTCACAATACTGTAAAAATGGCACACAGATCAATAAGAAGGAAACCAGCAATAGAGAGAGGAGAGATAAAAGATGGTTGAAACAATAGGCAGAATACTGGCCCTAGCTACTGGACACAGTTCTGTGTGGAGATCCCCCCACCTGGGCAACCTGTAAAATAAAGGGATATGACACAAGCCCAGTCCATATATTGTTCAACAGTCTTATTCTCTCCTACAATGTTTTTACCCCCCCAATGTACCTGGTGGAGTCGAGTTCTTCGAAGAGGCGTCGACAGATCCTTCTTGAATGACCCCCTTTTAAGCAGGAGTCACGGATCGTCGAGAGGCGTCGAGAAACGTCGAAGACCTCGGGGTTCGGCGACGGGGAATCGACGGCCCTTCTTGAATGCCTTCCCTTTCAAGCGGGAGGCACGGGGCGTCGAACGTCCGTCGACAAACGAGGTAGAACGATGTCGAAGAGGCGGCAGCTTCGTCCGAGCGGTGCTCGTCGGCGTCGGGGCGTCGGCGTCCTGCAAGGCGGAGGTGTGCGGGGCACCTCGATGACAATAGTTCTGGACCGCAAAGATTGTAGAGACGGGAGCCCAGCAAGGGCGTCGAGTCGCTCGAGTCTTTGGGATCGTGAGGTGGCGGGAAACCCACCGGCGGATTCTCCTCGGCGCGTTGGTCGTCCTCGACTTTCTCCGGCAGGGCAAAAGCGGTCGACGGTGCGGACGAGGGAGTCCTTCGAGTCAAATGTTCTTAGGCAAGGAGCGGACGGCTCCGGTCGTCGGCGGCACGGCGTCAAGTGGTTCCCACGGCTGGGCAACACAACTTCGACGGGCCTCCAGCGGTTACACAGACCTGCGAACCCTGGTCGACGGCAATGGACTTCGACAGCGTCGAGGTCCGGGTGCTTCACTTCGATCTCCTCGGCGGTCCCGTCTCGGGTCGGCAGCCTTTCGAGGGTCTGACTTCCAGGGCGCTTCGGCGAAGATTCAGCGGTGCTCGATGGTCCCTCGGAGCACGGGAAGAGGGCGCCTAGCCAGGTCCTCTCTCGGGTCAGTCCTCGACGATGTCGACAACCTTCAGTTTCTGTCGAAGCAAATGCCACAGCAAGTCTTCTTCTTCCAGTTGGACGTCGAGGATCAGCAAATCCAGTTACTCTTGAGTGGAGACTCAGCTTCTGAATGCTTCTGAACAATTTCCAGTGGTGAGAGGTCCCCAGATATACTATTCTGTCTCTCATCCACACTGCTGGCACACACACAGCAGCCAATCACACAGAAGGGCATTCATGCAGTCAGTCAGCCAATCAGGCACACAGTGCATTCAGGCCACACTCCTCCCTTTCAGACACTCACAACAAGGAATGTGGATTGGGACAAGTACCCAGCCATTCAACACTACACACTGCATTCAGGCCAGTTTCGGGCAGGGCTGTCTCAGTCTTTGTCTCTCATGCCAGAAACCAGACAACCACAACAAGGAGTGTATATTGGTCACACACTCCATTCACCCAGGTCCCACCCACAGGAGGTACCCATAACATACAGTCACTGGGAAGGCTCCAGTCAGTCTAGCTGGGCCTTCACAACAACACCATATATGGAACTTCCACCCAACAGCCAGTCAGGGGGAAGGGACAGAGTCAGGGCTTCCCAGGACTTTGGGAAAAACAAGATAACAGGCAATAGAAAGCAAGAGGCCACAGGGGCCATCTTGTTTCCTATCAGGAATCAACTGATTCCAATGGCAGGGCCTGGGTATCCCAAAATGGAGGACACCCAGAGCACCTGTCAAATTCAGCATGGAGCTGCCACCAGCCCATACCCTGCTCTGTGGGCCACCCACAGGTGCCCAAAAACATACACTAGGGGCACAGGGTTGTACCCCTACCCATGGGTGCCATAAGGGTATCCCATGGGTCTGTTCACCAAACCAAAAGAGAGCTGCACTGCCAGGAGTCCCTCATGGACTCCTGGGCAGAAAACATGACAGAACACACGGTAAAAACAGAAAAAGGACAAGGATTCAGAGGCCCTGTCCCTCAGATGCATTTCCGGCATCACACGAGTATCAGGGCCACAAGTTTTGCAGCTTGGGCTGAATAGTGAGAGGATATTCGCGTACTGACGAGTACCTGAAACTCTCCATCCGCCAGGTGTTTCACCACGGCTAGGCCTGTATACCCTTGTCAGTCTTCTTGTTCGATTCTAGAAGACCCGTCAATGAAGACGACCTCCCCACTTGGCAGGGCGTTTTCCTTTAACCATGGGATTTCATCGTAGAATTCTTCATAGTTTGCACAGTCATGGACTGGTTCACCCTCGGTTACTGGTTCTATTATGAACGTTGCAGGGTTCACCGTTTTACATCAAACTATTTTGATTGTTGGATTAGAGATGATTACCTCATAGGCAGGCGGATGCTCTCTGTGATGTCAATGTGCCTTGTGGCTTTTCCAGTATGGCGAACAGTGAGTGCTCGACATACAATGTCATGGAGAACCCCAATGGCAGACACCTTCTCGATGGCAAATGCGGCGGCGGCCAGATTTTGTTCGCATGGGATGTGGCCCCTCATAACCGGGTCCGGATTTCCGCTGTAATACGCTAGAGGTTTGCACCCCAGCGATGTTCGTTGAGCAAGTACTGCGTCATAAAATTGCCATCGGTATGTGAGAATAGATAGAATTCTTCTGCATAATTAGGGATCCCAAAAACTGGGGCCTTACAAATTGCCCCCTTGAGTTCTGAAAAACCCTTTTCCATTGCCTCAGTCCACCCGATTTCTTCCTTTGTCGCTTGGGCCTTCTTCAGGGCCTGAAGCAAGGGCTTGGTGTACGAGCTGTAGTCAAAGACCCAAGCTCAGACATAATTGCACAGGCCTAAAAAGCTTTGCATTTGCTTGATCGTGTGTGGCTTGGCCGTGTTCATGATGGCTTCAGCCCTTTCTGGGGTTATCCTTTTCCCTTCATGAGAGATTAGTTGCCCTATGTACGGCACTTCCTGCTGACAGTATTGCAACTTTTCCTTGTCAACTTTGTACCCTTTCTCAGCTAGTATTGTTAGTAGCTGGACAGACTCACTCCTGCATTGCTCCTCAGTGGTGCTGCTTATCAGAATGTCATCTACATACTGCAAAACAACACTGTCTACTGCAATACTGCTTAGGTCCATTTGCAGGAGTCTGTTAAAAATGGAAGGGGACTCACAATATCCCTGTGGCAGCCTCATGCTTTTCAGGCGCATTTGCCTGAACGTGAACGATGTCAAGTCTTGTGAGTCAAGGTGCAACGGAATTGAGAAAAAGCATTTTTCAAATAGATCACCGTGAAATATTTTGCCTCAGTGGATATGTTACACAGAATTGTAGACGGGTTAGGGACTAGAGGGAACTCAGCTTCGACAATGTCGTTTAATGCCCTTAAATCCTGGATTAAACGCGCCAACACCCGCCCTTTGATTTCTTGACGGGATAGATCACTGTCTTACAGGGTGATTCTGACGTCACTAGGATGCCCTGTTCCATCATGGCGGAAATTGTCTTCGCGATCCCCTCATCCGCTTCTCTGTACATGGGATACTGTCATGCTCTTGGTAGGATCGCTGCTGGCTTTGGTTTGATTTTCACCTCTCCCGCCCCCTTCAGGAGTCCTACGTCATAAGGCCCTGTTGTCCATACTGCGACAGGCACCTGGGCCATGTCCTCCTCGAAGTATTCTGGACGTAGCAGCGCCAACATCATTCTCTGTGCACTTCTCGTTTGATCATTTTGACCCAGAATATGAGACTTACTTCCACTCTTGTCTCTTCTAAGTCAGGGTGTTCTTCAAACAGATCGTCATCCGTGACGTCAGTCACTCGATACCCTTCTTCAATGGTGATAACAGCGCACCATTACCTTCCTTCGTCATCATATCCTTCTACCAGCACCACCTTCCGCTTTACTGCAGCAGATTGTATTTCCAAGGGAAATATTTGTCCCTCTTCCTCATGCATGGGTATTCTTGGTCTAAATAGAAATTCGTCAAGGGTTCTCATAGGTTTGTCTGCGAGGCCTGGCAATCCCGCCATAAGCACTCGTACGCCATATGCGAAAACCTCTGGCTCCAGCGGTATAGCTCTCATGGCTGCACGTCCAGAGTATGCTCTGATCATTTCGAACACATTAGAATAATGCATTCCTGGCGTGGAGCACACTATACCATCCTCAGTAAACGAGATTGTCATATTCAACTTTGTCATTAAATCTCGACCCATGATGTTTACTGGGCACTGACGTGAGTACAATAAGGGTACATTCATTTCACGCTCTCCCACTGAAACTGGGAGTGTGTCTGTAAAGGGAACTCTGCTATGAGTTCCAGTGAAACTCTGAGTATCTATAGCCTCGCCGGACAAGGAAACCTTGCCTTCTCGTATGCACGAATGCGTTGCACCCGTGTCAACTAAGAAGGAATATTCTTTACCCCCTATGGTGCATTTACCCTGGGTTCCCTTTTAGGGTCTGGTGTCACTGATAGGATAGAGCACATCAGAGTTTCCCGTGAGCTGTCCTATTTTATGTATAGGTTTGGCCCACTGTAAGTTTGTGGAATACCCCCATTCCCGGGGTTGGTTCCCCCTACATTGTTCATTCCTTGTGGCACCGGCGGTGGTGCCTGTTGGGGCTGCCCCTGTTGCAAGTTCCCCATGTTTGAGGGTTGAAACCCTTGTTGTGCACCTTGCTGCAAGCTTGCTGCCTGCTGCTGTACTATGTGGCCCTGCGCACTGCCGTGTTGCGGGGCGGCAGGCTGATTCACCATACCTGCTCCCATTCCTTGGCCATTTTGCCACATGCCTTGGTTTCTGCACATGTGCGCCAAATGTCCTGTCATTCTACACAGCCAGCATACTGGCGGTAGTCGGACCATCTGCCCATCCGGCATGGCTTGACCGCTCATCTGTTCATTCTGAAATCCACCTTGGTTATTTTGAAAACCTCCCTGATTACCATGGAAACCTCCCTGGCCACCTTGCCATCCTCTTCCTCTAAATCCTGTACCCCTCGGGTAATATCCCGTATTAGCTTGGTTATTTACTTGCTGCGTGCTGGGCTCGGCTCGGCTGGTCAATATGGCTCCCTCGAGAGTATACTTCGAGAGCTTCTTTTGTACCAGCTTCGCCTCCTCTCCCTTACGGGTTGCTTCCTTTTTACGGTTCTTTTCTTGTAACAATCTGCAGTAGTGTGCAATTGTCAATTGAATTTCAGCCCACGGTTTGGCTTCGATCTCTACCAATTTCTTGAGCTGTTTTTGCACCGGTTCAGGCAACCCTTGACACAGTATGTGGTAGAAGACAGGGATAGACTTTGACCAAGACTCATGCGTTTCGAGCACCCACGCGTCTTGAAAATTTGGGATATAAATCAACGGATCATCTGACTCTTTCATTTTCCAAGTCATTATAGCTCCCATGTCTGATGTGTCTGGGTATAGCGTTCGCAGCGCTTTCCACACTGCTGCTCTACAATTATTACACAGTGCTCCATCATGGGTAGTGTTAGTTATCGTTACCCTTGGATACCCAGCCCGTTTCCACACATCGTCAGGCCTTTCACCAAGTATGGCGATCAGGAGGCCCTTGATGTCCCCTATAGCTGAGGTGACCCCCGGTCATCTTTTCTAACTCGTGTATCCATTTCCCAGCCCCCGATATCAGCATTGGAAGCTTATTTTTTAAGTTTTCTCGGTCCATGTGTGGCCATGGAATTTATTGTGGCCTCACTCCCCCTTTATCTAGCAGCGGGAATTGAAAGGCACAATCTTCCTTTTCTTTTCTCCCACTCCTCCCGACTACTGGCGGGGCACAATTACCATCTTGCCGTCTACCCGGCAGTGCCCTTAAACTGCCTGCATAGGTGGATGCTGGCCCCCCCTCTGATCGCGGGGTGTTCCCTCACGTTTGCCATGTGTCTTGGTAGGCTTTGATGTCCTAGGTCCAGATTCACTGGCGTCGGACCATCGTACCCCTTGGCCTCGAGGTAGCAGCTTTTCACATCATCTCCCTTCCTCCTGTGCCTCGTCCTCCGTATCCCCACCGGAGTCCGATCCTGAGTAATCCCAGTTTACGCAACTCCTTACATCCTCTTCGTTTTGCCTGATCTCCAATCTATCAAGGGACAGTCCCCTGCTCCCACTACCTTGGGTGGTATCCTCAGTGTCATATAGCTGAGTGCTATCTAAGCGCTCATCTTCCCTTCCCCCTTGGTGGGCTACCTCTAGTCCTATCTCATCATATATTTTATCAATCGTTTCCCCGATGCTTCTGGTATCGAAGTCATCGTCAATATTTATCTCGCTTGTACCTGGTACCACGTCGCTTGCAGGAAAGAATTCTTCTATGTCTTCCCACTCTACTATAGGATTGGGTTTAACGACTACCCGCTCCAAATACTCAATATCTCGTGCCCTTTGTCTTAGTTTTCGTTCCAATTCCTCATCTATCTCCTTTTGCTTTTTCGGTTCTTCTCTAGCCTTATCTACTTCTCTCATTCGTTCATTTCTACGTGTCTTTGCCCTTCTACTCTCCTCGTCTTCCCGCTTTTTGACCTTCCTTTCGTGCACTCTCCTTTCTTCCTCCAACTTTAACATGTTCAGCCTGTATTTTTCATAGGCTGCATACTGTGTGCGACTGAGCGGTATTCCTTGCTCTTCGCGATATAGTTGTTCTCGCCTTAATCTATCCTTCTTTCTTGTCCTTGCATCCCTTGCTTCTTTCTCCTTTCTTTGCTCTTCATCGTGCCTTCCTCTCGTCCGCACATCATCACTTCCCTTTCCATCTAGCTTTAATAGTATCTGTCCTCCCATCCATTCGTCTTTCGTGAATGCTGTCTCATCACTTCCTTTCCGCTTCTTTCCCTCTCTCTTTTTATCGAGAGGTGCTCTAGCCTGTGCCTGATCCTTACTACTACCGCCATGCCTCTCCTTGTCCCTCGGGACTGTGGAGGCCAAATCAATTTCCTGCTCCTGTTCTTTAGTTTCGTCACTACTACATGTAGGTGACTCATATGCGGGGTTACTGTACCCTGTGGCTGCTTTGAGTTCTTGTAACGGGTAAAGACCCTCTGATTTGCTTCCCTCAATGACTAATTCTGGCATGGCTGGTGGCGCGGTAGGTGTCTCACCCCCCTCCGTACATACATTTAATATCCAGTCTGCAGGTGGTTCTTCTTCCTTCGTTTGCTCAAACATCTTCCAAAGCTCGAGAACAGCAAGACGTTTCTCAAGCTTCTTGCCAGTATATGTGGCATGAAGTAAGGTTGTCATGTGCTGTAAAACAGCCTTAGACAATGACCCATTCTGGGGCTAAGGCATAAACATCTTATTGGCAGTACCCTTAACCCACTCCTGGCTATATTTCTTCAATTTTGGTGCATGCTTGGGCAGTTGCTTGCACAAGTGCGCAAGTGGGGTAACCTCTTCCATTCTCTTAACTCCAACACCAACAATATTTACACAATCTTTTAATCTTCCCACTAGTATGAGTAAGCACCACAACCGCAAGCTCCAATCCACTTCTTCCCGCCAAAATGTATACTATCGATTAATTCAAAAGAAACCATCAATTCACTGGCGATTCCCTCTTAGTTACAGAATCGCGGAAGGCCAAAATGCATTTCAATCAATCACCAATACAATTGTTGAACATTTAACATGCAGTAAGACACATATGACGGACACTTGACAGACTAGACAGACACCAGCTGGTCATACATGTACCTGCCTTCTAATTAATACCCCACCATGGGATTTGAACGAACCCCGTTAATTCCGTCTTTAAACGTAATCGTAGCCTAAATTGTCCCCCCTCTGTGGGCTCTGGGTTCACGTTCCTTCTGACCACTCTTTAAAGCGCAGGAACAAGGCAAATTCTCGTTTTTCTCTCGGGTGTCCCCCCGGTATTCTCTTACGTTTTAGCTCAGGTGCCCCCCTGGTATTCTCTTACGTTTTGGCTCAGGTGCCCCCCTGGTATTCCCCTTTATATATGTTTTTCTTTTTATACTCGAGTCATTAACCCTTTAAATATATACCGTCTTCTCTACCTCTAGCTACTTTATTTTTCTCCTCCACCCTCCGTTACCTTTCCCCTACTTGCTCTAATGCCTATGAGACATTTGCCAAGGTAATGAGTTTCGTTGTTTCACTCACCGATCGCCTCTTTTCCTCTCTAGAACTTCAGGATCACCGCCCCTTCCTCTTCCTGCTTTTAATGTTTTCGTCCGATCCGCTGCCCGTGGGAATGAGAAGGGTTATGCTTGGAAAGGCGGGTTCCTTCAGACCCACTGCAGATTTTTTTGAAATTTCACTCAATTATGTGCAGCGTAAGATGATGGTCGGAGCCTGGTTGGTTCCGATGAGCATACAATGCTAGTGGTAGACAGTACAGCCATCCTTTCTTTAATGTGAGGTTTAATTTAGCTATTCTCTCTTTTAACAGGCCGGTGAGCCGCTCACATATCCCATTTCCCTCTGGGTGATACGCCGACGAGAACTTGTGCTTTATACCAAGCAACAAGCTAATGTGCTCAAACACTGTGTTTACAAAATGGGGCCCATTATCTGATCTCATTACCTCGCACACCCCCCACCTAGGGAACACTTTCCTCACCAGAAAGTTTGCGGCACAGGCTGCATCGGGGTGTGTACAGGGACCTGCTTCTATCCATCTTGAGAAAGTACACACCACCACAATTAAATACCTGTACCCATTACACACCTGAATCATATCGACATAATCGATATGTAGGTGCTGGAACGGTCCATTAAGTCTGGTAATGATTCCTCTCACTACTTTTAATGTGTGCCCAGAGGTGAATTGCTGACAAATTATGCAGTTGACCATAAAAAATGCAACATGCTCTGCTAAATTTGGCGTCAACCAGTCTTCTGTGAGCGTTGCAGCAAGATTTTCTTTTGACATGTGTAAGGGTTAGTGGAGCTGTTCTAACGCTACCTTTAGAAGGGTGACATGCATTACTGGTTTACCAGTGCTGTCTTGCCTCCACAATCCGTCAGAGGGGTTTAAAGAACACCCTCGACGCTTCCTAAATTTGTCTCCTCCTGAGGTCCCTCGCCTTGGAGCTCCATTAACTGAGTCTGCCCCATATTGCTATAGGCTTCTGGTGTGGCTCGTGCTACCATCATTCCTTCATGGGTACGTGCTAGCTCCACGTCCATGATTGTTTCATTCTTGGATGCCATGCGCTTGGCTTCCTTGTCCACTTCATGGTTTCCACGTGACATGAAATCTGTCCCCTTGGTGTGAGCAGCACATTTCACGACCGCTATGCACACTGGGAGCTGTAGTGCTTTTATCAGCCTATCCAGTAAGGCTGCATGTTGCACTGGCATGCCGTCTGCTCGGAGGTAACCCCTCATTTTCCATCGTGCTAAACCTGCGTGCATGGTGGAAGTCACATAGGCAGAGTCACTGTACACCGTTACTTCCTGATCTGCATGATTTTCGATGGCGAGTATCAGGGCCACAAGTTCTGCAGCTTGGGCTGAATAGTGAGAGGGTATTCGCGTACTGACGAGTACCTGAAACTCTCCATCCGCCAGGTGTTTCACCACGGCTAGGCCTGTATACCCTTGTCAGTCTTCTTGTTCGATTCTAGAAGACCCGTCAATGAAGACGACCTCCCCACTTGGCAGGGCGTTTTCCTTTAACCATGGGATTTCATCGTAGAATTCTTCATAGTTTGCACAGTCATGGACTGGTTCACCCTCGGTTACTGGTTCTATTATGAACGTTGCAGGGTTCACCGTTTTACATCAAACTATTTTGATTGTTGGATTAGAGATGATTACCTCATAGGCGGATGCTCTCTGTGATGTCAATGTGCCTTGTGGCTTTTCCAGTATGGCGAACAGTGAGTGCTCGACATACAATGTCATGGAGAACCCCAATGGCAGACACCTTCTCGATGGCAAATGCGGCGGCGGCCAGATTTTGTTCGCATGGGATGTGGCCCCTCATAACCGGGTCCGGATTTCCGCTGTAATACGCTAGAGGTTTGCACCCCAGCAATGTTTGTTGAGCAAGTACTGCGTCATAAAATTGCCATCGGTATGTGAGAATAGATAGAATTCTTCTGCATAATTAGGGATCCCAAAAACTGGGGCCTTACAAATTGCCCCCTTGAGTTCTGAAAAACCCTTTTCCATTGCCTCAGTCCACCCGATTTCTTCCTTTGTCGCTTGGGCCTTCTTCAGGGCCTGAAGCAAGGGCTTGGTGTACGAGCTGTAGTCAAAGACCCAAGCTCAGACATAATTGCACAGGCCTAAAAAGCTTTGCATTTGCTTGATCGTGTGTGGCTTGGCCGTGTTCATGATGGCTTCAGCCCTTTCTGGGGTTATCCTTTTCCCTTCATGAGAGATTAGTTGCCCTATGTACGGCACTTCCTGCTGACAGTATTGCAACTTTTCCTTGTCAACTTTGTACCCTTTCTCAGCTAGTATTGTTAGTAGCTGGACAGACTCACTCTTGCATTGCTCCTCAGTGGTGCTGCTTATCAGAATGTCATCTACATACTGCAAAACAACACTGTCTACTGCAATACTGCTTAGGTCCATTTGCAGGAGTCTGTTAAAAATGGAAGGGGACTCACAATATCCCTGTGGCAGCCTCATGCTTTTCAGGCGCATTTGCCTGAACGTGAACGATGTCAAGTCTTGTGAGTCAAGGTGCAACGGAATTGAGAAAAAGCATTTTTCAAATAGATCACCGTGAAATATTTTGCCTCAGTGGATATGTTACACAGAATTGTAGACGGGTTAGGGACTAGAGGGAACTCAGCTTCGACAATGTCGTTTAATGCCCTTAAATCCTGGATTAAACGCGCCAACACCCGCCCTTTGATTTCTTGACGGGATAGATCACTGTCTTACAGGGTGATTCTGACGTCACTAGGATGCCCTGTTCCATCATGGCGGAAATTGTCTTCGCGATCCCCTCATCCGCTTCTCTGTACATGGGATACTGTCATGCTCTTGGTAGGATCGCTGCTGGCTTTGGTTTGATTTTCACCTCTCCCGCCCCCTTCAGGAGTCCTACGTCATAAGGCCCTGTTGTCCATACTGCGACAGGCACCTGGGCCATGTCCTCCTCGAAGTATTCTGGACGTAGCAGCGCCAACATCATTCTCTGTGCACTTCTCGTTTGATCATTTTGACCCAGAATATGAGACTTACTTCCACTCTTGTCTCTTCTAAGTCAGGGTGTTCTTCGAACAGATCGTCATCCGTGACGTCAGTCACTCGATACCCTTCTTCAATGGTGATAACAGCGCACCATTACCTTCCTTCGTCATCATATCCTTCTATCAGCACCACCTTCCGCTTTACTGCAGCAGATTGTATTTCCAAGGGAAATATTTGTCCCTCTTCCTCATGCATGGGTATTCTTGGTCTAAATAGAAATTCGTCAGGGGTTCTCATAGGTTTGTCTGCGAGGCCTGGCAATCCCGCCATAAGCACTCGTACGCCATATGCGAAAACCTCTGGCTCCAGCGGTATAGCTCTCATGGCTGCACGTCCAGAGTATGCTCTGATCATTTCGAACACATTAGAATAATGCATTCCTGGCGTGGAGCACACTATACCATCCTCAGTAAACGAGATTGTCATATTCAACTTTGTCATTAAATCTCGACCCATGATGTTTACTGGGCACTGACGTGAGTACAATAAGGGTACATTCATTTCACGCTCTCCCACTGAAACTGGGAGTGTGTCTGTAAAGGGAACTCTGCTATGAGTTCCAGTGAAACTCTGAGTATCTATAGCCTCGCCGGACAAGGAAACCTTGCCTTCTCGTATGGCTTGACCGCTCATCTGTTCATTCTGAAATCCACCTTGGTTATTTTGAAAACCTCCCTGGCCACCTTGCCATCCTCTTCCTCTAAATCCTTTACCGCTCGGGTAATATCCCGTATTAGCTTGGTTATTTACTTGCTGCGTGCTGGGCTCGGCTCGGCTGGTCAATATGGCTCCCTCGAGAGTATACTTCGAGAGCTTCTTTTGTACCAGCTTCGCCTCCTCTCCCTTACGGGTTGCTTCCTTTTTTCGGTTCTTTTCTTGTAACAATCTGCAGTAGTGTGCAATTGTCAATTGAATTTCAGCCCACGGTTTGGCTTCGATCCCTACCAATTTCTTGAGCTGTTTTTGCACCGGTTCAGGCAACCCTTGACACAGTATGTGGTAGAAGACAGGGATAGACTTTGACCAAGACTCATGCGTTTCGAGCACCCACGCGTCTTGAAAATTTGGGATATAAATCAACGGATCATCTGACTCTTTCATTTTCCAAGTCATTATAGCTCCCATGTCTGATGTGTCTGGGTATAGCGTTCGCAGCGCTTTCCACACTGCTGCTCTACAATTATTACACAGTGCTCCATCATGGGTAGTGTTAGTTATCGTTAACCTTGGATACCCAGCCCGTTTCCACACATCGTCAGGCCTTTCACCAAGTATGGCGATCAGGAGGCCCTTGATGTCCCCTATAGCTGAGGTGACCCCCGGTCATCTTTTCTAACTCGTGTATCCATTTCCCAGCCCCCGATGTCAGCATTAGAAGCTTATTTTTTAAGTTTTCTCGGTCCATGTGTGGCCATGGAATGTATTGTGGCCTCACTCCCCCTTTATCTAGCAGCGGGAATTGGAAGGCACAATCTTCCTTTTCTTTTCTCCCACTCCTCCCGATTACTGGCGGGGCACAATTACCATCTTGCCGTCTACCCGCCAGTGCCCTTAAACTGCCTGTATAGGTGGATGCTGGCCCCCCCTCTGATCGCGGGGTGTTCCCTCACGTTTACCATGTGTCTTGGTAGGCTTTGATGTCCTAGGTCCAGATTCACTGGCGTCGGACCATCGTACCCCTTGGCCTCGAGGTAGCAGCTTTTCACATCATCTCCCTACCTCCTGTGCCTCGTCCTCCGTATCCCCATCGGAGTCCGATCCTGAGTAATCCCAGTTTACGCAACTCCTTGCATCCTCTTCGTTTTGCCTGATCTCCAATCTATCAAGGGACAGTCCCCTGCTCCCACTACCTTGGGTGGTATCCTCAGTGTCATATAGCTGAGTGCTCTCTAAGCGCTCATCTTCCCTTCCCCCTTGGTGGGCTACCTTTAGTCCTATCTCATCATATATTTTATCAATCGTTTCCCCGATGCTTCTGGTATCGAAGTCATCGTCAATATTTATCTTGCTTGTACCTGTTACCGCGTCGCTTGCAGGAAATAATTCTTCTATGTCTTCCCACTCTACTATAGGATTGGGTTTAATGACTACCCGCTCCAAATACTCAATATCTCGTGCCCTTTGTCTTCGTTTTCGTTCCAATTCCTCATCTATCTCCTTTTGCTTTTTCGGTTCTTCTCTAGCCTTATCTACTTCTCTCATTCGTTCATTTCTACGTGTCTTTGCCCTTCTACTCTCCTCGTCTTCCCGCTTTTTGACCTTCCTTTCGTGCACTCTCCTTTCTTCCTCCAACTTTAACATGTTCAGCCTGTATTTTTCATAGGCTGCATACTGTGTGCGACTGAGCGGTATTCCTTGCTCTTCGCGATATAGTTGTTCTCGCCTTAATCTATCCTTCTTTCTTGTCCTTTCATCCCTTGCTTCTTTCTCCTTTCTTTGCTCTTCATCGTGCCTTCCTCTCGTCCGCACAGCATCACTTCCCTTTCCATCTAGCTTTAATAGTATCTGTCCTCCCATCCATTCGTCTTTCGTGAATGCTGTCTCATCACTTCCTTTCCGCTTCTTTCCCTCTCTCTTTTTATCGAGAGGTGCTCTAGCCTGTGCCTGATCCTTACTACTACCGCCATGCCTCTCCTTGTCCCTCGGGACTGTGGAGGCCAAATCAATTTCCTGCTCCTGTTCTTTAGTTTCGTCACTACTACATGTAGGTGACTCATATGCGGGGTTACTGTACCCTGTGGCTGCTTTGAGTTCTTGTAACGGGTAAAGACCCTCTGATTTGCTTCCCTCAATGACTAATTCTGGCATGGCTGGTGGCGCGGTAGGTGTCTCACCCCCCTCCGTACATACATTTAATATCCAGTCTGCAGGTGGTTCTTCTTCCTTCGTTTGCTCAAACATCTTCCAAAGCTCGAGAACAGCAAGACGTTTCTCAAGCTTCTTGCCAGTATATGTGGCATGAAGTAAGGTTGTCATGTGCTGTAAAACAGCCTTAGACAATGACCCATTCTGGGGCCATGGCATAAACATCTTATTGGCAGTACCCTTAACCCACTCCTGGCTATATTTCTTCAATTTTGGTGCATGCTTGGGCAGTTGCTTGCACAAGTGCGCAAGTGGGGTAACCTCTTCCATTCTCTTAACTCCGACACCAACAATATTTACACAATCTTTTAATCTTCCCACTAGTATGAGTAAGCACCACAACCGCAAGCTCCAATCCACTTCTTCCCGCCAAAATGTATACTATCGATTAATTCAAAAGAAACCATCAATTCACTGGCAATTCCCTCTTAGTTACAGAATCGCGGAAGGCCAAAATGCATTTCAATCAATCACCAATACAATTGTTGAACATTTAACATGCAGTAAGACACATATGACGGACACTTGACAGACTAGACAGACACCAGCTGGTCATACATGTACCTGCCTTCTAATTAATACCCCACCATGGGATTTGAACGAACCCCGTTAATTCCGTCTTTAAACCTAATCGTAGCCTAAATTGTCCCCCCTCTGTGGGCTCTGGGTTCACGTTCCTTCTGACCACTCTTTAAAGCGCAGGAACAAGGCGAATTCTCGTTTTTCTCTCGGGTGTCCCCCCGGTATTCTCTTACATTTTAGCTCAGGTGCCCCCCTGGTATTCTCTTACGTTTTGGCTCAGGTGCCCCCCTGGTATTCCTCTTTATATATGTTTTTCTTTTTATACTCGAGTCATTAACCCTTTAAATATATACCGTCTTCTCTACCTCTAGCTACTTTATTTTTCTCCTCCACCCTCCGTTACCTTTCCCCTACTTGCTCTAATGCCTATGAGACATTTGCCAAGGTAATGAGTTTCGTTGTTTCACTCAACGATCGCCTCTTTTCCTCTCTAGAACTTCAGGATCACCGCCCCTTCCTCTTCCTGCTTTTAATGTTTTCGTCCGATCCGCTGCCCGTGGGAATGAGAAGGGTTATGCTTGGAAAGGCGGGTTCCTTCAGACCCACTGCAGATTTTTTTGAAATTTTACTCTATCATTGTCCACGGGGAGCTTCTCGGCCTACTCAGCCGGAATGGCGAAAGGACTGGTGATGTAACCGAAGGCCCAGAGTTACTTCGTGCCGTCGGTCTAAGGGTGTCTTATAACTATATCAATCGATTATCAATAATCGATGGCCGAAACCATCCTCACGCTACCAAGTGTTCACGAGGAGAGGAAATTACTGACGGGCCCATTGGTCAGTACTCAACCCCTGAGAACTTGTAATACTAGATAGCTGCACCATGTGAGGACAGGGTGCAGGATTCACATACTCCAGCACATCTCAAAAATCAGGACTCAATAAATTGGCAAAGGGAAGTCCGGTTAATAATACATACATCAGCGTATGGAAATCAGCAGCATCGCGAACACCTGTCTCGCTCCGACTTCCTCGAGCTTCAGCCCAACAGCCGTTTTTACAGGCTAAACTCGTCATCATTGACGTCTAATTCTACAACAAATCATCACGCAATATAATTGGTTGGGAAAGGTAACTTAAGTATAGGTGTTATATCTATATATGACAATAGATCATGCGGATTGGTTAACCCTTATCTGGTGGGCGTCTACGCCCATTCCTCTATATCACACGTGATTGACGTCACCATAAGTACGACGTCCTATTGGTTACAGTATCTATAGGACTCCAGATAACTTGGTCCATTGTGATTGGGCAGGTTAAACCCCTTAACATAAATCTCTACTTTAATTAGCAGCAAGCAGGCTGGGCACCCAGGTGCCTAGTGTCCCAAGATTCACCCTGCCTCCCTTCCATCAATCAGTGGTTTTAGGGCGATGTGTCAATTAGTTGGCTAAGGAAGACCTCGAAACTGTAGTCTCTTATCAGCGAAAGTTATGGCACCCCTCGGATCTGGGGGACATCAGACGGTGGTACATCTTCGCGCCTGGCTGGTCACGTGTTCGTTCACCGTGAATCTGCTTCAGTTTCCAGCTTTTCGTGTATTTAATTCTGCTTCGGCCCTGCCACCTGCCTGGGCCTCTCTTATCTTGACCTTCACGGGCGCCCTGGTATGCTCTGGAGTTTCGATTCTCCTTAGCTGACGCTCGCCTCCCTCTCTTGGGTTGACCTCGATTTCCCAGACCGTAGCCATCTTTTGTTGAGTTTCGATTCCGCTCTTTCCTCTGGCTAAGGCTTGGATATGAGACCCGACCAGTTAGGCCTTGGCCGCCTGGGCGTACTTCTGCTTTTACAAAATGGAGTCGCACGTGTACATTGTGCCTTATTGAGGTAGATATATGGTTGGCGCTTGCCGCTCTATCTTCTACTGAGCATTGCAAGCAGTATAGATTTCTTAGCATCTTGCATTTCAAGCCTATTTACACACGTTTACCAGGTCGGTTGCTTCCATCTTGTCATGTAGCACCGTTTCCTCACGTTTTAACATTGTCTCTTCTCTGCGTCCATTACATTTATTTTCGTAGTTACTCGCACTGGCGTGCTTGTCTTTTCTCATGCGTTAGTCTGTCCAGGCCCTCTTCTCATCATGGTTTGTCTTCCATCAGGGCTCTTTGTGTCTCCTCATGGACAGTTTGTAAATACTCATCGTTTCGCATCAGCAGCTGGTATGGTTGTCTGATTGGGTACTGTGCTGCTCTGGGCTGTCTGCTTATTGGTATTTCAACAGGTACTGATCTTATAATGTACACAGGGCAGAGTGTTACTCACCACTCCGAGTAGGCTGAAGATACAGAGATAATGACCTTGGAGATGTTGGTGGTATAAGTTTCCAAACTCAGCCTTCCATCCCAGCTCCCCTGAGTACAAGACTCAGGCTTCCTCAAAGAGGGGCTCTTTTCCACAATGTACCTTTCTGCTGTTTTAGTTAGAACAGACAGAGATGTCAATTGAATAAAAGAGCGGGGAGAACACACACCGCCAATACCAATGCTGCAAAAGAATATCAAGATATTAGACAGTGTTGATATTATGCAAGTAACTAGAACAGATCAAATGATGGGACAACTACCTATATAGATATTGGAGTGGAGTTCAATTTCCCCGGGAATGGTCTAAATAAAGAATAACACAAATGAGTGGAATTGAACTAATTCAGTATCGGTTCCCACTATGGTTATAGGATTGACAACCACTGACCTGAAGTAAGATAGTACAGTATGAGGAGTCCAAGATTCTGAAGACAACGACAGGAGAAAATAACAAACAGGGAAGTTAGTACAGGTAAGTAACCCCGAACTGCACGAGGGACGCACTAGTGCCGGGTTGGTGCAGTTCAGGAGGGCGTTCGTGTGCACTTAAGAGCAATCACAAGAAAAGTACTCAATGTCCCAGAATCCAACAGAAGACAATATCCATGGAAGGCAATCGGTATGTACCAATGTACACAAGTATAGCTGAGTAGTTGATCCAGATAGAAGACGGCAATTGAAGAGCAGAGTGGCAGCTGGGAAGAACCGCCAAAGACGAGAGACGTATCCAGTAGCGTTCCGAGTCCAACAACCAGATGAGCACGACAGGAATAAAGGATGAGACGAAGCAATCCAAAAGTCAGGCAAATGGTCAAAACCAGGAGTTCAGAAGGATTAGTGTAAGGAAACACGAAGAGGAAACGGTACAATAACCGCGTGTAGCTGGTAACGCTAATTAGCAGCAACGAGCCCCTTGGAAGACGGTGGTTTTATAGTCGTAAGAGGGGCGTGGCTTGCTGTGCGTCTTCCACGTACAAGACGTGTCAGGTGACCTGGAGTGCGTCGACGTTTGTACAGACGCCATAGTAGCTTGTACCTGGACCATAGAGGAGCCTGTAAAGAAATTGTATTTTGCAAGGATGCCCGCGGGGAAGTCTGAAGTGTAACAGCATCCTCCCCCAAAGACACCGGCAACCCCCTGGCGGAATGGAAGCTCCTCAGAAGATCGGGACAATGCAAATTGGAGAGTGGCCCCCAAGTACGATCCTCAGGCCCATACCCCTTCCAATCCACGAGGTAGAACAACGTACCCCTAGACACCCTGCAGTCCAGGATACGCGAGACCTTATATTCCTCCTCACCATCCACCAAAATCGGCGAAGGACGAGTAGGCAGACGGGTCCCAGGGATGAAAGGCTTGATCAAGGAGACATGAAAGACTGGATGTATGCGCCAAGATCGTGGCAGAGAAAGCTTAACTGCCACAGGATTGATGACATCAGTAATGACATAGGGTCCCACAAATTTGGGCAGAAGCGAGCGTTTGCCTGCAATTCGCAAATTGCGGGACGATAACCACACCTTCATGCCACTGCGATAGATTGGAGCAGGTGATCGATGTACATCGGCATACTTCTTGGCACAATCTTGAGCTCGGAGTAAATGACAGCGTACGTCCCGATGAATCTTATCGAGATCACTGATGCAATCTTTTGCTGCAGGATTAATGGCCGGTAATACCGGGTCAGGTGGAAGTGCCCTAGGATGACCACCATGCAGGGCAAAAAAGGGAGAAACTCCAGTTGATGTATGCATAGAGTTATATGCAAATTCTGCATAAGGTAAAGAAGTAAACCAAGACTGTTGGTACTGAAGGCATAAACAGCGTAGATACTGTTCGATGGTGGCATTAGTTCTCTCAGTCTGCCCATCCGTTTGAGGATGGTAAGCCGAGGAATAGCTGTCCTCAATACCCAAAGAAGTTGTAAGAGCCTCCCAGAATCGTGACGCAAATTGCGTGCCGCGATCGGAAACAATATAACCGAGGGTAAGCCAAAGAAACGAAACACATTCGTCAAGAACAGTTTAGCCAATTCTGGGGCTGCAGGCAAACCTGAACAAGGTATGAACAATGCATATTTAGTACAATCAACGATTACCCAAATAGTCTCATAGCCCTGAACGTCAGGGAGTTCTACAATGAAATCCATTGACAGCATCTGCCAAGGTTTGTACGGCACAGGAAGAGGTTGCAACAATCCAACTGGTTTGGCTCTAGAAGTTTTACACTGAGTGCATATGGAACAAGTACAAATGTAATCCTTTACATCACGAACCATGGAAGGCCACCAAGCCCAACGCCGTAAGGTTTCAAGAGTTTTTTGACTTCCTGGATGTGCAGCAATCAAGGAATCGTGAGACCACTGAAGAGCTAATTCTCTAGCTTGACCTGAGGGTATATAGACGCGCCCTTGCATGAATGGCATACCTTGAATGATTTCTAGATTGAGGTCAATGATCTCTTTTGGATGTTTTGAAACCCAATCAAGGATGATTGAACGCAAAGAGGGCTGAACCGAACAATCACAAACAACCTTGTTTGGTAGAAGAGGAAGAGCTTCGAGCTGTTGAGACTGACCATCCGCATGTAAGCGTGAGAGAGTATCAGCTGGAACTTGGGCTTTAGCAGGACGGTATGTGATAACGAATTGATATTGTGAAAAGAATAAATGCCACCGCGCCTGTCTAGCCGTAAGACATTTCATAGATTTGAAGGCTAACAGACTGCGGTGATCAGAGTATACAGTTACAAGGTGTTTGGCCCCCAAAAGATGATGCCTCCATTCCAAGAATGCGTCTCTGATGGCTAGAAGTTCGCGTTCTGTGATGGAGTAATTCTTTTCGTAAGCTGTCAATTTACGAGAGAAATAGGCAACAGGATGGATCTCTCCCGAATGTGGCAGGTTTGAGACAATACCGTCCCAATGGCATAACCTGAAGCATCAGCTTCAACAAAAAAAGGAAGCTCAGGATCAGGATGTTTGAGGACAGGAGCGGAAGTAAATGCTGATTTTAATTGCTCAAAGGCTCTCTGAGCTTCTGAAGAACATACAAATGGTACTTTGGCACTTGTCAGAGAGGTATGTGGTGCAGATATTTCAGAAAAGCCATTGATGAAGCGTCTGTAGAAATTTGCAAATCCCAGGAATGATTGTAATGATTTGAGTGAATTGGGCACAGGCCATTCCAGGATTGCACTAATTTTGGATTGACTCATGCGCACACCATTGTTAGTAAGGTCATATCCCAGAAGTTCCAACTCTGAGGCATGAAATATGCACTTTTCGGCTTTCACAAACAGTCTATGTTCTCTCAGACGTTGGAGTACTGTCTTGACATGTTTTTCGTGGTCTTCCTGGGTTTGAGAGTAAATCAAAATGTCATCCAGGTAGACAACAACAAATTGATCAAGAATGTCGTAAAACAGATCGTTCATGAAAGCTTGAAAGGTGGCCGGGGCATTACATAAGCCAAAAGGCATGACAAGATACTCAAATAGACCGTAACGTGTTTTAAATGCGGTCTTCCATTTGTCCCCTTCTCTCATGCGGACGAGATTGTAAGCTCCTCTGAGATCAAGCTTAGTGAATATTTTGGAAGAACCCAATTGATCAAGAAGGACAGAAATCAGAGGAAGAGGATACTGGTTTTTTATGGTTGCTGCATTCAAAGCACGATAATCAATACAAGGATTTAGATCCCCTTACTTCTTAGGAACAAAGAAAAGCGGTGATGAAATTGGTGATTTGGAAGGACGAATAAATCCCATGGTCAATGCCTTGTCTATGTAATCTTTAAGGACTTCGTCTTCTTTGAGATTGAGGGAGTATACTCTGCCGGATGTTATTTTTACTCCCGGAATTAGGTCTATTGGGCAATCATAAGCTCTATGTGGGGGTAGAGTCTCCTCCATCCCTTTGTCAAAAACATCTGTGTAATCTGCATACTGAGAAGGTATCACAGAGGTAACGTTTTTAGAGACAGCTCCAATATGCATCGTAGGTGAAACTAGCGCCCTGACTGGACTATCATGTGTAATACTGAGTAATGTAGTACATCGAGTGTTGCACATATTGGAAGGAAACTGAATCTGGGATGTCGACCAGTCGATGGCAGGATTATGTAGTTTCAACCATGGAATGCCCAGAATGACTTTGTAAGCTGGTGCTTTTATGATATCAAATGATATGTCTTTAGTATGGCCTTCATGAGTACTCATATGTAGTGGAACTGTTTGGTGAGTAACCATTCCTGAGACAGGAAGTGAACCATCCACTGCATTCACTGTTTCAGGTATAGTTTTTGTGAACCAGTGGTATACTTGACATGGCGGCAAAACGTTGATCAATATAATTACCTGTTGCACCTGAATCGATCACAGCTATTGTCTGAAATAAAACACCATGATCTAAGGAAAATGTAACTGGTAGGCGGACTAAATGACTTGGATTCTGTAATGTAGAGTCCAAGGATGAGTTTCCCGACATAGGGACTCTGTCTACTGTCGGGATTTGGCGTTTCCCGCCTTTCTTTTAGGTTTTTTGGTACACTCAGGTAATAAGTGATCAGAGGCCCCACAATACATGCAGAGATTGTGTGATCGAGGATATTCTCGTTGAGCAGGGGTAAGTGGCCCCCTAACCAGCCCAACCTGCATGGGTTCAGGCGCAGGAGATGAAGAAGACGAGGCCTCTGCTGAAACCGTGCTGAATAATGGTGTTTTCTTTTCACCGCGTCTTTCGGACTTTCGAGCATCATTCTGAAGGACTAAGTCTAGCAGTTCCCCGAATGCCGCGGGAACTAAAGGAACAGTGGAGAGGATGTCCTTTAATTCATCTGAGAGACCTTGATAGAAGACAGCTGTCTTCTTTTCTTCAAGCAAGTCAGTTTCTGCTGCCAACTGATTGAATCGTGCCAAATAAACCAGTAAAGAATTGTTTCCTTGTCGATGTTTTAAAAGTTCCAAATCAGTAGCTTGAGAAGTATAACGTGTATCAAATACTTTACTCATCATAGGAAGAAGGGCATCACAATTGTAAAGAACATGACTATTAGATTCCAACAACGGGTTAGCCCATGCGGCTGCGGTGCCTCCCAAATGAGACAAAACAAAAGCCGCTTTGGTTGTAGATGTGGAAAATGAGGCGGGGCGACACAGAAAATGCAGTTTGCATTGATTAATGAAGATTCGGTATTGTTTAGGGTCGCCTAGGAAGCTTTCCGGAGGAGCTAGTGGGAACTGGGTGGTAAGCATGATAGGGTTTGATTCCTGCTGTGTAGGTGGAAACCCTGAACCTGATGCTGTAGCTCCAGCACCAGCCATCTGTGACGCTGGTGTGGTAACCAAAGACTGAATGGCGTCCATGCGTTGGCGCAGTGCTTCTTGTGCATTGGTCAAGTCGGTACGTAGATCCGTGACCATTTGCACGATTTGATTCAAAGCATCACTGGCCTCTGTGGACATTTTTAACGGCTGCTAATTCTGTTACTCACCACTCCGAGTAGGCCGAAGATACAGAGATAATGACCTTGGAGATGTTGGTGGTATAAGATTCCAAACTCAGCCTTCCATCCCAGCTCCCCTGAGTACAAGACTCAGGCTTCCTCAAAGAGGGGCTCTTTTCCACAATGTACCTCTCTGCTGTTTTAGTTAGAACAGACAGAGATGTCAATTGAATAAAAGAGCGGGGAGAACACACACCGCCAATACCAATGCTGCAAAAGAATACCAAGATATTAGACAGTGTTGATATTATGCAAGTAACTAGAACAGATGAAATGATGGAACAACTACCTATATAGATATTGGAGTGGAGTTGAATTTCCCCGGGAATGATCTAAATAAAGGATAACACAAATGAGTGGAATTGAACTAATTCAGTATCGGTTCCCACTATAGTTATAGGATTGACAACCACTGACCTGAAGTAAGATAGTAGAGTATGAGGAGTCCAAGATTCTGAAGACGACGACAGGAGAAAATAAGAAACAGGGAAGTTAGTACAGGTAAGTAACCCCGAACGGCACGAGGGACGCACTAGTGCCGGGTTGGTGCAGTTCAGGAGGGCGTTCGTGTGCACTTAAGAGCAATCACAAGAAAAGTACTCAATGACCCAGAATCCAACAGAAGACAATATCCATGGAAGGCAATAGGTATGTACCTGAGTACACAAGTATAGCTGAGTAGTTGATCCAGATAGAAGACGGCAATTGAAGAGCAGAGCGGCAGCTGGGAAGAACCGCCAAAGACGAGAGACGTATCCAGTAGCGTTCCGAGTCCAACAACCAGATGAGCACGACAGGAATAAAGGATGAGACGAAGCAATCCAAAAGTCAGGCAAAGGGGCAAGACCAGGAGTTCAGAAGGATTCGTGTAAGGAAACACGAAGAGGAAACGGTACAATAACCGCGTGTAGCTGGTAACGCTAATTAGCAGCAACGAGCCCCTTGGAAGACGGTGGTTTTATAGTCGTAAGAGGGGCGTGGCTTGCTGTGCGCCTTCCACATACAAGACGTGTCAGGTGACCTGGAGTGCGTCGACGTTTGTACAGACGCCATGGTAGCTTGTACCTGGACCATAGAGGAGCCTGTAAAGAAATTGTATTTTGCAAGGATGCCCGCGGGGAAGTCTGAAGTGTAACACAGAGGCCCAATGAGGCTCTCTGTTGGTTCAGTTGCTCCTCATACGTCACATCCCTTGGCAAGTATTTTACTGGCAACTCGCAATGGGGGGCAGGGGTGCAGGCCATATCTGGGACCTCCTCTACAGCAGGCACACAGGGCCTGCAAACTTGTGGCCCAATGCCCAGGGCGACGCCCACAGCAGCGCGCGTGCGCAAGAACACCATTGCGCATGCGCAAGCTTTCCATCTTTGTTCGCGCTCGTCTTCTTTCCCGAGCAGATGCAGAGAAGAAGAGCTCTGGCAAACAAACTCCTTGTGGGGCCCATACTTGCCTGAAGTGACTCCTTCGGCCCTGCGAAAGCAAAAGATAAGTGCATGCATTATAGGGGAGTGCAGCAAAACCCCCCAAATGCATGATACCAGACTGGGAGGGACCCCGGTTCCCGCAGTGACACTTGAGAGTATTTCTGGGGATAGACAACGCATGGGGCATTAACATCCACTAAGACAGTACGAACTGGAACACTAACTGCATGTGGACTGGCACCCGGTCCCGTAACGAACTAACGCAGCATTCTGAAAACAAACCGTGAAGGCGCTAACGAGCGGTAGAGCACACACTAATTGCTTTTCCCATTTTGATAGGCATAATGCTATTCCGATGCCCGCGATCACAGGGGCTTTGTACTACGGAGCTGTGCCGCTCAAGCACACACAGGAAACCAGAGCTAAGTGCTACTATTTTGCATTTAATTTATGTTTTGTACACACTGATGTAAGCATGTGGTAATGTGCAGAAGGAAGGTTCCTTCTATTATGTTTTAGTCACCATTGAGCAGGTTGTAGAAAGCGCTGCTGGTGCCACGTGTTATTTTATAAGCAATAAGAGCTGGAGGGTGAACCAGCCTTCAATCCAGGCACTGTTACTGTAGGGCATAACTCAGTGCAGAAGCATACTGAGTGCTTCGCCTCAGCAACAGCATTGGCACAATCTTGTGTGTAGTGTGAGTGTGGTGTTGTGGAAAGTGTGAGGTGGTGTTGAAATCTAGTCATCACTAAAAAGCACAACGGCCAATCAGTGAGGCTCTCAGATGAGACAAGAGCCGTGGAGCATACCTTCCCTTGTTTTCATTCCCTACCCAATTACCCTATCCTAACCCTCTAACCGGTTTCCCTAACTCCCCCTACCTATCCAACCCGTGGACCCTAACCCTCTTTGCCCGTGGTGGTCGTGGTGGCTTGTGTTCTACACAATCCAGGCGCCAAGACCATCAAGGGGAGGCAGGACTTTATTGTGCTAGTCCGCTGGACGATTGGCCGTCACATGGTCTTTTCACAAATCCTATCCTTGTTTTCTACTCCACAGTCTATTTCCCAATATCCCAATGACTTCTCTCTTTCCTCCTTTTTTCTCTCCTTTCGTCTCCTTCGTCTACTCATGTCCATCAAATTGCATGTGTCTAATTTGTCCTCCCCATGATCGCTGGCACCACTGTCCTCCCAATCTGGTATGGTGTGCACACCTTCTGTCGTATCATCTTCACTAGTGCCCGAGTCCCGTCCCCAGTTGTCGATTTTAAATTGTTTGTGTTCTGCTGTCCACCCCTGTTCGTCAGCTGCCTTTCCTTGTTCTTTTCCCTTTTTATCTATCTCCCTTTCTATGGCTTTCTCAGCTTTCCTGAACACAGAGTCAGACTGCTGCTGGCTGCTCTTTTTAATGTCAATTAAATATTTCCGCCTCCCGTTCTCATCCTTACTAAAGGCACTCGCTTCACCCTCATCTTTCCTTTTAAGTGTTCGTTCCTTATCTTGAGACACTGGTTTAGGATTCATATATTCATATTTCATGCATCTGGTTTTAGTAATGGGTATATCATATATGGAGGGGCAGATGAAATGACCGTAGGATTTGAACAATTAAAAAAGGCGATCAGTACAGCCCCTGTGCTGAGCATTCCAGATTATCATGAAGAATTTTATTTATTTTCTCATTCAAATGGAGAAGTCATGACAGCAGTCCTTACACAAAAAATGACATTAGGACATGGACACAAACCATTAGCCAATTATAGTGGGATTTTAGATCCAGTCATGAAAGGGTAATATCCTTGTGAGCCGTCTTTAGCTGCTGCTGCTGCTGCATTCACGGTTGAAAAAGCTTCAAGTATAAGAATGGGTATTCAGTAACATTATTGGTTGAGCATGCATTATTTGCAATTATAGAGAAACCTAAAAGCACATTAACCACACAGAGAGCATCAGGATACGAGGTGATAATATTGAATCCTGCAATTGAAATAGTCAGATATAAGACCGTGAACCAAGCAATGTTCATAGCTGAACCAGTAGGAGAGAATGATTATGAACATGATAACACAACATATACTGAGAACTATAATGTAATTCCCCAAGCTAGAGAAAATGCCCTTGGGAGGGAGGAGGTTGTTTTTATTGATGGTTCTTCAAACGTTGATCAAACGACGACTGGTGAAAGGCATACTGGAACACCAGTAGTAAAGCTGAACTGAGAGGGTGAACTTGAAGTAATGACAAGTGCGATGTTCTCTCCGCATTGCTCAGCACAGGCTGCAGAATTAGTGGCGCTTATCACCGTGCTTCCGAGATTTGAAGATGAGGAAGTGGCAGTGTACTCTGACTTTGCCTATGTGATGTCAACCGTACATGCTGGTCTGTCACGCTGGTAAAGGAGGGGCTTCCTACGCACAGACAACACACTAGTGCAACATGCGGCCCTATTGGATAAACTTATTGAAGTGTTAGCACTCCCATTGACTCTAGCAGTCATAACATGTGCAGGGCATTCTAAAAGGACAGATTTAATTTCTCGCAGGAACAAAGCCAGAGATTTAGAAACCAAAAAGGCAGCCTATTTCCGAACCATTTCTAATTTTGAAATAGAAAGTGTTAAACAAATGACAGGACGATGGATGTTGGTAAAAGAAGGCTTTAACACGCTGTCTATTGTACAGTTAATTCAGATACAAGGGCGAGCACCACAAGAAGAGAAGGAATTATGGAAAAAAGCAAGGGTGTTCTTTATCCCCCACTGATGCAATCTGGAGACAGGATAGTATTGGAAAGCCAGTTATGCCTCTAGCAACATTGAGGGTAGCGCTGGAGGAGCTCCACTACTCCAAATATGTGTCTCAAGAGAGTCTAGCTGCTACAATAGCAGAAGAGTGGTTTTCGCCAAACCTGTTAGAGCATGTGTCACAGTTTATTGTAAATTGCATTGTGTGCCAGACAATTACAGCAGGGCACACTTTGTGAACAGTAAGAGGAGCAATTCCTAGACCCAATGGCCCATATCAGCATCTACATATAGGTTATGTAGATATGCTACAGACATGCACCTGTTACAGATATATGCTGGTCGTGGTATGCCCTTTTTCTAGATGGATCGAGGCAGGTCCATGCACACACCCTGATTCCACATGCGCTGCCAAGTTCCTTGTGCATGAAGTGTCCCAAGATGAGTTGTGTGAGGTTTTGTGGTCTGACAAATGACCGCATTTTGTAAATGAGTTGTTTGAGCAAATAGTTCTTCTATTAGGCATCAAGCAAACGTTTGTTTCCGCTTATCACCCACAGGCGATTGGTATTTGTGAACAATTAAACGGATTATTGAAGGAAAGGATTGCAAACATCAAGATGACTTTAAAGAAAGGATGGCTATGTTGCCTACCCCTTGCCCTATATGCTTTAAGAAACCAGCCTGGCTCATATCACCATCTAACTCCTCATGAGTTGGTGATTGGATGGCGCATGAGAACCCCCCCCTTGCTTCTCCAGCTTGATTAAAAATGGTTGCCCATAGTGTAGCAAAGACATTAGGTGACATGATGCATGATTACCGAACAACAATGACTGCAAGTGTTTCGTTCATGTCTCAACAGGTCAAGAATCAAAGGGAGGGAGCCAAAGAGAAGAAACAAAGATGCTCATTGAAGCAGAGGATTTATTAAAACAACCCAGTCTATACCCGGAGACCAGGTGCTGGTACGAATGTTTGTACGCACTTGGAGCTCTCCCCGCTTTGAAGGTCCATATGAGGTGGAAGAAGTCATTCCCGCATCTGCCAAGCTAAAAGGACCAAGAGCCTGGCTTCATTTGCACAAAATCAAGCCATATAAAGGAAAAACACTGACCCCTCCTGCAACTACCCAGAGTGAAGCAACAGAAGAAGTTCTGCGCATGCAGGCTAGTTCAATGGCCAAGAATAAAGATAAGGAAAGTGAAAAACACAGCAACACCCTAGACTAAGGGCCAATATATTTTAACATTTGACAAGGAGTAAACAGACTTGCAGTTATCCTGGAACTTTTCAGATAGGCTCAAGAGACAATGCATTGAAGTACCAGAGCAGAAAGACGAAAAGCACACTTCATCTTTATGTTACCTATTGCAATAACATTACACACATTCTTGTAAGATGTTTTTACCTACATATTACAGTCTTATCCAGTTCTAATAAGAAGATACGTCAATGTCATGAAGTTTTTTGGAAATCCTAAAATCAATCATATTATGTTTAGGATAATCGTTGCAATCATCTTGCAGTTCTTAATATAAAGGTGTGATTCATAGAGACTTACAGAGTTACATATTAAATGTTTGAGCAAAAAAGAGAAGGTTTCAGGATATAAGAGGCTCATTGCCATCAAGAAAATCGATGAGTTTCCATGGAATAATAATTGTGGTGTCAATCTACGTTATGATTTGTGTTTTCCTCCTGATTATTATGACATGTAGACAAGTTATAAGAAACAATACAGGTATGGTGGATGACAATGAAACATTTACTGTTGCCCCTGATGAAATCACAAACAGCATCCTTTATAATCTTAATAGGCATTTATTTGGATTTTAAAAGAATGTTGGGGAAAATTATTAAGGTATAAATACATATCTTGACAATTCGGCTCATTTAAAGAATATCCTATGGTATCAGCACATGAAAAAGGTGGGAATGAGGACGTCAGATGAAAGCTGCTATGTGTGTTCCCTTATACCTTATGCTTTGGGAACCTCTAAAATATACATAGCAACAGAAGTATTAGTGAAGAAGGCACATTGCCTGACACATCTTGCACTTTGCCTAAACAGAGGACAGCTCCAAGGCAAACCAGCATCCATAGTGTGGGTAAATAAAGAGAAAATCTCAGAGAGAAGACAAATATGTACAAGATATAAAGTCAAGAGAGAAGCCAGAAACAATTCTTCAAATGATAAAATACGAACAGCCTGGAATAAATGAAGCAGGAATCAAGATTCAAGAAAACAAGATTTTACATTAGAAGGATAAAAATGGGAAGGAAATACAAGACTGCTGGGAAAGAGGTCAACTACGAATTAAAGGAAAAGTTCTTACTCCTGAAGGATGGGCTGAAGGATTGGTTGTGGGCAAAGCAACGGCATTAACCAGATAATGGGAAGTAGTTGTGGCAAATGCAGAAATGGAATGCAAAAACCAATGGCCTAAGATTGCAAGATTGTTGCCATGGGTTGACGATGAGGGAGGACCATTGCCAATACTAACCCTGAAGAATTGGTCTTCGTGCTTCAGAAATAATGGCACAGTGAAAGTTGGAGAGAACCGTAAGTGTGGCCGAGATTTTGATGTACCAGGCGTGAAGGAAGGAACCTTCCTTCCTTCCTTATGGGCCATTATTGGGCCTGTGGATCAAGAGCATATATAGTTGCCACCAAAATCGGGAGGAGTTTGTTCATTGGGGCTGATTAGCATACCAGGCTTAGTGGTACCACAAAGTGACCTGCAGATTACAGAGTTCCCAAAAATGGACACACCAGAAAAGCTTGCTTTATCGAAACAGACAGAGGAGAGATAATTACTTCTCAGCAAAATCAACAGAAGCCTATTATTGTCATGAACCCAGTCAGTGAGCATAGTTCTCATTCGGGCATTCAGGCTAGGCAGGGAACATTATACCAATCAGCAGGTCAAAGGTGGGTGTTAGCCTGGCACATATGGCATTCACACCATTCAGAGCATCCACTTCCATAGACTCCCATGATGTTCAACAGTAAATTCATACACTAAACATGGCCGTCGCAAAACCCATTTACAAGAAGCAGCACTCTTCTATTCATATTGCAGAGGGAGCTACTAAAGCCCCACCTCCGCTGGAACGCATGCTTTGCGTCTGCTCTGCTGGCCGCGGGTAACTCTACCAGCATTTCTCCTCACAGAACCTGTCAAAGAAAGGAGAAATTAGAGACATTAGTTTTACGAAAAGTTACAGAATATCATAGTTCACAGAATAGACTTAACTGACAGAAATCCTCTCCGATGCTGGTATTCACAGTAAGAACAATTACTCACCCGCAGTCGCAGGATCTTCCGTCAGACGTTTCACTCACAGCCGTAGCATCTTCAGTCAGCAGTTTTCGCTCGCAGCTGCAGCATCTTCAGTCAGAAGTTTCTTCCGCAGCCACCGCATCTTCCGAAGGGTTTTTCCTCAGGTTTCCGAAAACCTGCAAACAACACAAGAGGTATTTAAGTTAATAAATTAACTTAATAGTTTAACAGAGAAGATGTTTTATAAGCGCTTACGTACCTTAAGGTTCTTCAGGTTTCACCTCACTGTTGTTACCGCGCTTCACCTTGAAGGCTGCAGTTACTCCATATTGGCGAACGTACTTTTCTTTTACGTTTTCTCATCCTGAGTAACTCCACAGCCATCCGCAGCCCTAATTTCTTCCCGAATGCCAAGAACCGGCCAAAAAGAGAAAAAAAGACAAAAGTAATTAGAAAGAGAGATCTCACCAACGTAGGAATCAATATAAGCCCTTAAGGATTACAGTATCTTCACCTGTTTACTTTCCCAAAGACTCATTCACCAAAGAAGAGACATTTCACAGCAAGAAGCTTTAGAGTTCATCAGCAATCCAAGTTATCATTGTTTCTCCATCTCAACGCTCCCCTGTAGAAAAGCAGGATGGAGAGCTCCACAATAATAAAACACAGGTGAGAAGGGAATTCAGCCATAGAGTTAGAAGGGAATGATTTAAGGAAATACACATCTCATGTAGTATTATCTTGGTTAATAGATGTTATAGTATTTATATTGTTGTCATGTGTTTGTTCAAACAGAAAGAGAATCCTAAAGGTTCCAGGGTATCAGGTCCACAGGCTAGGAAGGCATTATGCCCCTGATGAGTCCAGGTGGCGTTACAATTATTTCATTGCAGATGAGCATACGTTGCTCAGCTGAACAGCAGTGATATTTACAGCTAAATTCCTGCCAGGAATTCAGACTGCAGTGAATGCGAAGTGGCTGCAAATCACCAAATGGGAGCTGCTGCAAATGATCAACACGACAATAAAAGGATTTAATGCGATCAAGGAAGAGTTGAGGGCAATCAGGCTAATGGCCCTCCAGAAAAGGCATGTCCTGGATTAAATTAAAGCAATGGAAGGAGGCATGTGCGCTAAGATTAGGTCTTCTTGCTGTACATTAAACCTGCTCATGATGAAGATGATGGGACTTCGACAGAAGCAATAATGATGTTGTCAACCCTGCATACGAAGATTGAAGATGAAGTTAACAAGACCGAAGAGGACGGCTGGTTTTCGTCTCTGTTTTCATGAATTCCAACTTGATTGGCAAATGCCTACAAATTACTTTAAGTAGTACTAATGTTGTTATTGCTGGGATTTAGTTTTATAAGGATCATCGTGTGACAATGCCAGAAGACAGCCAAGAAAGCTATTGGGATGAAGATCATGATTGATATAGACGCTGGAACTGGTGAGCAGATGCAAAATGAAGAAAGTACCCATGGGAATTTTAAATAAAGCACCCGTGCAACTCCTGGAACGAAGTTCTACCATCCCAAGGAGCATAAAAAATATGTAGAATAGTGTATATTTTGTCCACCATCAGGAGATTGCTGCCACATGACCTGGAGTGTGGATGAACATATAAAGAGGGGGGTGACAAAGAGATGGGTCCCAAACAAATTAAAGTATGAAGAGATGATAAAGGAGAAAGAAGAAAGGAATGCGGTCGAGGACTTGACCAGAAGGGGGAATGTAGAGGAGCAGGTGGACACATTTTCCCTAACTCCCGCCCCCTCACAGCCATCATACTGGAACAGCAGGAGAAGGGCCCTGTGTGAGACTCCATGTGTTATGCCTGTACCACATCGAGTGTATGAGAGATGATATGCACTCAGACAGCTGTATTGAATGTACCCTTGCACTGAAAGTGTGGAAGGATGCCATATGGAAGGATGTCAGCACGCACCATTGGACATCATGGAGCGCTGAGTGAAATCTGATGAGGGCAGAGTGATGTCATAAAGAAGATATACAAAGCCATGCTGAAACAATATGGAAATACTTAAGAGTGATAATGGAACGGAAGCGACAAGATAAACATGCATGAAACGATAAAGTAATCATTAATGTAAAAGAAGACAAAGTAACTTGCTGACCAATATGTTTAAATACGCAGTAACGCAAGGTAGAAAAGATACATAGAAGCTTGCTATAGAGGAATATGTAATGTGCCAAGGACGGCCATAGTTGGAAAATGGACGCCGGCTCGTGTAAATATTCCATTCAACTACCTCAGAAGCCGATCAGGGCTGCAGAGTCAGGAGACTTTGGAAGAACAGCTTGAGAATGCCAACCAATCAGTGGGTCTATAGGGCAACCTGCTATACAATGTTGCATAGACTAATCTGCTGCCATTTTGTTCGCTATCATCAGTATTATACATATTTAGAGGTAGTTCGAGGGTTGTCTTACAGATAAGAGACAGCCAATGAAGTGCTAACCCATATATATTTTAAAAGTAGATATGTTCCCCTAACCAATCCTCCCCGCTAATAGGTTTTAGGGTTTGCCACATAGGATGACATCATAGATGATGCATGTTGGGGTATAAAACCCCTGTGTAATCATGTTTGTGTGTGAGTGTGCAAGCATCCTTCTGATGTTTGCCAGTTGACCCTGCTTTATTTTATTAAACTAAGAATAAAGTAGTAATTTGACATATTGATTGAGTCTGTCTAGTTATTTGGTCAGAGATCTTTATTGATAATTCCATCTAGCATGAGAGACGAATTCAAGGTGCTAGAGCACACTAACAATTACAGTTCTGCAATTAAGTATACAAATGAAACCCAGCCATACAGCTATGGTTGCTACACAAGCTCGGACAGTTAGAAAGAAAATAACTTATCTGCTGGACGAGCAGCAAAGAAAGCGGACAAGGGACCATGTGCACAGGACTTTATAAGGGGGCTCGGAGCCTCATTGGTGGAGAAAGGCACAGTGGCCATCTTGGGCTGGGGACCTCCCTATTTAAGTGTTAACTCTTGTTCATGTTTAAAATTGTTTAAATGTTTTTAAATGTTTTCTTTTCATTGCTGCTGTTTGAGAAGAAAGATGATGCATAATATGAAGCCTGCAGTCTCACTATAGAATTTGTAGATGTCAACGGTACTAGTGCTTCCAGTCATCATGTTGTTTATTTTAATTGTAAGAATTATTGGAAACAACGTCATGTTTTGTATTCTGAAGTTTCTGAACTGCGATAATGCTATAATGTAAACTATGACGATTACCCCTACTAATAGGGTAGAGAGTCTTGATTCTGTTAAGGAAAAGGAGGTGAGCATTATTCTTCAACTTCATTTATTCCTCTCTTCAGCAGTTTCAACAAAAATCAACTTCTTTAAAAAAAAAGATTTTTTTGGTGTAAACTACATTTCCCTCATAACACAGTTCCTTGTGTAGTCCATCTCATTTCCTGTCATCTGCTCTTAGTCCTTCCTGTTCCCCTGCTCCACCTCTTCTTGAATGCTCTGAACTGCACTCCGAACTTATAAGTGGAAGAATCCCAACTCAACGAAACTCTGTGATCTGTCCACGAACTTCCAGGTCACCCTGTAACTGTTCTTCTTTCGGGTACGGCTGCTCTGCAGACACTTTAAGCCTGTTTCTCTCATTTTCTAGAGTCAACTGTTTTTCTGGAAAGATGTTTTAGGGTGGAGAATGCACTGCCCTATTTTGTATAGGAGCAATGATCAGTGCTTCATTACACATGTCAACATATATAATTACAGTGCTTGCTCTGGGTGGGAGAGTAATGATCGCCTCCTTGTCTTTAATAGAATCAAGACTCCCTGTGAAGGGGTAATCTTCATTCTATGTCAAGACCGGAGGTGAGCATTATGCTTGTTCAAAGCTTCCCATTACTGTTGCCGCTACTGATTGTATAGGCTTAAAGTAAAAGGTCTTAAAAGTGCTATTGTTTGCCCAGTCAGCTGCTTGCAAGATATCCTGTAGCGTTGCTCCTTTCGCTAGAGCCTTGGAGGCCATGGCCCCTCTCAGTCAATGTGGTCCAAACTTGGTCAGGTCTATTCCCGCTATTTGCATAACTTTGCACACCCATCTAGCTATGGTGGCTGTGGCTACTGCTTTGTACGGTTTTATCAGCACTATTAGTAATTGTGTTGCCCCTCCTGGACGCATCTCTGCCGTTCTGCTTTCATATTCTCTTATGCATGCTGCTACGCACCACTTTGGATGGTCGTGTAGATAGGGATAGGAGACGGATGTAGACCCTGTCTTCGTTCTCCTGACGAGGTTAAATGTAAGCCCCTCTGGTCCGAAGGTTTTCCTATCTATGTCTAGGGCTCTTACGTCCGCTACTCTCCTGCATGACACTAGGCATAGGAGCATGGCTAACTTGCCCAATAATTGTTTCAAAGATAGGTATCTGTTTGCTGGCCAGCTATCGAGTAGCCGCAGCACCACAGTTGCGTCCCATAGGTGGATGTATTTCAGTTTTGGTGGTTTCCTAAAACGGACTACTTTATGAGTCTCACTACTGCTTCGCTCTCTCCTATGCGCATTCTGTTCATTGGAAGATGACCGGCTGAGATCGAGGATCTATACACTCCTATAGTCCGGAATGCTTTTCCATCTTGCAACAGTTCCGTTAGGAAATTTAGGATCTCTACTACAGGGGCAGAAATGGGATGAAAATGTCTCCTTCTGCACCACTACGACCATTTGCCTCAAGCTGCGCCGTAGCTCTGCCGTGTAGATGGCACCCACGATTCTGCAATGAGCTGTGCAGCTTGCTTCAAAATACCTGGCAGGGCTCAACGTCACCTGCTATCCTGCACGCCATTAGTGGGAGTGCCCTTTCACTCTCAGAGGATGAAATGGCCCAGCTGGGTCCGTGAGCAGGTGTTCCCCTGCTGGTAAGATTCTCGAGCGATCTGTCAGTAGTTCCAGGAGCGCCGGAAACCAAACTTGTGATTTCCATATCATCGCTATAAGAATCAGATTCACTCCTTCCCTGCGCGCTTTTGATAAAACTCTGCCCAGCATCATAAACGGGGAAAAGGTGTAGTGCTGGTACTTGCTCCAGTCTTGTAGGAAGGCGTCTGCTCCTCTCGCTGTCGGATCTAACCTCCAGCTGAAGTAGCTGTTCTTTTGTGTGTTCAACCTGGGCGTGAATAGGTCTGTGTGGATTGGGCCCCACATTTGCTGGAAAATCTCCACATTTAGTTTGCAGTTACTGGAATCCGACAAGTGCTGGGAGTTCCAATCTTCTACCACATTGAGCGATCCCAGGAGGTACTCTGCCGTCACTGAACCCTGATTGGAGGCAGTAGCGCCAGAAGTCTTTGGCTAATTCTGCTAGAAGTCTGGATTTCGTGCCTCCTCTGTGATTGATATATCTGACTGCTGAGATGTTGTCCATCTTCAACAGAATACATGAGTTCACTTTGTTCTTCCTGAAGGCTTTGATCGCGAAGGATCCTGGCAACAGCTCTAGGCAATTTATATGCAGCTGGAGTTCTTCTGCGATCCATTTCCCTCTGGTCTCCAGTGTCCAGTGTCCTCGAAGTCTGAATATGATACTGTTGCATCGCTCTGGGCAATGCAGTCATTCACCGAGGCCCCCGGGGGGTAGGACAGGTGGTGTATCAGCCTGTATTCCCCTTCTTCCTTTTACGGCACCAGCCCCAGTGGAGAGCATATAAATTCTTCAAATGGTAAGGCTGTAAAAGGTCCCTCCACCCTACCCAGTTCTACCTCTTTTTGTATTTTTCTGTAAGAAAATAAAATGCCTACGGCCTACAACTTTTCCATAAACATAATTGGTCTGTGATTTATTATTTAGGTAGGGACCTGGTAAGAGCAAAGCGAGAACACACTACTCAGCCTATGCCCCAGGGACGGGGCCGCATGAAATGCGGGCCGATGGAGGGCCTGGGAGTTTATGCGCGGGGTGGGGGGAAACGGCACGAAAGCAGTAGGGAGGGGCGTCCGAACGGCGCCACATGAAACAAAAGCCCAGGAAAGGGCAGGAAACAGCACCTGGGGAAGGTGCGAAATATAACAGCAAGGGGCCGGGGGGAAACCCGGCCCCCAAGAAGGAACAAAAGGCCTGGGGTATATAAGTAAGCCAGGAAAAGGAGAGGCGGCACAAACCAGGCAAAGAGCTCACCTCTCTCGGGTAGGCTCTTAGTGCCTGGATAAGGGGAAGGAAAAACGTTTGCCACCTAACCCACCCTACAAGAATAACGGAAGAAGAAGAAGGGAGCAGGCAGGAGCCGGAACGCCGAGTACTCTTTCGGTACACGGTCCAAAAAAGAAGGAGCAGGCAGAAGTGGCAACGCTGAGTACTCTTTCGGTACACGGTCCAAAGCATGTCGTAGGCGGCATGTGCCCAGGAACGAAGGCCCAGGAATAACAAGGACTCAGGAGGAGCCTTGGGCAACTTCGAGACTGGACACAAGGTGCCCAAAAGCATATGGCAATGTATTGATTTTTGTTGTTTTGTATTTTCTGTAAGAAAATAAAATATCTACGCCTACAACTTTTCGATAAACATAATTGGTCTGTGATTTATTATTTTAGGTAGGGACCTGGTAAGAAGAGCAAATCGAGCCACACTACTCAGCCTAGGCACGGTGTGCATTGCCTAGGAGGCATACTGCCCTCTGCGCCCAATTTGCCAGTGTTTCTGGGTACACTTCATCCCCAGTGTCTCTGGCTCTCTCTGCTAGATCCTTGATTTTGGCTAAAGGCCCTGCGATGTCTAGCACAATTTCTTGGCAGCTCCTCCGTGACCTGTCAATTCCTTTTCGGGGATCTCTAGACATCTTGGAAATTAAAGCTAGTATTTTCGGGTCTAGATCAGGAGCCTCTGCCACCTTCCCCGGTAACTCGGGCCTTGGGCATTCAAACCTCATGCGCTGTCTCGCTTCTTTCTCAAGTGCTTTCTCAATCCTTGAGTCATGTATTTGGTCACCCGAGGGGATGTCTGCCTATCCAAAGATCTTATGTTCTCTGGTTGGAACATGGGTGAGATCTCAGTATCTTCTAGGTGCTTCTCTTTCCTTAACCTCTTGCTTCCGGTGTGCTCTAGGTCCCTTTCTTCTGATCTTTTCTCTTCCTCTTCTTCTTAGTCCATCTCCTCATTTCCCATATTGTTTATTTATTTATTTATTTGTAATGTGCCGGTAACTTGCATGTTTCGGGGCGCAAAAACATGGACACGAAGACCAACAGAAATGGGACGAGACAGTTCCTAAAAATCAAAGGTTTAGTGGGTCAAGGGTGGCGAGGTCAATTAAAGAGATACGTTTTCACTAACTTACGAAAGCGTAAGTAGTTGGGTTCTTTCCTTATGTGGGCTGGCAGATTGTTCCAGATACCTGCTGTAATGACTGGGAAAGATTTTCCCAGTCCAGATTTACGTTTGTGAGGCATTACTGCGATCCTACTTTGATCCGAGGACCTTAAGGCGCAGCTTGGGGGATAAGGACGTACTTTCGATTTTAGATAGCCTGGTGCCTTCCCGTGGATGCATCTGTGGGCTATTGTAAGAGCCTTGAAGTGGGTTCTGCTCTCAACTTTGAGCCAGTGTAATTCCTTCCTGGATGTACTGATGTGGTCTGATTTAGATTTGCCTTTGATTATCCTGACTGCGTTATTTTGGATAATCTGGAACGCCTGTATGCTTTTTTTGTTGGCTCCTAGCATAAGTGCGTTCCCGTAATCTAACCGAGAGAGGATGGTTGCTCTGGCCACTGTGGCACAGTTGTTCTTTGATAGATACGGTCCAATAGCTCTGAGGAGTCTCAAGTAATAGTTGCATTTTTTTTTATGTATTGAGCCTGGGCTTCTGCTCCTAAGGATGCTTCCATCATCATGCCCAGGGTTTTTACTTTCTCAAGTACTTTAATGTTGACGTCTTTGATCTTGAAGTTTGTGTAGTCATGGGGTAATGAGTTTCTGGCTTGGGTGGATCCGAAAACCATTAGCTTGGTTTTGCTGTTGTTCAAACACATCCAATTGGAATCCATCCAATGTTCTATGATGTTATAAATTCTGTTTAGATGGTCATTGTCAGTTTTATGGTCCCCGTTAAGTTCCAATACCAGCTGCGTATCATCCGCATAGTTGGTAAAGAATATATCTGCATGATCTAAAATGTAGCATAAGTATCTAATGTAGAGGTTGAACAACAGTGGGGACATGCTGGCTCCCTGGGGAACCCCGCAGAGTATCTCCCTTTCCAATAAGAATTTGTCTCCCCAATGGACTCGAGATGTCCTGCCCTTTAAAAAAGACATTATCCATGTTTTTGCCTCTTGTGAGCAGTTAGCCGTTTTGCCCAGGGCTACTTCGAGTAGATTATGATCCAGTAGATCAAAGGCGGCACTGAGGTCTAACAGGATGAGAAGTCCCGTTTTTCCCTTATCTAAGATGCTGAGCATCTTTGTCTGTAAGTCCAGCATAGCTGATTCTGTACTATGAGATGGTCTGAACCCAGATTGTTGTGGATGGAGTGCATCAGAGGCCTCAATGTGTTCCTGTAATTGTGCGGTGGCTACTTTAACCATGATCTTAAGCAGGAAGTTACAGTTGGTTATTGGCCTAAGGTTGCTTGGGTCTCTAGGACCCAAGCCAGGTTTTTTTATTAGTGGGGTAACTGTGACTTTTTTTATGGCCTGGGGGACTAGTTGGTCCCTAAAGGAAGTGTTGACGATCTTAGCAAGTGTTGGGGCGAAGATGTCTGGGTTTTCTAAAATTATTTTGGCGGGTAGGATGTTCTCCGCGCATGAGGTAGGTTTCATAGAGGCGAGAGTTATTTTCATCTCTTCTGTGGTGATATACGAGAAATGGAAGGGTTCTATGTTCTCAAGTGATTCTTCCGCTGGCATTTTAATCGTGTTAGATTTATTTAGTTGTGCTTTTGTGATTTTATCTCTCGCCTTTTCTAATTTCTCAAAAAAAGCTTTTTGGGTGTTGTTGCATTCCTGTTGAGATGGTAAAAAAGGTGACGAGATGGCAGGGGGTTTGTCTTGTTGGTAATTATCCAATCCAGTTGGTGACCATTTTTCATGGTTGGTTCTTTATTTGTGATGGTGTAGTCTATGTTTAGAAGTGAACTTTCTAGATAGATGGCCTCTTTGTCAGCCTGATTGCCGTACCATCTATTTAGATCTCCGACCGCTAATGTAGCACAGTTTGGGCCTTTCAGGAGGTTTAGGAGATGTGTAAAGTTGTCATTAAATTCCGGGGTGGGAGATGGTGGTCGATAGACTACTAGTAAGTTATGGCAGTTGTTTTCATTGGGCAGGTGCTTGAGGTGAAACATTTCGCATCCACCACATAAAGATTTGCATTGGAAGAGTTCAATGGAGCTTCTAGCTATAACTGCGACTCCTCCTCCTTTTCCGGTTTCCCTATATGTTCTCTCCTGGGTCAAGGGTTGTGAGGCTTGGCCCTACCAACTTGCGTAGGAAAGTCTCATTGAGTTTATTGAAGGTGTCGGTAGCCTCTGGGGCCTTCTTGTCTGCCCCGTATTGTTGACCCGGGGGTCCAAAGAGGCCTTCCTCTTCCGGGTCTCAGTACACCTGTGTGGGTCCCCTTGCGGGGCTCTAGTTGACGTGCTCTCTTTGGTGCCCTTTTGTTTCTGGCTCAAGAATGTCTCTATTGTGGTGAGCTTATCTTGTAGGGGTTTTACCAATTGGCCCACGGCCTCCACCAGCGAATTCCCCAGCACGTCTTTAAAACTGTGAGCCAGGTCCTCTGCCTGCTCCTCCTCACTCCACTCGAACTTTGACATTGCTTTTTGGGTGCTTGTGCCAAATACCCGATCTCAGGTTATGTGTGACGTCCACTGTTTTGCTGTGGGCCTGAGAAAGGGGCCAGCACCTACTTGTCTGCCTCACTGTTCGCCCAGATATGGGGTGAAGGAGAGGAGGTACCTCCTCTTACCGGGAAGTTATCGTGCGGCTCGGCCAAGCGTTCACATTTTTTGTTAAGCTGCCGCCTCGTGCATGTGACCTCTCCCGTTGGGAGTCCATGTTTCAAGACGTGCTGGCTTTTGTTCGAGTTTGCGCTTAGTCGGTTCGGTCTGCTCGTTCGACTGCTGTGTCGCTTTCACTGCCCGTCATGGGCGTTCTTGTGGCTCCTTCCTGCCGAGCGAGGGGGCCGTTGTGCTCCCTAGTCCCTGCCATGACAAGGGAGGTGGCCGCTGTACTCCTCAGGCACCGTCTTGATGGCGGGGCCGCTGCTACGCCTTGGCAGTCAGCTGCTGGATCCCAGGGTGTGCCGAACATATGGCACGGGATCCGCTTCCACCGCTGCTTACCTGTGTGAAAACGAATTGGGTTCCTTAGTTCTGGGGCATTCGTCGTGCACGCCTCACCTGTTTGCGCATTGGTAACTAATGATAGTCCGTCATAAGGTATTGACGCTGTGCGCGCGTTATAATCTAATAAGTCATAACAACTAATATGGTATACACCAACTATGGCCACAATCATTTAAAACACGGTTTCTACAATTTTACTAACTCACACTCTCAACACAGGTAAAAGGGGTACTTTATCTATCTGAAGAGCAGGAAAGAAGAGGTGGAGCAAGGGAACAGGAAGGAGTAAGAGCAGGTGACAGGAAATGAGATGGACTACACGAGGGACTGTGTTATGAGGGAAATGTATTTACACACAAAAAATATATATTTTTAAAGAAGTTGATTTTTGTTGAAACTGCTAAAGAGAGGAATAAATGAAGTTGAAGCATAATGCCCGCCTATGGGCTTGACATAGAATCATTGTATTTGTTGTCTGGAAAATATGATGATGTACTTTTTCCCCCTTTTAGTGTGTATGGACTATAAATGAGGAAATCTATGAATGAAACATGACTGCCTTTCTCGTGGTTGATACTGCTAGGTCTCGGTCTGCGTCTACCTGTGCTGGTTGGGTTTGCCTTTAGTTTCGGGGTTTAGTTGTAGGCCTGATAATACTGTAACTCCTCCTTTGTACTTATTTTAAGTGCGCGCTCTCAGAGCCGAGTCCGCGGGGTTTGCCTCTGCTGCCGCCAGTGACTGGTCCTTGGGGGGTGGCTTTTCCCGGTGCCCCGCCGCAGGCCCTGGTTTCCTCGGCGATCGCTGCCCGCGCGCTGGGAAGGCGGGGCCTGGCAGGCGAGCAGCCGGCCAGCGCCGCAGTCAGAGCGGCACATTAGCCGGGAAAGCAGCTCACGGTGACGTCACAATGCCGGGTTCTCCCCGGCAGCCAGTCAGAGGCTAGGGTGCCAGGGAGATAAACTCACACGCCAGCCAGCTGGCCTCATTGACGGCTGCAGGCAGGACACCTGGTGCATGCACCGCTGCCACCGCTCTACACACAGCTCAGTCCTGGTGCAGCGCTGCCGCCACAGAGCAGGACATCCTCAGTGCAGCACTGACAGCCCGAGTGCAGAGCCTCAGCGGCGCCCGCAGCCGCTTCCCAGCCATGGTCACCTGCCGCCTCCCGCCCGGCCCCTCCATTGGGGAGGCCCAGGGCAGCCCCAGCAAGAGGCTGCGAGGGCCGGCTGGCCCCGAGGAAGTGACCCCGGAAGAGCGGCTCCAGAGCCCGGGAAGCGCCCTGCGGCGGGCCCCGCTCAGGAGGGGGCGCTGCCCCAGGCTCAGGAAGCAGCACCTCCCTCGGGGCCCGGGCCCGCTCTTCGAGACCCCCCCGAGCAGCAGCGCGTCCTCGGACGAGGAGAGCCCGAGGCAGGACCGAAGCAGCTGCCCCTGGGCCCGCGGGCCCCAGCGCCTGGACCTGCGGAACTTCAGGGAATACGGGGAGCAGTGCTACCTGCACCGGAGGGAGGCAGAGGGGGACTTCCTTACCGCCGACTGCCTGGCCCGGCAACCCCAGGTGAGTGCCGAGGACGGAGCCCCAGGGCCCCCGTAGGGAGAGTGCAGGGGGCCAGCCTGCTGGTGTCTGTTAGTGCTCTAGCGTGTCCCCGTTTACTGCACACTGTACCCTCGCGCCAGTCCGTTCCAATGGACAGTTCGAAGTGGCCCAGAACGCCAATGGCGACTGAGTCCACTCTCAAAGGTTCGGGCGTGACTTTGACTATACTCTGTGGATCGCCTCGCAATATCGTCGTCCCTTTGTGGGGAAAACATTGCTCTCTCTGCAGTACACCTTCATCTTACTGGTTCTTAGTGCCTCATCTTTACACTGACACCAGCCCGTGAGTTAGCTGCCCCACTCTTAGGCAGGCATCGGGTGCAATAGCGCCCCCTCTAAACACGGACAAAAGGTGTGACTCTGCGCACCCTAGAACGGCAGGTGCTATTGTTTACATTATCCCACTGCTACCGTGCCATATGTCATTTTACTGTACTTGCAGTACCTTACACTGTCACCAGTTGTTAGTTACAGTACTGGCTGCCCCATGATTACGGGTGCAGTGCAACATAGCGGCCCAATGTTAACGCAAGGCACTCTAGCTGCCTGTCATACACGACTATTGATGTCATCGCTCTCCTTCTTTACACCTCATAATAGTTATACCGTCCTAAAACCATCCCCCTGCCCGTAACCACTAACTACAGGTTCTCCTACACCCCGCTTTTTTTTTTTTTACACCGTGCGCTATTCTTGCCTCTAGCAACAACACAGGATGCGACATGGGCCTCCTCTTCACACAGTATTTAGACACATTTCGCATTGAGAACTGATAGTGATCGAATAGATGTTACCCACTAGGAATCTCATGACCCCACACTATTGATTGTGGTCAGAGTAAAGGGGATCCCACAAGGGGCGGTGTGGGGGCGGAGTTTGGTGTAGGGGGCGGAGCAGACAGTTGAACTCCACTCAAGGGAAATGTTCAAACTAGTTTTTACGATGGTGCAATTTCATTCATGCTTATTCTTTCCAAACTCGCTGTACATCAATTCTATTTTAATTTCACTTTCATTGCAGTGGTGCACCCAACATACTGTCGATAATGCCGTGATTTTTAGTACAGTAAGGGATCCATAGACTCGCTCTACAGTAGGTTACATGGGTAGCTCAGCAAGTTCAGAGACCGATGTTGAGATGCTATACATTAAAAATGTTTGTTAATTGTATGAGTTTTCGCGATTCCTTACAAACAAAGTGCTATAAAATGTGTTCAAGGCATGGGTTGGCATACTGGCTTACCTGGCCTAGTCTACTTTCAGGGCAGAGGTGGGGTATTTCTGCCCATGTAGTGAAAATCAAAAGTTGGCCCCCATGAACCCAGTTTAATTTCGTATTAATTGCGGTCTTCACAACAGCAGCATCTATTTGAGATTAAGCAGTTTAACAAGCATATAACATCTGTATCAATATAACCTATGATAAAACACAAAGGAAGGGGCACAAACATCACAGGGTATTTGTGTGGTCATCCGACAAAAACACATTTCCAAATAAACTAGTATAAAATGCACATATGTTACAGCTTAGTTCTTAATAGGAATACGGAATCGGTGTGCTAATGGATCTACCCCTTTGACAGCTCAATGGCTAGTTTGTGGAATCATGACTTGACTGCATTATGTTTGCAATATTGAATTCTCTGCTGAATGATAACGTGCATCTGGTGTCCTTTTTTATTTTAGTGTAAACTAACAGTTTTCTCTTTAAAAATAAAACGCACATTTGCAAATAGGGTGGCCAACAGTGACGAGCTCCAGTCATGGTCCTAGCCCATTGAGCCCTTTTCAAGCCAGAAGACAGATAATAGGCTGAGCAAATAAACCTGCAAATGACGGCTGGGAAAAGGAGCACAGAGCAGATTAGATCTCCGAGGAGCCCCTTGCCCCTGAGAAGCTGGGGGCTCGGTAAACCCTTGTCAGGGCGGAGGCAGGCCACAATCTGGAGAGATTGTGGTAGGTATGGCGGATGGGAGTTGTAGTTCAAACCATATGTAGCGCCATCGTTTTCTGTACGGCGTTCTGTTACCACCCAAAACTATTTTACAACTTCAACCAAAACGCCAAAAGCAATATTACAATCGCTGTGTTTAACACATGTCCTTTTCTGTTACTTGCAGGTGAAACCCGAGTCTCGCTGTAAACTGATCAGCTGGCTCATCCCTGTGCACAAGCACTTCAACCTGGGCTTTGAGTCGCTGTGCTTGGCCGTCAATATCCTGGACCGGTTCCTCGATTGCACCCCCGTGGCCTCCGACTGCTTCCAGCTGGTGGGGGTCACGTCTCTCCTCATTGCATGCAAGCAGGTAGGCACACGACTGTACTTGTACATTTGCAGCTACTACAGTGATGTCATTTAAAAACCATGTTTCTGAAATGTACGTACAAACCGTATCGCTGGTCATCTTTTTTTTTTTTTTTTTTTAATAATTTTATACAGGACCTATAGAATGATTTGTTTACAGTGGTTCCCTTTTTTGTTTTTGAAATATTGAGCAATTTACAGATCTCTGCATAACACATGGGTCATGGGTTATGTTAATAGCCCCAGTAAAGAACTCTAGCTGTCTAACGGGGCCATTCCAGAAGCGTAGCCAGGATTTTTCAACAAGTGGGGCCTGAAGCTAATGTAGTTGGGCACACCAGAAGGGTGTTTGCTCGTCCCAGAATATGGTCGAGTGACTGAACCTAGCGAGGGAGCCCAAACCAACCAATGGGGATTGATTTTTATTTATTATTTTTTTTGGGGTGGGGTATATCCCCAAGAAGTTAAACAAAATAATAATTGGTTTAAATTGTGCACTTTACAACACAAGCTCTGCAATTGTGTAAAAAGCCATACAGTTTATAATTCGTTTTGTAAATTAAGACATGAAAAATCGATTGGATTACAAATCCCCAACAGTGCATGGGAGCATTTTCGTGATCCATTTGTCCACTATATGCCAGTATACCATATCATTTTCTTGCTGACTGTTCTTGTACATGTCCATACTGCCTGCACCAATATATGGCAGGATTAGCTCATAAAACATTCTCAAGTTTGCTTTGTCTATAATGTCAATAATGATACATTAAGAAAAGATGTTCATGCTGGCTGTGCTAATATATGCCACAATCCCTATATTAGAACATACTACTATTGGCTTGCACTTAGAGCCAGTAAAAGTAATTTCACAGTACAAACATGTCCTTGCTGAATCCACAAATGCTCATCCCCACCATGTATGACCACTCATCACATTGGCTTTTTCCTTAACAATATTAAAACATGGCAATGCCACTGTAAGGAAACGTGTTCTTGCTAACTACATGCATGCGTCCCTGAAAGGTTGCCTTAATGTCAGTAAAACATGTTATGCCACAGTATGAAGACATCATCTACTTCCTGGCTGCACAAATGCCGCCCCATACCACGTAAGAACACTCATCATGCCAACTTTTGACCTTGACACCAATATAACATGTATTGGGGCAGTAAGGAGAACATTTCATGCTGGCTGCAAAAGTGCTCCTCCCCATGTAAGAACACACATTATGTTGACATTGTCGTTAATGCAGTTTAAAAATGCCATCCCACATTAAGAAAGCGTCTAGGCTACCTAACCATTGTAAAATTAACCTACCACCCGAACACCACATAATAACACTCATTAAGTTGCCTTTGCCCAAAAATACTAGTTAAACGCACCAAGATGTAAGAAAACAGCCATGCTCCAATTCCCCCCTAACCCCATCCATGCACGTAGTTGCTCATTGAAATATACCTACTATTGTTGTTCGTATTTAGTTTGCTAATATTGAACTAAGGAGGAACGAGGATAGTCTTAAAGAGCCTTACACTACCAAGACACCCCTGCCGAATGCAGCCTTACAGAGGCAACTGTTGCCCTTCATAGATTTATAGCATTAAAACCTGTCATATGTTGCAGTACCTACTCCAGCAATGCACCAGCACCCCTGTCCATCCCTATAGCATTATACACCGATTGTGTTCTTACAAAGCTACCCGTGCCCAGGACAAGTCATGTCACTTGTCTGTAGTATTTACGCCATCCTGAGAGCACTTTGAAACCTATGAGAGAAAAGACTAGTTAAGGAGGCGACAGTAAAGGGGTTGGTAACAAAGAGGGAATGCACGTATACCGGACAAGGATGAAGGGTAAAAGGTTTGCGATGGGGCTGGGAGACTGAGAGGGGCTAGCAGAGGGAAGAGAGGGCCTGTAGGTTGATCATTTAGGGGAAAGGTGAAATAGTGGGTGTATAAGGCAATTGGTGAGATGCCATGGAGGAGTTGTGTTGGGCAGGAGAGATAGTCTGCAGACCAATTGCAAGGTCAGACAGTTAGAACAGCAAATAAATGGAGAGTGAAAGGGACTGAGACAAAGATCTTGGAAAAGTACAGCCATCTGCCAGGGCTTGTTCACCCTTCCTTAGATTACCATATAACTGCAGGAACCATGGATATTTCCTGTGATGGAGTTGATGGTCGGGGTAAAAGTTTTTTTTTTTTTAAATAATTTTCCATGTCCAGTCAATGTATAATCGACTTTTGAAATGTTGACCCAAGTAAACCACACTTTTGCACCTTTTAAACCAACATAACAAAATTACTGGCTGTGTAATTGGCACCTGGCAGCCAAAAGTAAAAAACGATCGGCCTATGAGTAATGCTAAATGGCTCTCCGGACCCAAATCCTAACCTAAATTGACACAGAAGGCATTACTGTAAGTTTGGTGGTAACAGTAAAACGTGATATTTTAAAAATGGCAGACATTTAAAATATCATTGAGCTTAGTTATTTGCCCGATGATCACATTACCTTAACTACTTAAAATAACATCTTTCCTAAAACATGCCCAAAACAATCCCGTCACTTCTTATTGTAAGCCAGAGTAAAACCCTCAGCTGTTGTATCATCCTGTTCGCGGAACTTATACAATTGTAAAACAGATCACAGAGCGAATGCTACGGATTTGGTGTTGCCCTCACTGGTTCCTCTGTTTGGTTGGGCAGAGAGGTCTCTTCACTTCTGTGTTCCATTTCACCCACAAGAAGCTCGTTTTATGCAACGTGAATCCCACACCTAGGTTGGGGCTACACACATGGTACGACGTCCTTTTATCGCAGGGTTTATTGTGGATTTTTGAACCAAAAAAACTCTAGAAAAATATTTGTGTGGGTGGTCTGGAATATATACAAAAATTAAAGGGGGAAAAGGGTTTGGGAGTTTTAATCGGCAGTTAAAAATCCCACGATGCAATGACATGGAACCGCACACATTCCTTCTGAGAGAAGAAGGAAACTGATGTAGGTGGGTGGAAACTGATGTAGGTGGGTGTAGATTTGTAATGTGTTGAATAATGCAATGTCTGTCTGTAGGATATGGTCATTGATTGCTGTTCCAGCTACTTTCTGGACATCCATGATTCAATGTTACTGTCTCTTTTCAGATTGAAGTGCGCCCTCCGCGGGTGAAGCAGCTTTTGGGCTTGTGCTGTGATGCATTCTCCCGCGAGCAGCTGTGCAACTTGGAGTGCATCATCCTGCTTAAACTTCACTTTCGGCTGGATGCCCCCACGCTAAACTTCTTCCTTGAGCACTATACCCACATGCGCCTGGCACACAACGAGGCCAGCAAGAAGGACCAAACAGAAGCAATTCATGCCAGACTGTTTGCCACAGGAGTAGCAGAGCTAAGCCTGGCTGATTACGCCTTCAACACCTACCCACCATCGCTCTTGGCCATCTGCTGTTTGGGACTCGGGGACAAGATGCTGCACCATGAGAGGCCTCTAGACTTGCTCGTCAGCGGCTATTCAGACAGTATGATACAAGACTGCACAGAGAAGCTCCAACTACTAGTATCTCTGAACGGAGACTCATTACCTCGCTTGCTACCGCCTGGGTTTTCAGACAAGTGCCTAAAACCTCTGCTCTAGTGAGGACACAGAAACTTTACTTCAGAGTACTGTACTTTTAAGAATGGATCCATTCTATTTCATCAGTGTTGGACTCTTCCTTTCATTTTTTTGACAAACTTGTATGATTTGCAAGCCTATATGAGGGGTTTAAGAATCTCTGAAACGGTATTTTCCAAAAACCTACACACTTGAATTGTGACCTTTTTTGATACAATATATTTTGTATTTATTTTCAAAGCACTGCGTTTGTACAAACTACAGAGTAAGATAATTTAGGACATTTTATTTATGAAGTGTTCTTTAGCGATGCCAATGCTAGAGATTTCTTTTTTCTAAAATGTTTTGCACACTAATGTGTAAAGATGTATTATAGGAATAACATTTTTGAATTTGTAAATTTTGTAGTGTTCAATGTATTTATGTACAGTGGATCCCAGAGGAACCACACGAAAATAAATTAAATTTAAACAAAATCCTTCTGTTTATTAATATGGACGAATGTATGGTTGTCCTTCACCCATCCAACCTTTTTGAGGTAGACCTGGTTTGTCAGACTCCATCTCACACACAACAGCCAGAACAATCTTTGCCCGGGCATTGTCAGTTATGTGCCAACATGAGCTGGTGCAAGTTCATAAACTCTTAAGCAAAATCTTTATCACTAAAATGTTTCCAACCATCAAGATTTGGTGAAGGAGACTGACTCTTGGAAGTCTACTGGAGCAGTTATACAATTTCTTGGACTTTGAACCATGTTGAACCATGGGCATTGAAAAAGCAACCATATATGGAAATAATTAGTTTTGAGAATTTCTGCATGACAGCAAGATTATGAAATTATTTTCTATTATAAACTTCGAATTGTGACAGTACTTGTATTCAGTCCTACCATAGTTATCCAATGTTGAGGGGCTACAGTGAGATCCCTGCAAAACAAATGCAGTATAAATCTTCAAATTTTGTCTAGTTTTATACAAATTGCATTTTTTCCCAGGGTGCAATGCTTCTACAGAAGTTGACTGAGACGGCACAGCTCTGTCATACCAAATGCAATTTCGAGGACAGAAGGACCAAATGTCTAGATCTTCGTGTGCAAGAGGGTCACATTGAGTTGACCCATTTTAGTTGCACCACTGCACTACCTGACAAGTTCAGGAGATGAAGTAGTTAAGAAAGGAGTTCATTGTTTGGAACAGAGCTGGTTCGCAGCAGAATTAAATGACCCAACTGTTTGACCCTCATGGTTGCGATCTGCAAACTTAAATTGCTGGGATACGTCCATCAAATCTTTAGATGTCAGAAATCCAAACCATGTTTTTCCACCAGTTGTTGGTGTACATGTAATCCACAGCATGAAAAACGTCAACCATGGATCAAAGGAAGAACACAATTACCAGCTGTAACCTAACTGTGTGTTCTATATGGAGTAAGTGGGACTGTGCTACTGCTATAACTGTCAGTCGCTATGGCACATCCACACAATTTTCTGAGGTGAGCATGCGAACTGTAGGGAGGGATGATGGTGGGCTTCTGCTGGTGTTGCCTTCTGGATTCATCCAAGCCCTGTGCATGGCACTACATCATATTGCACTGCCAATATTTGGTACTTAACTAGGTCTCATGATTTCCCACAAATGCTGTTTTATTGTGCAGTTTGCAAGAAGCTGCTGTTTAACCTATAGCAGGAAGTAAGTCGATATGTTAGACTTAGTTTCTGGGGCCAGATGGCCTGTCCTCCTGTACTTTTATTTTTTTATTTTTGGCAATGAAACTACTCCTGGAGGTGATAGTTTCCACTTTAAATGCCATACCCTGACTTTGTACACATTATGATCATGCTTTTTCAGGGGGCCCGGGTTCAGATGAGTCCCGCTCTTACCATAGTCGACATTATCTTCAGACTCGCCGTGAGTGGGTCTGGAAGGCGATGGAGGATACCATGAACATTCCAGAAATGTCTCCTCTGCATTTGTCCCTTCAGGATAGTCAGTAGCTCAATCTAGAACTGTGCTCTCTTTTTGCTCTACAGACAGTGGACTGAACGGCCTCTGCATGTCTCTCTCCAGCACTTGGGTGCTCCAGATATGGTGTTACTCAAATGGTCTCCTTTATTATGTAGCCAATGACACATTGCAGACTCCACTACAGCCATTGAATATAATCTTCCCCCGCTTACTGTTAGGAAGAATTCTCTGTTTAGGCTGAATTTCCTAACCTAGTGAGTCCCCCAGCAGCTTTGCTGGATTTTGTGGGGTTTATTTTTTTCTCCTGCCAAGAGTGAGACTCTTTTATCCTCACTCTTGGACATGACTTGAGAGTGTTCTCTGTGACTTGCTATGTGCTTATGGGCTGGGGGGGTAATTTTCCCCCTAGGCCATCATTGGTTTTTGAATGTGTGTTACACAGCACCCTCAGTGCAGTAGCACAGGGGTGTCTTAGAGACCCCCAAACATAGACTCCACACTCTGGGACTGACTACTGTCTCCCTGGGTCTGTAAAGTTACCATTGACTTTACTAGTCTTAAACTAGGAACTTAACCAGTACAAACCATCTTACTGTGGAAGTACTGGTAGGGGCAATTAGATTGCCCCTGGGTCTGTTGTCGAGCGGGTACTGTCCCGTCCCCCCCTCGCCGAGTTCTGGCTGGTGGCAGTGGATACCACGGAAATATCCCACCGGAATATTTCCCAATGGGATTTCCCATTGGTTTTTGATGCACCACTTTTTGGTGCAATGTTAAAGATACCGCTGGTTTATTTAATATAAATTCACCGGTTGGGATTTTTTGCCGGAACTCGCCGCCAAAATGGCGTCTAGGTTCACTTCAGTAACCCTGAACCCGAGTCGAGCCTTTGTTCCACTTTTGGCGGGCTTCTGCACAGAAGCCCTCCAAAGTGGTGCCATTCTGTCTGGGTACCACAGGGGGTGTGGGAGGGGGTTTAGGCACCCTGGACCGAGTTGCCTTGTCAACTCAGGTCGCACTCTAGTGTGATTGGCCCAAGTGGTGAGCCACCCCGCTCACCACTTAGCATGTTTGAGTGACAGCTAGGCTGTATGAATGGGGGTTTGCTGCATAAAAGCAGGGTTTTTGGGACTGGTTCTTCAGAAGTCGCCACAGGACCTAAGAAGCCGAAGAGGGAGAAGCCGAGCCGACCTGCCAAGACGACATCACCGGTGAAGCCCTGCAGAATCGTCTCGCCACTTTTCCCGACGACAGAGGAGATCTCCCGCCGGAGAGTCTTCTTCCCTTAACTGGTGGGGACAACCAGTTGCTGCCTTCTTTTCGCCGTCCCGAAGCATCTCGTGGCCGCCTTGCCTGTGCCAAGCACCCCGGCAACCGGGATACCACTTTTTACCTCAACCGTGAAAGAGGGGTAAAAATCCTTTGTGACCGGAGAACTCCACGGCTGGCCTCATCCCTGGTAGTGCAACGACCTGCAGCCTTCCTCCCCGTCGAGATCACCTCTTCCTCGGGACGATGCCGCGACTTGCACCCACTACCAGGAACGACTACCACCGCTGGAGGAATCTTTCCACTTTTAAAGGTACTGTGATCCGCCCGGCCTCCCTTGCCACCGATTGTACGGGGTAGATTTAGCCCTCGGCTCTCGAACCTGGGTAGGTCTGGGACACCCTAACTAAACTTTTCAGAACCATAGTAAAACCGTTTTCTACTCGCCTGCAAAGACTTGTGACATTGTGTGATCTTGGGCACATTTTCGCCTGGCTCCCTCTAACGCGGGCCCCTTGTTCCACTATTGACTGTCTTTGCCAACCTTCTCTTTATTCCTGCCTTTTTCCCTCCCTTTTGGTAATACTTGTTGGAGTACCATCTAACGTTAAGCGCTCACCTCTGGTTGGAAATAAGTGGTGTTAACTTAGAATTGTCCAACAAACGATTAGGGATGTACATATGAGTAATAGTAACTGTGTTTGACTTTCTTATCTTTTCTAATGTGCTAGTGTAATTTATGAGTGTACCTTTAATAAATAAGTTTATACTTTGACACCTAGCTCTGGTCAGTGTTTGCTTGTGCTATTGTACCTCTGTACCTATTATGTATCCTCTGTATACTGCCTAACTCTTCTTGAGGGAAGTCTGACTGCTCAGCCACAGCTACCACAGTGAATCTGTGCGGTGCAGACTGCTACCAAGTGGGTTTACTGCCAACACCTGTAGTCTTAAATCTTTTGCAGTGGTCCCAGAGGGAACTGCACAGGTTTCTGCCTAACACTTACCAAGGCATGTAAGACTTTACTACAACTAGTATTTGATATGGCCACATAAAGATAAAGCTCCCTGCTACTTTCACTGAATATAGTTTACCTCGGGCTCCCAAGAAGTAGAATACTTTTTCCCTGCAACAAGTATTTATTATGGATACTAAAGGACAGGATGTCAGGGCTGGCTTGCCGAAATCAGCGGGAGCTGATGCTGATCCCACAGACCCTCACCAGGAGTTCCCTGATCACCCAATGTTTACAGCTGAGTTGAGCACCCCAAGGAAGGGAAAGGTGTAGTGGACAAAATAATAAACGAGATACTGCAGACTCTCGACCTTCTAGTCCATCTCCGGTATCTGTAGCAAAAACAAATGCACCTGGTTGCATTACACTGTGCAATATCGAACCTTCTATTACCTGTTCTACCTCTGCTAAATGCTTAGAGGCATGTTTTAGTCCTATTGAATGTTCCTTTAAATGACTACTCGGGAGTACACAATAATTCTAAAGATGATTGCGCTATAATGTTAGTGTTACTCAGCAACCATTTCTCTATTGGCTAACTTCAGTTTGGTCATTTTTCTTAAACAGATTCTTGCACACTTTAGAACAACTAGAGTGAAAACCCTTTCAGATCCAAACGAGGATGTGCTAATTTAGTCTTGTCTATTCACATGCTGCTGCTTCTGAAATTTCTTTTCACATCCAGCAACTTTAGCTCTCCTGCACTTGCTTTCTGAAGAATGTCTATTCTTTCACTCTTGCTAAAGCTATCGAGTCAGTAATTTGAATCTTCTTAAGCTGTGGCATCTAAATGGAGTACTTCATACTATACCAAGTAGTCCTTTCTACTTTCATGAAGCGCTCCCAAGCATGCTGTTTTCTTGTGGCCGTCCGTACGGTTATGGATGGTGAACCTCAGGGAAATAAACACGTTGCTGCCGAGATGAGAGAAAGCATGCTCTTATAAGGGTTAGTGTTGGTAGTGAACGCGCTTGTTAAGTACCGCGCATTTATTAGAAGTGACCCACACCAGGTTAGTTCACATAGTTTCACTCAAATAGCTGTCTCGCGCTGATTTATGACCACTCTCCGCACCTGAGAATGTCTTTCATTTAATACAAATGCACGCGCAAGCAACCCAAACGCCTCTTCAAAGGAAAATAAATATGCGCTCCCTTCTCTCGCTCCTTTAACATGACGCACATTGAAAAAGACACAGGGCCTCATTACGAGTATGGAGGCAGCCATGCCCTTAAAAAGGGCATGGCTGCCTCCATACCGGGTTCCTTCAGAGGAATTATCGGGTCATTCCAGCCTTGGAGGACCCTGTAATTCCTCATTGAAAAAACCCATCCCCATTCCCATTTGAGCTCCCACCTGTTGTCTTCAAGGTAGCACTCTCACAGCTCTGAAGTCTTCTTACTTTTGTGATGGTTTCTCTGGACTCTGGATAAAGCCTAAATTAGGAAACTATAAACACACAACCTGTCTCAGCTTCTAGTGGAAAAAAGGCAAGTTTTTGAACCATGTGCAGCAGCCAAGTCCTCTATCCATTGTTCTCCCGGCCAATCCGATCGACCCAGCATTCGACCATCTTACCTTGGAAAGCCTGCAATGTTTAGACTTGAGGAAACGCCCTCCAATTCTATGAACTGCTACAGGCCTACTCCAACTACCAGCCCACCTACCCCTGCCATCCCTGACAAAGCACACTTAGACACTCGCTCTAATCGACTCTCTGCCTTCCAGGAAGTATAAGACTTTATATGCATCTACTTATAAATAGCATTTGGTCTGGCTGCTAAAAAATGTACAAACTGGTGCAGCATCTGACCATCACCACCTAAGTCGTTTTTCTGTGAATGGTATTGGATATGACAATTAAAACAGATGCTCAATATGCTTTCAATGTTTTTTAAAATTACTGTTTTATGTTACATACAAACATAGTGAGCACATTCTAATCGATAAACAATGCAAAATATATGCCGAGTTTGTGCTCAAACATGCAACAAATCTGGCCTTAAAAAAACTGAGTAACCAAGCATAAAGAGGATGGTGTATTACAAAATAAGTCACTCTTGGCAAGTAGATGACCGCAATCCATTAACATTAGCACAAGTCCAGCAGAATCTACAGGTGTAGTGCGCAAAGCAGTGTGTGCACGTTTACGTTCTCTCCATAGAGATACGCAGCTGTTGCTGCTATGAACAACAGATATATCCGGTGGCACAAGGGAAAAGTTTTCAGAGATATTCACCTTTCAAGCAGAGTCGGTGCTACTATGAAGATAAGACGTGAACAGTGGTGACCAGTAGTCTCTGGGCCATGTGTTCCTGGCAACTAGCTCTCTTAAGTGTCTTCATGGGAGTTGTACCACACCATGTTTTTGACCCAAGTCTGTGTTTGGCGGCCACAAATTTGGGACAGGAGTATTCTGCCAGTTTCCATGTTCATTTCTTCAGAGCTGTTTGGAAATAAACATTGTGTCTACCATTGTTGGCTACGTTTGCATATTTGGTGATGAATTTGGGTTTTGACAATTTGGTGCCTCAGATTCGCCTTGCCTAGCTAAGACTCATATAAATAGTTGCCTGCTTCCCCTTAAACATCTGTGCTCATGACATTCTTGTACAACATCTTCGCGCAGCCCTTTACTGGTAAGATATATTCTGGAATTGAAATATGGAAGACCATTAACCAAATGTCTTCCTGGTTTCTACTCTACCCAAGACTGCATTTCCCTCTCATGCAACTTCTCAAAAATCTTTTACGAAACAAATCCTCAAACATCGTGGCACTAGGAATTAATCTATCTTCTGCACTCTGCCTCTTCAAATGAATTCTATTGAGATAAAGCGTCTTTCGAACGCCCAGGTTTGAAGGTAAAAACGGCCAACAAAGCTGCAGAGGAGATAATGTTCTAGCTGATTTCAAAAACAATAGGTTCCTATCGTTGGTTAAAACTGTAACTGTGAATCTTGCTCCCAATAGATAATATCTCCATTCCTGGAAAGCCTTCTTAATCGCCAGGAGCTCCTGATCTGTAAAAGTATTGATTCTTTTCAGCTGGAAGTAACTTCTTGGACAAATGGGCCACTGGATGCAATTGCACAGTCTCGGGTTGTCTTTGGGAAAGTACAGCTCCAATTGCCAAATTAGAAGCATCTGCTTCCACGAAAAATGGTTGAAGAGGATCTGGATGTAACAATATATATTATCTTTAACTTTTGAAAAGCTTTTTCAGCTTCCTCCGTCCAATCGAATAAATATAACCCCTTCTTAGGAAGGAAACTTTGAATAGCCCTCACAAGCTGGTGATGGCCACTCGTTTACTGCCTTAACCCTTTTCTTGTCCATTTCCAAACCCTTGGGCGAAACCGCATTATAAGGTTTAGGAAAATTACAGCAGGCCTCAAATCATTGAGCAGGGGACGAGTGGAGCCGATTCAGGCTGGACAGAGCAAGACGCGTGAGATGAGGCCCAGTGCCAAGGACAAGCGATCTAAAGTCATTCCAATCCTCAGACGACAGAGGGACCACCTGCAGCGAAATTGAATAAATCCTCATAATTCGGAGCTGCAGAGCTCGATTTCGTGGTCTCTAGACACGTGATGCAGACAATGGACAGTGATCAGTGGCGAGAAAGGGGTGCCGATCCCAGGCAGCCAGATGCAGGCTGCAACAAGTGTGGCGACAAGCGGGACATGGTCTCATAGGCAAAGGTGGTGCACACAAGTTACAATACAGACCCATAACCGTTAACATCACCTTGAAAAGGTGCACAGTGGGCTGAGAACCATTTCTTGTCCCAGGCCTGGGGACGTCGGCTCTAACCAATCACAGCTTAGTACCATAGGTGTGGGTAGCAACGGGTGAGAACCAATGGTAGGCCCACTACTCTGCAACAATGTATTAGTAAATTGGGAATCGGGCAGGCCAGCCACCTGACATGCACGATCATACAGGTTATTAGACTCCTGATGGTCAATCCCACACAGCAATAGGTTTTTGCAGAGCGGCCCAAGTAATGACATAGTAGTGACACAATTTTACACGAAAACTGGCCTGCGAGCCATGAGAAGCTAAGACGTTCTGGAATCCACCTGTACTGGAAGGTACATTGTGCACTGTTAAAAAGTTACCAAGAAATGGCAACAAAGTCAAAGACAGTGGGCCTCATTCCGAGATTGGAGGTAGTCCTGGCGCTATTTGCGCCATGACTGCCTCCAATAACGGTACCGGTCTCGTTCAATGGGGACTTAACCGGTGTAGTCCGACCTTTGCGGGAACGGTAAATCCCCATTGGAAAAAACATTCCCCATTCCTATTTGAGCCCCCATAGGGCTCAATGGGAATGGGGAAGTAGCTAATAACGGTACTGCAATTTGCGGTACCGTTATTAGCTCTGAAGTCCCTTAACGGGTCCCGTCAGACCAGGCATTAAAGGAGGACCCGCCGGTAGTAGATTACCGGCACGGTCTCCTTACCGGTGCCCGGTATCCCTTACTGCCCTACTCGGAATGAGGCCCAGTCTGAAGGACATGTCAGTTTCCCCATAACAAGTGAGCAATAGACCTGGCCAGTTCAGCCGAAGGCTGTGCTCCACTGGAAAGAGTCAGGATACTTAAACCAAATAAAAGCAAAAAGTTTGGGGGGGGTCCATAAATGGAAGGAATATTGAACATAAATGAAATATTTCCTAGCACTCGCCCCTCCCATACTAAGGACAGGGGGAACTAATCCACCCCTGTATAGTCCTCATGTTCAGGTCAGTTAAACATTCTTGACAACCCATCAGCATTGCTATGTTGGACACCTGGCCTGTGCTCAAGGGTGAAGTCAAACCCTTGCAGGCTTATGGATTACCTGAGCAACTTTAGATTCTCTCCCTTCATGTTCATTAGCCACGTTAAGGGCTAATGGTCAGTTTGCACAGTGAAGTGGGTCCCATAGAGGTAGGGCCTTAACTTCCTTAGGGCACACACGACAGAGAAACATTCTATCTCCACTGTGGACCACCTGAGCTCTCTGTCCTTAAGTTAGCGACCAATTAATCCAATCGGGTGTTTCTTGCCTTTCTCATCTATCTGTGATAGCACAGCACCTAGTGAGAGGCATCTATCTGCACAATAAAAGCATGCTTGTAGACGGGGGTGCTGAGGACAGGGGCCTGGCACATGGAGTCTTTTAAGCCATTGAGGCCTTGCCACACTCCTCAGACCAAAAGACTTTCTTAGGCTTCTTTGGAGTGGTGAGAGCAGTCAGAGGGGCAGTTATGGTGCCATAGCCTGCCACAATATTTCGGTAGTATCCAGTGAGTCCTAAGAAAGCTCTCACTTGGGTTTGTGTAGTGGGGGTAGGCCAGTCTTGTACTTTGCTGAGTTGAGGCTGAATCCTCCCTCCACCTACTTCATGCCCAAGGTAGACCACTGATCCTTGACCAATCTGTCACTTGCTGGCCTTTATGGTGAAGCAGGCCTTCTGAAGAGCCTGTAACACAATTCTAAGGTGCTCCACATGTTTCTCCCAGGTGGTACTGAAGACTGCTATATCATCCAGATATGCTAAGCAGAAATCATCCATCCCATTTAGAACATGCTTCACGAGCCTCTGAAAAGTGGCAGGTGCATTTTTCAATCCAAAGGGTATTACCCTGGTAAAGGCCTTCTGGAGTTGACAATGCAGTCTTCTCCTTGGCATGTTCTGCTAAGGCTATTTGCTAATTGCCGGCAGTAAGGTAAAATGTGCTGAGGTACTTGGAGGCACCCATGGTATCCACCAGCTCATCAGTTCTTAGCAAGCGGTGAGCATCTGTCTTGGTGACAGCATTCAGAACACTATAATCCACACAGAACCCAAGTACAAAGGTACCAGCTTTTGGCACTAAAACCACGCGGCTGGACCAGGGACCACTGGAAGGCTCAATCACTCCTAGATCCAACATCTTGTTGACCTCACCCTTGATGTAGGTTCTTACCTTGTCTGACATTCTATATCCCCTACTTTTGGTAGGTGCGCTATCTCCAGTGTCAATATCATGTTTGCATCAAGGTGTCTAACTGTAGTCGGTGAGAACAAGGAGGAGAACTGCCTCAGCAAAGTTCTTACTTCCCTTTGTTGGTCACAAGTCAGGTGAGGGGCCACATGGACGCCCTCAATGGAGCCATCTGAACGGACCATTCTGGAATAAGTTAGGTAGGGATTCTGATTCTTCCTCTTCCATATCTGATGCCAGTAGCAGCGCAGCCATTTCAACCTGAGGGATGAAAGCCTTCGGCCTGTTTATGTGGAACACTTTTACGGATTGTCCAGGCCTTCAAAGGTCCACCAAATAGTTAACCTCACCCAGCTGCTCCACAACTGTGCAAGGGCCTGCCCATTTATCCTGTAGGGCTCGAGGCCTTATAGGGTTCATGATCACAACTTCTTGAACAAGTGAAGTGAACAAGTGAAGCTTTCTGGTCATACCAGTGTTTCACCCCGGCCTGATCAGTCTTCAACCTGTCACTGGCCTGAGCCATCAGGAGGACCATCCTCTTCCTTAACCCCAGCACATAATCCACTACATTGGTAGTGAGAGGAGGAGTGGGGAGCTCCCACCCTTCCTTTACTGTGGCCAGTGACACCTTTACAGGGTGACCAAAATGAAGCCCGGAGGGGCTGAAGCCAACCCCCTCTTGAAGTACCTCTCTGTAAGCAAAGAGTAAGCATGGTAATAGGAGTTCCCAGTTTCTCCTTTGAGGTTCTTCCAGAGCACCAATCGTGCTTTGACAGTTCTATTAAACCTCTTAACTAAGCCATTGGTTTGTGGATGATAAGCCGATGAAAACGGATAAGTGACCCCACACTCCTTCCACTTGGCCTGCATATACTTTGACATAACGTTGCTGCCCCGGTCAAACACAACTTCTTTAGGGAAGCTAACCCTAGTAAATATGCCAAGTAAAGCTTTATTAACTGACTTGGCAGTCACTGTCTTCAATGGAATGGCTTCAGGATATCTGGTGGTATGGTTGACCAGCACCAAGATAAACCTATTGCCAGAGGATGTTGAGATGGTCAAGGGGACCAACAATGTCAATCCCTACCCTCTCAAATGGCACTCACACCACAGTGAGTAGCACCAATAGTACCTGGATTGTTGAGTCACTCTTCCTAGAGATCTGGCAAGTGGTACAACTCCTGCAATGATTTTCTACTTGCACCCCCATCTTGGGCCAGTAGAAGTGCATGGATAACCTTTGCTTGGTTCTCTTGATCCCAAGGTGACGAGCAAGGAGAACTTCATGTGCCAGTTGCAGGAGGAAGAGTCTGACTTGAAGGGGGACTACCAACCGCCTATGGTCTCCTTCTGTGGGCTCACTGTACAGGAGCCCACCTTCCCAATAAATCCTATGCTTCCCAGGAGGTTCACCCACAAGCTGGGAGCAGTCCTGTCTCCTTAGGCCTTTCAAAGATAGGTACTCACGTTGACCCTTACTGAACTCTTCCCTATCAGGACCACCTTCAGCCAACACACTTTGGAGTTCAGTTTGGTCATGTGGGTTGAGTATTTCAAGCAGCACCTTTTCCTCGTCAGGTCCAGGTGCTTGGCTAACTACCTCCACCTCAGTGGTAGGTGAGTTTGGGGGAATATTTTCTTTCCCTCTTTGATTTTCCGACTTCCTTAGCCTTGGGTTCCCCTTTGACTCAGCCTTGCACCTGGACAGGGCAGCTCTTGTTTGTGACCTTGTGCATGGTCTCTCTGCTGTATCCCCCACAAGACATACGTCTCTGAGGTCATTTCCCAGCAGGACCTTTCCAGGGACTTGCCTCTGTACACTCACAGTAATCCTTACTATTGTACCATTAATAGTCAGATTTACAGGCATTACTGGGAACTTGAGAGGGGGGCCATGGGATAACTTGGTGGGCACCAGGTTGATCAGTGTGGCATCCACCACAGTTCTGCTGGCTCCTCTATGCCTAAGGACAGAGGTGTCTACTTTATTGATCAGCACACTGTCTTTAAAGCAGTGCCTGGTGTTTTCAGGTATCCTAGCATAAGCGTCTGAAACTCTTGGCTCCTAGGAACCCAGGGAAACTAAGTCTACTTCAGACTCTATCCCACTGGGGAAGGAATCTGAGGAGAAGGACGCCCCTGTGATACTTTCTTCCTCCTCATAGGAGGGGAAAACCAGATTCACAGAGTGGACCCCCAAGGTTTTGACCTTACATCAGGGGTCCCCCTTCACATGGTCACTTAGTCCACAAGCCACACAAAATCCACTGGTTCTGTATACATAGGGAGGTGTACTGTAACCTGACCTATGCTTGGGAGGGTTACACCCATTACTCTGACTGTTCTGAGGTGACTACCCTTTTTTAACTTTTTGTGGCCATTTTGAGGGGAAGATATTTTAGATCCCCCACCCTCCTTATCCTTGCGCTTTCCACCCATCTCCTGATTAGCAGAAGCAGGCTGGTCCTTATGGGACACTCTGTGTGGCACCCATAAATCTGCTGCAATGGCTAACCTCTTAGGATCTATTTCCTTAGAGTCAGCCAAGTGCTGCTTAAGCTCAGGGGAACAAGAAGCAAAAATATGTTCAAGCATGACTAAATACATCATACCCTCAAAGGTGGTGACTTTGTAACCGTCCACCCAACCAGTCAAGTTTTTAAAAGAATTAGCAACATAAGAAACCCAAGTATTACCTTCTTTCTTCTTGTATTCTCTGAAACGTTTCCAGTATCGAGCAGGAGTCTTCCCAAACATTAAAACCAGAGTTTGCTTCAATTTAGCAAATTATTTTCTGTCAGCCTTTTACGTATCCATAATAGTACTTCAGCCAGAATGGGGGTAATTGACTGAGCAACCATGCAATCTTATCCGCATCTACTACCTCTTGTATCTCACATGCATACTCAAATGCAGTCAATCAGACTATGATGTAATTCTTGTCATCATACACACTAAGCAGATCTTTTGAAATCGTGGATGAGAGGAGAGGCCAGACCCATTACCAGACCCTCTAGTGGAACCATTGGTGCCTTGTAATCTAGTAAGCTCCAATTGATGGTCCCTGTCCTTCTGCTCCTCTGACCTCTCCAAATCAAGCTTAGCCATGCAGAATTTAAGCTCCTTCTGCTTAAACAACAGCTCTTGCTTCTTAAATTTCAGCATAGCCTCAGCCCCTGATTCGATCAGTGGAGCAGAGGACACATCATCTTGGCTTCTTTCTATGGTAGGACTAGTTAACACATTACTGGTACTTGGGATCTATAAGAAGGCAAAGCCAAAATTTGCATTTCTTGCCAATCTGTGATCCTTTGGATCATTTCAGATTTAGTACCAGTGGCTGAAAGGCCCCTTTCGGTACAAATCATCGTTAGTGTCTCAGATCTAGAGGCCCTCAAAGCAATGTCCGTAAGTGCTGCCACATTATAAGTAAAGGCAGGCGGCTTACAGTTAACTTTAACTCAAGAACACTGTGTCTCTTGTGTAAGTATAATCTGGGTACCTTACCAGTGCGCAACACTGGGTACCTCTGATCTTATCCCACCGCTGTACACCAATTTGTGAAGATGGATTACTAAACTCTGGCCTGGTGGGCAGAAGGTTAGGAGACCACCCTTGGTTTAGTGAAACAGGGGAACCTTCTGGACAAGCCAGACCAATCTAGGTAGATTGGCAGGCAGTCAAGACTAAGTCTCAGGACGGGTGAGGGTGTTCGGAAGCCCACAATGAGCACACACAGCAATGAACCGCAAATTACTCTTAGACAAGTGTAGATGAAAAATATCTATACATTTATTGTTGGCCGGACCAAATAGACACAAGTAACTTTAGCAATGAGAAAACAGTTATCACACAAATCCTTAAATTATATAATATGTACAGATTATGTTTCCTAAAGCTATGCAGGTAAAAAAACACAGCCACAACCTGTAAAGAGAGGGTTGAGTTTACACAAAATGGCATTAGGTAATTCTTCAGAGTTCGTTCCCTAACTTTCAAGTTCAACCCTTAGAAGAGGGGAGCTTTGTGCTCAACAGTACAGTACAGTTGTGCGTAAAAAGGCTTGATCGTGCAGAGGAAACAAAAAGCGGGTCTTCTTGGAAGAGTTGTGCAAGTCAGGAAGGGGCTTGAAACGATGAAGAATTGGTTCCCACTATTCGAGTAGACCCTGCCCTTGGCAGCAAATCAGTGTTCAAATGGCGAGAATAGCTAGGGAGCGCAGGCTAACCCAGCCAAGTTCGAATACCTTTAAGGGATACTCATGCGTAAAAATGATCGGCTGTGCCAGGGGGCACCGGTAAGTGATGCAAGTACTCACTGACACTCGGCACAGTCTGGACCAAACTTTGCCAGTTAAGTCAAGGTTGCTAGTAAAGTCAAGGTTGCTAGTAGGTTTGAGTCCTGCGCTCCGGCTCTCAGCGGCTGTGGTGTAGAATGATCATCCGGGATGGGACAGTTGCCTTTTCTCAGCTTCGGAAGGAGGTATGAAGAAAATTCTGATTTCAGGGCACAAGAGAGAAGAACAGCAAAGAGTCTATAATGACCATCACCACCAGGTAGTGACACAAGAATCATAGGAGCGGACAGCGTTACGCACTCTCCTAATTCGGGACCCAGAGGAGCTAGGCCTGTGAAATGTGGCGTGAGAATGCACAGGACCACAAACAAACGATGTCCCAAGTCTCGGGTCTGCGAGACGGCGGTGGCGCTGCGGGTTACCTTGTGGTTGAGCTGGACAGTTTTCTGGATGGCCCAGCAACACTTACTAAGGGGCTTGTTCGGTCGGTAAGCAGAGGGCACTGAGAGTAGTTGTTCCCACTATTCCAAAGGGGCAAAGCGCCTTGGCAGGCCTTCTTAATCGAAAAAGAAAGCAGGGGTCCGACAAGACAGCAGAGGGCAAAGGGTGCTAAAACCTTCCAAAGCATCTATGGTGGGTTCACAAGTCTGTTTCTTCATGCAGGAGACTTGGCTCCTGTAGTTAGGGGAGAACACAGGTGATCGACCTGGAATGGATGCAGAGCCCCTTCTCTTATCCAAGATTAGCTTTGCACCAAAATCGAGGACTTCTAATCGAAGATCTGCTCTCTTGCAGGCATCCAAGACATGGACCAATCAACATGAACCAATCACGGTCCACGTGGTCTCACTCATTCAGGAACTCCAGACATCTTGGCACCAATAGTGTGGATTGGGACAAGACAGTCCCAACCAGCTTCCTGGTCACACACACATGACGGGCAGAAGCCAGCGAAAGGGATTAGTTTTCGCAGGAGGCTGCATGCCCAAATAAGGAAAACCCAGGTTACTCGACCTGGGTTAAAGCAAGGGACAAAATGGCCATGGGGCAGAACAAAAGACTTTGTGGCTGGGCCATTTTCAGACCTGGCCACAGTCTTGAACCAAATGTGGTTTGACCCAGTAAAAAGAAGTAAAACATTAGGAAAAGTAACTGATGCCACCAGTTCGTTCCCAGGCACAATCGTACACTCACCTAAAAATCCTTTGAAGGTGTCTAGGGCCATAAAACAAAAAAGAGACCCCAGTGCATGGTACTGGAAGGTACATTGGCAATAAAGTCAAAGATTAAGGGACATCGTTTCTCAGTACTGACAGTCTGAAGGACGTGTCAGTTTCCCCATAACAAGTGAGCAAAAGCCCAGGGGAGTTGAGCTTAAGGTTGGGCTCCACTGGAAAAAGTCAGGACAGTTAAGCCAAATAAAAGCAAAACGTTTGGGGGGGTCCATAAATGGAGGGAACATTGAACATAAATTAAATATTTCCTAGCACTCGTCCCTCCCAGACTTAAGGACAGGGGGAACTAATCCACCCCTGCATAGTCCTCATGTTCAGGTCGGTTAAACATTCTGTTATGTTATGTTAGGCAGATTTATAAAGCGTACGTACACCCGAGGGCACCATGGCGCTGAGAGAGGAGGAGGAACATAAGGGACTAAAAGAGCAGTGTTTTGCGTGATTGTCGAAAAGAGAGATGGTCAGTAGTGGCAAGTAGCGTAAACGGAAGCCTGTTCCAGGACCTAGTGGCCACCACAGAAAAGGTACATCCCCCATCCTAGCCAGCATGATATGGGGCACCGATAGCAGTAGAGCAGACTGAGATCGGAGGGCACATTGTCAGGTTTCAATAGTAAATACCTAATGTTCTTGTTTATTTCATTATTAGAAATTAATCGAATCCTTAAATATTCAAAATGATTTGGCCTTAACATTTACATTCAGTGTAATGCAGATACCCCAAGCCAAGATGGAGGCAGAGACGGGAGTTCTGATTGGGTGGCAAGTTGACACTGTGTGATTCCCAACATTCTAAACTGCCTTTCATCAGTTATGTTTCAAGAGTAGGTCATGTTTTGTTTTTCTCCTGAGATTTATCTGAACTTGGAATCCTTTCAAGAAGAATCCTTCAAGAAACAAGAATTAAGAACTAAGGAATAACTACTACCTAATTAATTCAACTTTCAAGCAATTCATTTCTTTGAAAGAAAGAACGTTGTCAAGTCATCTTCAGAAACTACTAAAGCTAAGTACTTTTAATATTTGTATAAGAATTATTCCGGTTAGTCATACTGTGAAAACTCAGCATACGTAGTACGCGCTCTCAATCGTGTTTTGGAACTGTTTACTTGTGGAGTCAGCTGTGGATTTGATTGCGCCTTCATGTGCGCGTAACGCAGTCTTCAAAAAGAGAAATACAGTTTTCAGTAGTTCGCGCCCTCGCGCGCATTTTTATTAAACTGTGAGCTCTAGAGAGTCGCTTTCGAGTGCACGTAGCACTGTTAATAAGAGGGAGTTCAGTTATCTTTTGTTCACGCCCTTGCGCGCATTTATAAAAAGAAACTGAGTTCAAGGGAGTAGCTTTCGGGTGCACGTTGCACTGTTAATTAAAAAGAAGTTCAGTTTTCTGTTGTTCGCGCCCTCGTGCGCGTTTTATAAAATAGTGTGTTCAACAGAATTGTGAATGCGTAGCTTGCGTTCACACACGTCATGACTAAATACTTTTAATAAAACTTCACTTACCTTATTACAGTCGCCCAGTGCTGGTTCCAGTTCGTTCGCGTTCTGCTGCAGCGGCGTCACGTTTCGTTTCTGGATTTCTACGAGGACATTCCGTGGTGATCGTATCTGCAAGCCAGCTGAAAAAGAAACAGAAAATGTAGCTTTGTGTTTCAGATGATTCAGTAAGATGAATTTTTTCTTTTCTGAAGAAATAAAGGTAAGACTGCATGTTTAATTAATATATAAAGACTACAAGTTGTGAAGATTACATTTTTTACCTATTGAACTCTTTTTCTGAGACTGGGTAATTAAAGGAATGTTTTTGATTCAAAGACACATATATAAATTAAAGACAGTCAATCACATCTTGCATGTGCAACACAAATGAACATTCTCTTTGGAATAAAAGGAATGTTATGTTTTAACATGAAGGCAAAATGTGAGAACTTTAGCTTCAGTTTTCAAAATGAAGAATCTTTTCAAGACAACTCTTAACAACAAGAAAAGCTTTGGAAATATGATCTTATAATTCTGTGCCTTACTTTACTCTTCAAGTGTGCATTAATTCATAGACATATCAGTTGAACCTTTGGTGAATAGTGCAGAATATTCAATATTTACAACAAAGTTTCTTCTTGAAGTTTATTGAAAAGACAGTATAAGAATAAACATTCCTACAGAATTATTTAGCATAAGTAACATCCTCTAGGCTCATTGCAGAGGATACTCAGGTAGGATGATAAAGGGTTATTTAAATATTAATAAGTTGTTTTAGCGATATATATAGTTAATGTTTGTTAATTCTCATTCATGCAGAGACTGGATGAAGAAAGAAGATCCTGTGTCTGATTTGTTTTTTTATCCACTTTTCCCCCTTCCTCCCAGGGGTGTCTAGTATTCAGCTGTTTAGTTTGGTTGTCTGCTAGACATCTTAGTGGGATCGTGGGACTCAGCAGCTCCTGCGTGGATAAGGATGTTGTCGGATATTTCCAGCCATAACAGAATGAAAGGCCCAAATAATTTACCTCGCCTAAGCTGCTGAGACCACTTCCCAGAATCAAAATGGAAGCTTTGGGGGATTTGATTAAAGAGTTGAGAGAAGAGTTAAGAGTTTCTATTAATGAGAATGTTCTTTTAAATAAAAAAATGGAGGAATTAAATATTAAGGTGACACATATTCAGGAGATGTCAGAAGAGAGACTGGTAGGTAGGAGAGAGGAACAGAATTTGGAACCTCCAGTTCTGGATAGAGAAGGTTCCAGACAGGGAGGAGATCCTGGGTTAGGAGCTATTGGAGGGTTGAAGACTTTGATTTTACAGGTGCCTCTGGCTCCTCCTGAACGTTTTTCTGGTGAGGCTAAAAGATTTCAAACATTTATCACTCAATGTGAATTACATTTTTTAAGTAGACCGGAAGTGTTTTCTTCTGATATGTCAAAAATAACATTTATGATATCTTATCTTTCTGGAGAAGCTGCTAGTTGGGCAGGAGTGTTGGTTAAACAAAAAGATTTAGCCTTGTATGATTTTAAATTATTTAAGGAGGAGTTCAGTAAGTTATTTGATAAACGTCAAGAATCCTTACAGGTTGATGGTGAACTGCTTGAGTTAAAACAAGGGAATCGAGAGTTAGTAAGTTACATAACTCAATTTAAGACTTTAGTTGTTGAAAGTAACTGGCCAGAAGAAAAGCGAGCATCCCTTTTTTACAGAGGTTTAAGGGAGGAATTGAAAGACGCCTTGTCTGGGGTGGTTAATAGACCAACTTCTTGTGAAGCTTTGATGGACTTAGTTGTTCAGTTAGATTTTCTTCTCTATGAAAGAAGATTGGAGCGTAGGAGGGGAGAAAATAGACAAGAGAATAAACCTAATCCTCGATATGATAAATCTAGGCTGGAATTTGTAAATAAGGATTTTTGATCTAAAGTCTCAGAAAGTTCAGGAAGAATTAGAGGAAAGAGATAGGCGAAGAAATAATAATCTTTGTCTTTATTGTGGAAGGAGTGGACATTTTATTGGGAACTGCCCTTATACTCCAAAGAAGGTACAAACTGTGGACAGCAAGAATCATCAAGTAGCCAATACCCTTCAGGCGGCAGTTCCTCATATAACAATAAATGTATCCTTGATTTTTTAAAAGAAATTGGTGGGTAGTGGTCCTCTAGTCATTGATTCAGGGGCTACTGGAAATTTTATGGATTGGGGAGTAGCAAAAAGCTTAGGTATTCCCTTAGTAAAGAAGTTTTTTATCAGAACAGGGTAGTTCTGTGGATGGATCAGAATTAACTTCAGGACCTATCACACATGAGACTTCACCCTTATTTATGGTAATGGCAGGGAACCATGGAGAGGAGTTAATTTTTGAAATTATTGACGCTCCTCAATTGAAGATTATTTTAGGCATGCCCTGGCTCACACATCATAATCCTTTGATTGATTGGGGAAGAATGGTGATTGAATTGAATTCCAATTTTTGTAAGGAACATTGTTTTGAAGTTAAATTCTTTGATGATACATCGATATTGGATGATAATAGTGCAAGGTTCTTAGGGGAAGTTGGAAATCTTTCTCATTCTCATACAATTGGAGCTGTAATGGGAGTTACCTAACTGTTATAAAGAATTATAAAGAATTTAGTGACGTCTTCGATGAGGTAGTAGCAGCTGGTCTTCCTCCTCATAGATCGTTTGATTGTAAAATAGAACTAGAACCTGGGGCCATTTTACCTTGTAGCAGAGTATATGTACTTACAGAAAAGGAAGATGATTATCTTAAGGAGTATTTAGCTGAACATTTAGCAAAAGGTTTCATCAGACATTCTAAGTCACCTGCAGCATCTCCTTTATTTTTTGTGCCTAAAAAGGAAGGAACATTAAGAACTTGTATTGACTATAGAGCATTAAATAGGGTAACCATCAAAAACAGATATCCACTTCCTTTAATTTCAGTTATGTTAGATCAGATCAAAGGGGCTGAAGTTTTTTCCAAGTTGGACTTGAGAGGTGCTTATCATTTAGTGAGAGTAAAAGAAGGAGACGAATGGAAGACAGCATTCAAGACAAAATATGGATTATTTGAATATTTAGTTATGCCTTTCGGATTATGTAATGCCCCAGCTTCATTTCAGTTTTTTATTAATGAAGTACTACGTGAGTTTTTGGACATTTTTGTTGTAGTTTACATAGATGACATTTTAATATATTCCCAAGATTTGAAACAACACCAAAATCATGTAAACTTGGTCCTACAAAAATTGAGAGAAAACTATTTATTTGCAAAATTGGAAAAGAGCCAATTTCATACTTCTTCAGTTGAATTCCTTGGTTTTGTAATAACTCCAGGTGGTTAGAGATGGATTCAAAGAAGATTCAAGCTGTCAGAGACTGGCCTTCTCCAACGAAGGTTAAGGAGGTTCAAAGTTTTTTAGGATTCGCCAATTTTTATAGACGATTCATTGATGGCTTCTCTCAAATAATCACGCCAATTAAAAAATTACTTAAAAAAGGAGTAAAATTCATTTGGAATGAAGAAGCTGAAGCGGTTTATCAAGAGTTAAAAGATCGCTTCATTACAGGACCTGTGCTCTTACATCCTGATCCTTCTAAGCCTTTTTTTGTAGAGGCAGACGCCTCCAACCTAGCTATGGGAGCAGTTCTATCTCAAAGGCATGAATCCACTGGACAATTGCATCCCGTTGCTTATTTTTCCAAGAAAGCTTCTTCAGCAGAAGTTAATTACACCATCATGGATCGTGAGCTTTTAGCGATTAAGGCAGCCTTCGAAGAATGGCGCCATTATTTAAAAGGAGCTAGACACACTGTTACAGTGCTGACTGATCACAGAAATCTTTTGTTTTTAAAATCAGCCAAAACTTTAACACCAAGACAATTAAGATGGTCATTGTTCTTTTCCGATTATGATTTCGTAATTACTTTTAAACCTGGAAGTCAAAATGGAAAGGCAGATGCTTTATCTCGCCAGTTTCCAGGTAGTGAACAACTGAAGGAGATTGATCAACAGCCTGTGATTCCATCTGAACATTTTATTGTGGCCGGAATATTTGATGAAGGAAGTTTTTCTAAAGAGATTCAAGATTGTATGACTCCTGAACAAATGGCTGAATGGGTGAGACAGGATCCAGTGAGAAAAATTAAAGATGGTTTACCATATTTTGACAACAGGTTATATCTTCCATCAGAAAAGCTCTGTGAAAAGATTCTGGTAGATTGTCATGAATCTAAACTCTCAGGTTATCCAGGGTTTAGAAAGACTTTAGAACTGGTAAGGAGAGAATTTTGGTGGAATACAATGAGAATTGACATCTTAAACTTTGTAAAGACTTGTGAGACATGTATTCGAGCCAAATCTCATGTGGGCAAACCAATGGGTTTATTAGAACCACTTCCTATTCCACCGCATCCATGGCATACTATTTCTATGGACTTTATAGTTGATCTCCGCAAGGATCAGGGTTGCTCTACAATTCTGGTAGTTGTTGATCTACTGACTAAGGAAAGTCATTTTATGCCAATTAAAGGGGAAATTACAGCAGAAAGTTTAGCAAAACACTTTTCTCAAGGCATTGTTAGACTACATGGTTTACCTAGTCAAGTGATTTCCGATAGAGGTTCTCAATTCATCTCAAAATTTTGCAGAGCCTTTTGAAAAAGTCTTGGAGTGGAAGTAAAATTAACTTCTGGATATCATCCCGAGACTAATGGCCAAGTGGAACGTGTTAATCAGGAGTTAGAAAAGTACTTAAGATGTTACTTACAGACAGGAGACAGTTGGGTAGATCTAATCTGGATAGCTGAATTTGCATATAATAATTCAATGAAGGATTCAACTTCTATGTCTCCTTTTTTCTGTAGCCGTGGTTTCCATCCCCGTTTCTTTAGAGAACAGATAGTGAAAGACATTGGGAGTCCGGCAGTTGAGATTAGATTACAATCTATGAAGGAAAATTTGGAAAGAGCAGTCAAGGCACTTCAATTAAGTAAGGGTAGGTATAAGAAATTTGCTGATGCAAAACGCAAGTCTGGGCCAGAGTTTAGTGTTGGGGATAAAGTCTGGTTGTCTACCAAGAATTTAAAAATAAAGGGTAGAAATAAATTTAGTCCTAGATTTGTGGGTCCTTTTGAGATTGAGACTGTGATAAATCCAGTAGCAGTTAGACTAAAACTCCCAAAAAGTTTAAAAGTTCATCCAACATTTCACATTAGTCAGTTAAAGTAATTTGTTGAAGGTACTAGATTGGGAATTACTCCTAGTCCAGTTTTAGTGGAGAATCAATCTGAAGAAATTGAGGTTAGAGCTGTTTTGGACTCTAGAAGAAATCGTGGAAGACTTCAGTATTTAATAGACTGGAAAGGGTTTGGGCCTGAGGAACGTTCTTGGGAATTTGCTAGTGGTGTTCATGCTCCAATTGTTGTTGCAAAATTTCATAGGAAATATCCTTTTAAGCCTGGTCCAGGAGGGAGGGCTTAGAGAGGGGGTACAGCACGTAGCGTAAACGGGAGCCTGTTCCAGGACCTAGTGGCTACCACAGAAAAGGCACATCCCCCCATCCTAGCCAGCATGATACGGGGCACCGATAGCAGTAGAGCAGACTGAGATCGGAGGGCACATGAAGGTACATATTGGGAGAACTTTTCCTAGAGGTATTCAGCTCCTTGTTTATAAAAGGCACGGTGGACAATGCACAATCATTTGAACAGTATTCGCTTCTCCACAGGAAGCCAGTGGAGTTCTCTGTGCACAGGTGACATGTGAGTACGAGGGGGAGGGCGGGAGACTGCTCTAGTGGCGGCGATTTGAAGCAGCTGAAGTCTTTTTATAATATAGGCAGGCTGGCCCAGATACAGTGAGTTGCAGTAATTGACTGTACTCAAAAATTGAGCCGCAACCACAGGAGCGTGGAATTGGGAAGGGATAAAGGGGAGAACTTTCCTCAGTACACAAAGTTTAAAATTGCCAGTTTTACTGACAGCAGCAGCCTGATCAGCCATAGATAGAGAGTAGGAGAGCTTGACCCCAAGGTTTTTCACAGAAGGGAGGGGCCTACCATCTAGTAAGAGTCACACAAAATATGGCCTTTATGAATATCAGGTTATGCCCTTTGTACTATGTAATGCCCCGGCGGCGTTCCAATTTTTCATGAATGACATGCTCCGTGAACTGTTGGACGTCTGCGCTCTTGTCTATATTGATGACATTCTTATCTATTCGACCACCAAGGAGGACCACGTCAACCATGTCCGGGCAGTTTTGGAGAAATGCTTCTTTCATGTGACAGAGGTAGAATTCCTCGGCTTTATTTTCACACCACGGGGCATACGCATGGACATGCGCAAGGTAGATGCTATCCTTAACTGGCACTCACCGACATCCATTAAGGGAGTACAGAGTGTACTCAGGTTCGACAACTTTTATTGCCGGTTCATTCCCGGGTTCTCCCAGATCGTCCATCCAATCACCTCTTAACTACGGAAAAATAAATAATTTAATTGGTCCGCACAGGAAGAGAAAGCCTTCCAGGAGCTAAAACAAGCATTTACCAAATTACCAATTCTATGGCATCCTCGACCAGAACTACAAATACCTTCAACTCTCTCTTCCTAAATATATTCCTTCTCGAGCTCTTCGCTCATCCGCCTCCTACTTCCTCAGGGTCAGCCGCTTCTCCAAGCAAGGAGTTGGGGGTAGATCTCCCTCCGCGGCAGGGGCCTCCCTCTGGAACAGCCTTCCTGCCTCCCTGAAACTTGAGGAGAACCATCTCCGGTTCTGGAAGCACCTCAAAACCTTCCTCTTTGCTTCTGCTTTCTCTCCCCCTCTCCCCTGCTAAACTCCTCACTGAAATTGCACTGAATCAGCAACTGGGCCGCTCTCACCAATCTCGGTCCTTGGCCCAGCCACTCTCCCCTTGCACTGCCTCCTTGGCAACCCCTGCACTGCAGGACCGTCTCTGTATCCCTACAGCCCCCCTTCCCAGCACTTGTCTGCACTTACCTTGCACTTGCCACCAGCTGGCCCTTATTATTTTTCGTGTTATTCTACTACCCCTGTACTGCACTTCCCCTCTCCCTTTTCCCTTGCACTTTTCCCTTCCCCTCTACCCATGCACTTGCGCGATCAGAATGACACCTGGCCTAGTAGGATCGTTGTCTGTCTTCCCTTTGTTCCCCCTCCCTGCCTCGTTGCGTCTTGAAACACTTGTGTATAGGCACATTAAAAATGCCATATCATATCATATCATACCATAAATGTTCGAAACTGATGCTTCCAACATAGCAATGGGAGCAGTCCTGTCACAATGAGACCCCGAAACAGGTCAGTTGCATCCAGTGGCATTCTGGTCTCGCAAGTTTTCAGCCCCTGAATTGAATTATGCAATCACTGATAAAGAACTTCTAGCAATTAGGGCAGCATTCAAAGCCTGGAGACATTATCTTCTTGGAGCTAGACATACAGTCACCGTCGTCATGGATCATCGCAATCTACAATATCTGAAGAACGCTAATGCGCAATCATCACGCAAACTCCGCTGGGCTCTCTTCTTTGCAGAATACGACTTCGTCATCACCTATAGACCCGGAGAATGCAATGGAAAAGTGGACGCCCTGTCTCGCATGAGTGAGGGAGAAGAAGCATTCACTACGCCAGACCCTGTGGCCATCATCCCTAAAGGACGAATCTGAGGCATGATTGCCGCAACCACCACTCTAGACAACTTAAAATCTGACCTGCAACACTTGATGAGTCCACCAGCGCAACAGGAATGGCTAGGGAAGGGAGACCGGTATACGATCGTGGACCACCTACCATACTACCAAGGACGATTGTACATCCCGGATAGGAAATTACAGAAACAAATCATTGCAAACTATCACGATTCATTAGTAGAAGGGCATCCGGAAATAGCCAAAACCCACGCTAAAATAAAGAAAAATTACTGGGGGCCAACTTGGCGAAAGGACATTGTCCAGTTCATTGCAACCTGTGCACACACAAGTCCCAAAAACAAAGTCCTGCAGGTCTGCTACGTCCTTGAGAAGTACCCCCAGCATCTTGGCATACGCTATCAATGGATTTTTATTACAGACCATCCCTCCTGTAACGGATACAATGCCATCTTAGTCGTCGTAGATCTGTTGTCCAAAATGGCCCACTTTATTCCCCTGGAAGGTCTCGCAACTGCTTCTACTCTGGCTACCGTATTTTTGGAATAGATCGTCTAGCTACACAGGTTCCCATCAATATTGATTTCAGACGGAAGAACCCAGTTTGCCTCTGCATTCTGGAAAAGGTGTTGTAAAATTGCCAAAATCGACCTCCGGTTATCTACAAGCCGTCACCCCCAAACCGACGACCAGACCGAACGGACTAACCAGACCCTCGAGCAATACATAAGGTGTATGCTGCAACAAACCGAGGGTACCTGGAAGGACATACTTTGGTTAGCAGAATACGCATATAACAACTCCATTCACACAAGTACGGGACAAAGCCCATTCTACATAGTGTACGGTCGACATCCACAGAGATCCGTTTTCGACCCACTCGAATCATTAGAAATGCCTGCTGTAACGACCTTACACAAAACCATCACCCAGGTTTTTAAGGAAGCAGCCGAGCATCTTGTCAGAGCCAAAGAGAAACAGAAGCAGTTTGCGGATCGACACAGAAGGGAAGCTCCCAACTACCAAGTCGGAGAAAAAGGTTTGGTTAGCATCCAAAAACATTCCCCTGAAAGGACCACAGGCGTTCCATCCCAGATATCTGGGACCCTACACTATCAAGGCTGTGATCAACCCTGCTGCAATGAAATTAGAATTACCGGCCCACATGTGGATCCACCCAGTGTTTCATGTCTCCCTCCTAAAACCATTGAGACCAGGTACGCAGATCGATACTCCACCGGATCCCAAAATAGTTGAAGGAGAACCAGAATACGAAGTTAAAAGGATCCTAGACTCTAAGATGGTCCAGTCCAAGTTATATTACTTTATAGACTGGAAAGTTTATGGACCCCAAGATCGGACCTGGGAACCCAGTGATCCTGTCCATACTCCACGATTAATCAGGCAGTTCCACAGCAATAACCTGACTAATCTAGGGCCAGGGGGGGAACCACCCATGAGAGGGGCCTTGAGGGGGAGTGCTGTCATGGCCACAGGCCCCAGAACACAAAAACCACACCATCTAGTGATGGGGGCAATGGGTCACTTGACTCACCTATGTCCCTTTGGGACCCATAAACACAGGGGCCATGGCTGGACTCAGTTCTGGCACCTTTGGCGCCAGGCTCATATAGAGATGTGAGCAGGAACACTTTATTTCAGTGCAGGAGTGCTTTTATTCTACAAGAACTTTCCAGGAGCTGAAAGCCTTTATTCCAGAGTACATACTCATGTGCTGACTCATCGGGTATGGCTCCCTAGGCCGGGTCTTCATGTGCTTACTCATTGGGTGTGGCAGGGTGTGGCAGGCAGGCTGAACCTGGTGGGCGTGGCTTCAGAAGCTCAGCTATATAAGCTGCTCCATCGTTAAGGCCGGTGCTTTGCGTCACTTTGCACTTGCGCGCAACGTGACGCTCACCGCCACTTGGACCAGTTTACTTACCTTTGAAACCAGGCGTTCTCCTGCATACTCACCTCCAGGAAACCAGTCCTTCATCGCTTCATCTGCAGACTCATCTCCTGACATCCAGTGATCTTGATGCCGCAGCACCCACTCTGCATCCACGAACTCGGACCCTGTGAAGAAGAAGAAAGACAAGGTTAGAACATCCGTCCTAGGGCCGTGCCGCATTTGATCCCCGCGTGCCCCCTAGTTAACAACTTATCCGCTACTATACCGCTGCAGCTTCGTTCCTCATTCCCTCCGGCTGCCACCTCGAGCTCTGCCGCGCCGGCAACATCAGCTGCAAGGGAAGAAAGCAAAAGAGCAAACATCAAAAGTGGAACGGACAGCAATACAAGACAACCAACTTTACAATACAACAAAAACAGACGAGGAAAGACAAAGACAAACAGTCACACTTATCTGAAGTATAGTGGCTTAGTCGCAGCAGGACTGGACTAGGACTGGACTACCACGTGCAAGGGACCAGTGAAGGGACTCGGTCCAGATCATACAAGCAGCCCTACCACAAGCAGCAGGACGGAGTGCTCGCCAAAACTAATCAACAGGTGAGCTTTCCAGGGACAGCATATCCCACGGGTACCACTGTTTGGGAGAAGGGGTCTGGAAGGGGATCAGGTACACAAGCTGGGATACTCAAGCCCACTATTCTCCAGGCAGGAGCAGTCCTGAGCAGCATCACCTATTACAACCAGTCACCACATAAGCGCAGAGGGCGAAATCTGACAAGATCGACCTCACCCCCGGGAGGACTGCAACCGTGCCCCAACGCCTCCGCAGAGACCAGGTGAGCGTAACAGTATCATCAGCATAAAAGTGATGGGAGAGCCCAGAAGAGGAGATTATCTATATGGCCTCTCAAAGCGGGGCGTACTCTAGGTGCTTACACATTTGCACACCAGCACTTGGTCGCCTGGATACAGACTTGGGGTTTTTAGCAATTTTTCTGCTTCATGAGTTTGATTATTTTTGTTGCTTCTTTTTGACCCCTCCCTTTGGTTCTTGATCTGTTGAGACATGAAATACTTTTAATCATTGTTGTTAGGTAATCATGCATCTCATCACCCAATGCCTTCGCTGCACTGTGCGCAACAGTTCTTACCCTAGTTGGACGAGCAAGTGGGGTTCCCATACAGCATCCAGTCACCAACTCATTAGGAGTTAGATGGTGATCTAAGCCAGGCTGATTCCTCAGAGCATATAGGGAAAGGGGCAGGCAATGTAGCCATCCCTTTTATAAAGTCATCCTAAACTTTGCTATTTGTTCCTATAATAATCTGTTTAATCTCTCACAGATGCAAATTCGCCTGTGGGTGATAAGCGAAAGAAAACGTATGTTTGATACCTAATAGGAGAACTAGCTGTTCAAACAATTCATTTACAAAATGTGGTCCATTGTCAGACCGCAAAACCTCGCAAACCCCCCACCTGGGTAACACCTCGCATATATGGAACGTGCTGGCACACAAGGCATCAGGGTGGGTGCCTGGACCTGCCTCGATCAATCTAGAAAAAGGACATACTATGACAGCATATATCTATAGCCGTTGCATGTCTGCAGCATATCCACATAATCTATATGTAGATGCTGAAATGGGCCATTGGGTCTTGGAATTGCTCCTCTTACTGTTCGCAAAGTGTGCCCTGCAGTACATTTCTGGCACATGATACAATGTACAATGAACTGTGCCACATGCTCTAATAGATAGGGAGAGAACCATTCTTCGGCAATTGTAGCAGCAAGACTCTCTTGAGTCGTGTGTGCTGGGTAGTGAAGCTGCTCCAGCGCTACCCTCAATACCATAGAGGCAAAACTGGCTTTCCAGTGATATTGTGTCTCAAAATTGCCTCAGTGGATGATAAAGAACACCCTCGCTTTCTCCATAAATCCTGTTCTTCTTGTGGGGCTCAACCTTGTATCTCAATTAACTGTACTATAGACAGCATGTTAAAGCCCTGCTTTGCCAACATGCATCTTCCTGTCATTTGTTTAACATCTTCTATTTCCAAACTATACATAGGCAGATAATGGGCTGCCTTTTTGACCTCTAAATCTGCGGCTTCATCTCTGCGGGAAATCAAATCTGTTCTTTTGGAATGCACTGAGCATTTTACGACTGCTAGGGTCACTGGAAGACTTAATGATTCTATAAGCCTATCCAATAAGGCTGCATGTTGCACTGAGGCACCGTCTTCATGGAGGAAGCCCCACCTGTTCCACCGTGACAAACCTGCGTATACAGTTGATGTCACATAGGTAGAGTGAGAGTACACACCACTTCCTCATCCTCAAATCTCTGCAGCGCTTCAATGAGCACCACTAATTCTGCAAACTATGCTGAATAATTCGAAGACAGTCTCATACTCGTCACTACCTCAAATTTACCTTCTCTATTCAGCTTTATTACCACTTACCCAATATGCCTTCCTCCAATTGTCTGGTCAATTCTTAAAGAACCATCAATAAAAACAACTTCCCCCCGCCTGAGGGCATTTTCTCTAGCCTGGGGAATATCATTATAATTCGAGGTATACGTTGTGCAGTCATGTACATAATCACCCTCTCCTACTAGTTCTGTATTTACTGGCTTACATCTAACAATTTTAATTGCAAGGTTGGAAATAATCCCCTCATACCCTGATGCTCTTCGTGTGGTCAATGTACTTTTGGGCTTCTCTAAAATCGTGAATAATGCATGCTCTACAAATAACGTTATTGGGCACCACATTGTTATGCTTGAAGCCTTTTCAATTAGGAATGCAGCAGCAGCTAAAGATTGCTCACAGGGATAGTGTCCCTTTATAACTGGATCTAAAATCCCACTACAATAGGCAAATGGTTTGTGTCCATGACCTAATGTCATCTTCTGTGTGAGGACTGCAGTCATAACTTCTCCATTTGAATGGGAAAATAAATAGAATTCTTCATTGTAATCTGGGATCCCCAACACAGGGGCTGTACCTGTTGCATTTTTTAATTCTTCAAATCTTTCATTCATCTCATCTATCCATGTTATTGTGCTCTTGTCCACCTGTGCTGCTTTAAGTCTTTTAAAAGTGGTTGAATATATGTACTGTAATTGAAACCCCAGGCTCTGCAATAGTTACATAAGCCTAGAAACTGTTGCATTTTCCTCACTGTTTTAGGTGCTATGGTTTTCATGATTGCTTCTGCTCTTTCAGGTCTCACTTTTTTCCCTTCTTGAGAGATCAACTGTCCTATGTACAAGACCTCTTCCTGACAATATTGTAACTTCTCCTTGTCTACCTTGTGTACTTTCTCTGAGAGTATAGTCATGAGTTTAACTGAGTCTTCTATACATCTTTCTTCTGTCTCACTGTACACCAGAATATAATCCATGTATTGAATGATTGCACTTTCGAGTTGTACGTTACCCAAATCCATCTGGAGGACTCTGTTAAAGATTGATGAGGACTCACAGTACCCCTGGGGCAAACAAGTATGTTTCAGGCAGGTATTTCTATATGAAAAGGATGTTACATTTTGTGAGTCTTCACGAAGGGGAATCAAAAAGAATGCATTTTCCAAATCTGATCCTATCTTGTATTCAGAATCTGTATTGTTAGGAGTATTGTTGAATTGTCTGAACTCTCTATCCAAACCTCCTATCTTCCTCCTGTACTAGTATTGTTAAAACTATCTTTGCGCTGATCTTTTCTCATCTGAAGAAGGTGAGTCCTTATCAGGCAGTCATTCTGATCAAGTGGCTGTGTTCCTGTGGGGTATTCGTTTTGTTCATAGTCATCCTCTAGTGTAAGAAATCCTTTTGTCAATTTAAAAGTGCATTCCTGTTTTCCATTCTTGCGCCTATCTCGAAAAAACTACCTCCACTAAAACGTCCATAACGTCCTCAGTTTTTGTGCTAGAAACTAAATTTCAACTTCTGCTTGTAGCTAACATCCACAGCTTTAAATCTCCCATTATCGCGATTATCGTGCAGTGAAAAGTTTGCTGCGAATTTCATTTTTTGGAAATTCTGACACGTGTAAAACAGCTTTTGATGGCTTCGACTTGAATTTTAAGATTTCAAATTGTTTCTTGGTATTAAATCATTGATTGTGTTTGTGTGCAACTATCCTAAGCGGCTCTCATAAGAATGTATAGCGATTTCAGCAATTATGACCATATTTAGTGTTTTTGTCCAGTCCATTCTAAGGATAACATTAAAAGCCATTCTGACAGCTTGACAGTCAATTCCGTTTTCTCTTGTGTTTGAAAGGGGGAAAGTGGGATTGATATTCTGTTTGAATTCTGTCATTCCTGAATCCCTGCTCTCTCCTCCTATCTCTTTACATTGTCTATTAGGGGGTTGAGGGGTGTGCAAGGGGAACCTTTAACCACATTGCTATCTGATCTGAACACACACACAAAAGTATTATTTCTGTGCTGAATTGTTTGCTCACTATTACTCCTTGTGTATTAAAGAGATTATTCAGTGTTACATCACCCCATTGGTGATTATTGTGTACCCATTAAAACATAGTGTGATTACATTGTAAATACATCAATAAATATTTTAACTTTGCAAACCAGCCGGATTCCTGGTTCAGTGTGACTGGGGGGGGGGGGGTTCCAGGAGAGGGACATAATATAAGTGGTATATCGTTCAGAATCAAGAACTTTTAGATAAAAATAAATAAGGATTTCAGTTGTGCATTACACGCTAGGCATTGACTTAGGTGTGTGCCGGATTGAAATCACTTAACTCTAGGGTGGCTCTTTGAGGAATCACTGTGTATAAAGACTGACTGTCCAAACAAATCAACAAATGAACTCCTGGAGTAAATTGTAGCCCCTCAATCTGGTTGATGGCGTCCGTGGTATCTCTAATGTAACTTTTCATTTGTAAAACAAATGGCCGTAGATACAGATCAGCATATTTGGAGAGAGGCTCAAGAATGGAATTGACCCCTGAAACAATTGGGCGTCCCAGAGGTTCAGATGGATTTTTATGAAGTTTAGGCAAGATACAAAAGACCGGAACTCATCCTGTTTTTCTTGTCAAGTATTCAGCTTCCTGTTTGCCAATCATCTTATTCTCAAGCGCCTGGCTTACTTTCTCCGAGATCATTTTGATCATCTCTTCTGTAGGATCTTTCTCTAGGACAGTGTAGCTGTTGCGGTCAGCCAGAAGTTTGTCACATTCCTTTATGTAATCCAATCAGTTTAGTAACACAATCACTCCCCCTTTATCTGCTTGATGAATTATGACCTGAATGTTTTTGGCCAATTTAGACATCAGAGTTTGTTGATCCTTAGTGAAGTTGGAATTAACACTCTTTTCCATTTTATCAATTGTTGCCACTTCTTCCAAAACTTTCTTTTCGAACACCAAAGATTCATGACTGAAACTATGAAAAGGAGCGGAAAAAGTAGATAGATTGCGTAGACCGCTATAGTTGTTCACTTCATAGTTTTCTTGACCTTCAAAGAATGTATTCAAATGTAGTTTACGCATAAACTGTTGGAATTCGAGTCTGAATTCAAATGGATCATGATGTTTTGTCATGACGTAATTGAGACATTTATTAAGTGTGTGTTCTTCCAGCTGACTCAGGGTATAAGAAGATAGGTTGACTACCATTAATTTTTGCTCTTGCTGCGCATTCTTATAGGGTCGTAATTCCAGTCCGCTATTCTGGTTCCTCAATCTAAAAAAGACCTCCTTTGTCGTTGTCGATTTTGACCCCCTGTAGCCTCTTCCTCTTGTAGCACCGCCTTATTGTTGTTGACCACCTTCATTTGTGTTGAGCTATAGAAAGTGTCCCTGAAGCGCATACGTCTCTGATTGTTAAATTCTCTAGGGTTACTTCCAAACTTGTGATTTTCAGTAACATAAGGGAAGGCTCTTTCATGGTTAAAGGATTGGAGATCTTTCTTCATCCTTTTTATTCTTTCCAAAGTATTATCCCTTCTCCACCTCCTTTCACTATGGATATTGCTTGGCCCAGGGTAACACTGCACCTGGTTTAAGGGTGATACATATAAGTGGCCACACTCCACAGAAGGCCTACATCATGCGGATTAGTCGTCCACAACAAACTAGGGACCTGCGCTAGGTCCTCTTGACCAAATGAAGGCATGCTTTCCACTACAAACCTGGGGCATGGTGAATCATAATTTCGCGGGAACACATAATGGCATTACAATCTCCCCTTCGTCATCTCTGTCTTCAAACAGTTAGTCAGTTCCTTCAGTGGCTTGGTCGGGTCAATACACACTACTGTGCACCACTGTGTTCCATATGGGTCTACTGCTATTAAGACAATTTTACTCTTTGACACTAAAACTCTTGGGGTATCGCAGGTCTAAAGATAAAGTTGGAGGATATTCACCACCACCCATTCCCTATGCTTGGTATTGCGTGCATCAAAACTGTCACACCATATACAAACAAGTCTGGGTGTATCAGTATTCCTTGAGCTGCCAGCTCACTTCCTAAGGCATGAATAATCATCTTGGCTCTTATGTTGCACATCCCAGAGGTAAAACACACTACTTCTCTTTCGGTAGATGAGATGGTCATATTGAGCTTACTGTTACACTCACCTAGTATCCACAGGGACGCCACCCAGCCGGGTTACTCGCTGGTATGCTTCTCAGCTTTGCGCTGATGTGATCTGCGGGGAAGGTTCTGCCTGAAAATACAGGAGGACTGTGTTCAGGACTGACCGACTGGGGTAAGTATCCTCCCTCCACCCCGTATGATTTCAGTCCCTCTGGCGCCCTCTCCTCACATTGTGGCAGAATTAGGCATGCTCCCCATCCTGCCTTCTTTGTAGGGGCGCGTTGTCTTTCATGGGCGAGTGCAGTCCAGTTACTTCACTGACGCCGGCCCGTTTGATATTGTTCAGATAGGTCTTATTGCTGTTCTTTAGTTTTGTTGCTATCCTGCATGCCTTTCTTTGTTTAAAATGTCTCTTTTTTCTCCCTTTGGTATGCAGAGCTTCAGCGCGGCGAACTGTCTTGGTTGAGCCCCGCTGGTAAATGATGGCGCATTAAGAGCGCTATGATGCAGTAAGTAAGCGCTATGCGCAGCGCTGCAAAGTCTTGCCTTTGCTAACCTGTGTTTTCCTTCCTTGTAGGTCGCAGTGTTTTTCAGCGCGAGTGGAATGTCCGGAGTGGTGCCAGCCGAGAGGCGACCAGCCAGGTAAGTCTTTTGAGCAGTTGGTAATTTGTAAATGTCCCTACTGCTTTCTTTAATGTTGCCTCTATCTTCCTCTTTCAGGTCGTTCTGTCCAGGAGGCGTGCAGATTCGAGGAAGCTGTTCTCAGTAACTGCGAGTGTTTAAAGATGAAGACGGCAGGTAAGATGCTGCTGCTAATGATGTTCTTTTTGTCTCCTTGCGGATTCTGCTTCTCCGAGGTGCGAGGGAATAGCTGGACACGGTGAGCGTCACGTTGCAAGCTGCAAAGTAACGCGAAGCGTGTTGTCTTGCTCGGGTGTGGTTTAAATAGCCCCAACAAAATAGTCCAGGTAAAGTAGTCCCTAGGCTACCACACCCAAAACACTAGACTACAAAGCTTGGTTCTTAGGAACTAAGCTATGTGGATGCCTCCATGTTGGCTGACAATGCATTAAAGTAGTTCCCAAGCACATTATTTTTCATGGTGTATGAGCCTGGCACCATAGGTGCCAGGACTGGCCCCATTAGGGCTTTGAAGAGGATGCCAGGCTCTAGAGGCCCGAGTCCTGACTCCACCTGGCCAATGGGTTTGCCAGAGGGGGTTTTGGGCAAGGGTCGTGACAGCAGTCCCCCCTAAGTCCCCTCCCATGGTGTTCCTTCTGTCTGGCCCAGGTTTGGTTGGGAAGTTCCGATGGAATTTCCTGATTAGACGTGGTGCGTGGATATTCTCACTGGGCTCCCAGGATCTATCTTGTGGTCCAAATCCTTTCCAATCGACGAGATGATATAGCTTGGTCCTAGAGTATTTAGAATCCAAGATATCTTTGACTTCGAATTCTGGTTCTCCGTCAACAAGTATGGGCTTAGGTGGTGTCCCAATCTGTGTGCCGGGTTGCATTGGTTTCAGGAAGGAAACATGGAATACCGGGTGGATGTGTAGATTAGGTGGTAAATCCAGTTTCACGGCTGCTGGGTTGATAATTGCCATAATGGTATAGGGTCCTAAGAATCTGGGATGAAAGGTCTGGGTTCCCTTGATGGGTACAAATTTAGCAGCTAACCAAACTTTGTCTCCTACTTGATAATCAGGGGCCTTTTCCGGTGTTGGTCGGCGAATCTCTTTTGTTTTTCTTTGGCATGAATAAGGTGTTCCTTTGCCCTTTTGAAAGCCTGAGTAATGGTTGTGTGTAGAGTCTTTACTGCTGGCATTTCCAAGCTGGCTGGAAGGTCTAGTTCAGAGGTACGTGGATGTCTGCCATAAAGGGTATAGAAGGGCGTTTGTCCCGTGCTTGAAAGCAAATAATTGTTATATGCATATTCGGCTATCCATATTAGGTCTTTCCAATTCCTTTGTTCGTGGTGCAGCGTGCACCGTAAATATTGCTCGAGTGTCTGATTGGTTCTCTCGGTTTGGCCGTCCGTTTGGGGATGGTGACTGGTAGATAGCCGAACATCGATCTGCGCCATTGCACAACATTTTTTCCAGAAGTTTGAAACAAACTGGCTGCCTCGATCAGAGACCAGACCCGAAGGGAAGCCATGTAGCTTAACCACGCCCTCCAGAAACACTTTTGCTAAAGTGGCTGCATCTGGGAGGCCTTTGAGAGGAATAAAATGGGCCATCTTCGAGAATAAGTCCACAACTACAAGGATGGTGTTGAACCCTTGGCTTGGAGGTAGATCAGTGATGAAGTCAAGGGAAAGAGTGTGCCATGGAACTGGAGGAATGTCCCATGGTTGTAGGAGACCAGATGGTTTTTGTTTCTGTGATTTATTTTGTGCGCAGACACCGCAGGACTAAAAATACTGAATGATGTCCTTACGCCAGGTAGGCCACCAAAAATTCTCTTTCACCTTAGCTAGGGTTTTGGCGATCCCAGGATGCCCTTCGATCAGTGAATCATGATAGTTTGAAATAATATGCTGTTGTAATTCCTTCTTGGGTACATATAGGCGATCCCTAAAAATGGGTAGATGGTCCTTGATGGTATATTGTTCTCCTTGAGTTTGCCATGCGAGGTAGGCATCAGAATTCATTGTCCGTTGGATTTCTTTTCGTAGTTCTGCTTGTGTTAAGGCTGTCGTGATACCCAAGAGTTTGTCTTCAGGTATAATAGGTACTGGGTCTGGAGTTGTATATACTATTTCATCTATGCCCATGCGAGATAAGGCATCCGCTTTTCCGTTTCTGATTCCTGGTCGAAATATGATTACATAATCATATTCAGCGAAGAAAGGGGCCCACCGTAATTGGCGCGAGGACTGGGCCTTGGCTGTTTTGAGATATTGCATGTTTCGGTGGTCTGTGATGACTGTAATGGTGTGTCTGGCCCCCAGAAGGTAGTGCCTCCAGGCTTTAAAGGCAGATTTGATAGCCAGGATTTCCTTGTCCGTGATGGCATAATTTATCTCTGGAGGTGAGAACTTTTTCGACAAGAAGGCCACATGATGTAGCTGGCCGGTTTCCGGGTCTCTCTGTGAAAAGACAGCCCCCATTGCGAGACTGGATGCATCAGTTTCAACATAAGCAAGGTCAGGACGAGGATGTTGCAGGATTGTAGCGGAGGTAAACCTTCGTTTAAGTTCCTGAAAGGCTTCTTCTGCTTCTTCGGTCCAAGCAAACTTTTAATTGTTTTTTCGTAATAGTACTGTGATTGGGTTCACAACCTGAGAGAAGTCTAGGATGAACCGGCGGTAGAAGTTCACAAAGCCCAGCATGCTTTGTACCCCTTTCAGAGACGTCGGTGAAGGCCATTTCAGAATGGCATCTACCTTGTGCATGTCCATTCTGATGCCTCCTGGAGTAAGGATAAAACCAAGAAATTCTACTTCGGTGACGTGAAAAAAGCATTTTTCAAGCTTTGCAAACAAGCAATGTTGACGGAGCTTGGTGAGGACTGAACGAAGGTGCCTGACATGATCTTGGTCCGAGGCTGAGTATACTAAGATGTCGTCTATGTACACTAAGGCGTACACATCAATAAACTCCCTTAAGACGTCATTCATGAAATACTGGAATGCCGCAGGAACGTTGCATAACCCAAAGGGCATGACTTGATATTCAAACAAGCCGTACTTAGTATGGAAGGCGGTTTTCCATTCATCTCCTTTTCTGACTCGGACCAGGTGGTACGCTCCTCGAAGGTCCAATTTGGTATAAATCTGGGCATCTTTAACTTGGTCTAGCATCTCAGGGATAAGTGGCAAGGGGTAGCGGTTCTTCACGGTGATCTGGTTCAATGCGCGGTAGTCAATACAGGTTCTCAAGTCTCCTTCCTTTTTCAGTACGAAGAACAAAGGACTGGTTGCGGGGGACTTCGAAGGACGGATAAATCTGTTTGCAAGGTACTGGTCTAAATAGGATTTCAAAAGAAGGTTTTCTGGTTCTGTGAGAGCGTAGATCCTGCCGCAAGGGATTTGTGCACCAGGAACAAGGTCGATCTGACAGTCATAGGGCCTGTGCGGCGGCAATGTATTGGCTTGGTCTTTTCGGAAAACATCCTGGAAATCATGGTATTCACTTGGCAAGGTATTAGTTGCTCCCAGGGTTGATACTGTCGCTCCGGGAGTCGTGGGGATACAGGCGGCGGGTTTCTCCTCTTGGTAATAGCGGGCAGGGGAGCAGTCACCGGGGAAGGTACATTTTCGTGCCCGCCAGTCTATCAAAGGGTTGTGAGCAACCAACCATGGTATCCCTAGTACTAGCCTGAACTGAGGTGCCTTGATGAGATCGAATAAAACAGACTCCCGATGTCCGTCCTGGCACAGCAAGGTTAGCCTGGCTGTGCACCGGGTTACTGGTCCGGAAGAGATTTCTGTCCCATCCACGGTGGTTACCTTGTCCATAGTTGGTTTAGAACACAAAGGAAGCCCCATCTCTGCTGCCAGTTCTTGATCAATATAATTTCCACTGCTCCGCTATCGATGTATGCTTCAACGGCATTAAAGATCACTGGTATTGCAAAGTGCGAGGTCAGCAACTCTTTCTTCTCACTCGACAAACTGACCTCTACATATGTTGAGCTTGGTAGTTTTCCGATTCCTTAGCTTCATCCTTCTCTGTGGCCCCGACTGTTCTTCTTGGGGGTTTTACTGGACAGTCCTTCAGGAAATGTCCTGGTTTCCCACAATACAAACAGAGCTGTTGTTGTCTTCTTTTGTCCCTCTCTTGTTTTGTTAAAGGAGGCCGTATCCCTCCAATCTTCATGGGTTCTACAGCATTTTCAGGTATACGGGGTGTGTTTTCCCTTGGCCTAACATACACGGTCCGAGAGTCCATCTTAGACCGGTCTGCCTTTCGGTCCTGCAACTGGTGGTCTAGCTGCACGACCAGATTTATGAATTCTGCACGGTCTCTGGGTGGATCAACCACCTGGGCTAAGACGTCCTTTAATTCGCCTTGTAAGCCTCGATGGAATAACGTGGCCGTTTGGAAATGCTCCAGGCCTACAAAGAAAATGAAGGCGAGTGCGGTCCAGTTACTTCACTGACGCCAGCCCGTTTGATATTGTTCAGGTAGGTCTTATTGCTGTTCTTTAGTTTTGTTGCTATCCTGCATGCCTTTCTTTGTTTAAAATGTCTCTTTTTTCTCCCTTACGTATGTGGAACTTCAGCGCGGCGAACTGGCTTGGTTGAACCCCGCTGGTAAATGATGGCGCATTAAGAGCGCTATGATGCGGTAAGTAAGCGTTATGCGCAGCGCTGCAAAGTCTTGCCTTTGCTAACCTGTGTTTTCCTTCCTTGTAGGTTGCGGTGTTCTTCAGTGCGAGTGGAATGTCCGGAGTGGTGCCAGCCGAGAGGCGACCAGCCAGGTAAGCCTTTTGAGCAGTTCGTAATTTGTAAATGTCTCTACTGCTTTCTTTAATGTTGCCTCGATCTTCCTCTTTCAGGTCGTTCTGTCCGGGAGGCGTGCAGATTCGAGGAAGCTGTTCTCAGTAGATGCGAGTGTTTAAAGATGAAGACTGCAGGTAAGATGCTGCTTCTAATGATGTTCCTTTTGTCTCCTTGCAGGTTCTGCTTCTCCGAGGTTCGAGGGAATAGCTGGACACGGTGAGCGTCACATTGCAAGCTGCAAAGTAACGCGAAGCGTGTTGTCTTGCTCGGGTGTGGTTTAAATAGCCCCAACAAAATAGTCCAGGTAAAGTAGTCCCTAGGCTACCACACCCAAAACACTAGACCGCATAGCTTGGTTCTTAGGAACCAAGCTATGTGGATGCCTCCATGTTGGCTGACAATGCAATAAAGTAGTTCCCAAGCACATTGTTTTTCATGGTGAATGAGCCTGGCGCCATCGGTGCCAGGACTGGCCCCATGAAGGCTTTTGAAGAGGATACCAGGCTCTAGAGGCCCGAGTCCTGACTCCACCTGGCCAATGGGTTTGCCAGAGGGGGTTTTGGGCGAGGGTTGTGACACTTACTGATCACATCTCATCCCAATAGGTTGACAGGGGTGGTTTCCAGAAGTAACAGGGGAGCTTACACTGTCTTGCCCCTACCTTCATAGCCAATTCTCCATAATGAACCACTGCGGGACAGGGGCCATATGGCATTTGATAGGGGTCTGATATTCCTGGGGCATACAGGGGCATTTTGTTATATCCTCCCCCATCCTACTTCTGCACTCTTGTGAAAAATGTCCCATCTTCCTGCATGTCCAGCACTGCCCCATGTTTCCTCCCCGTGGCCCCATACCCCAAACTCTCCCTGTTGTCCTTGAGAGCCTACAACCCCCCCAACCTCCGTCTTCCCCATGAGTACCCTCCCTTGGGCCATCCTGGATGTTGAGGTTGGAACCCATTATTCCACTGTTTCCCTCCTGTCCTCACGTCTGTCTGTATCACCTTTGTCTCTGTCTGTGGAGTTTGGAAGTGGCGATCATGGTCACTTCCACGGATATTGTTGCTAATTTCTTTTGTACTAGTTTAGTTTCCTCTAACTGAACTTGCTGGACCGCTTTCTTCTCCTTTTCTGTCAACCGTTTATAGTGATGTATAATAATAGATTGTATCTCCGCCACCCCTTCGCTTCTATACCCATTATTTTGTCCAGTACCTTTTGAACCCCCTTAGGAAGTCCCCGCTTTAGCAAAAAATAAAAGAATGGAATTGATCGATCCCATGGTTTCCCCTGTTTCAGCCATCCACATTTCTTGAATCTGTAATATATATTGTGCGGAGTCTTCATCGTCCCCCATCGTACGCTGCATAGTCAATTGAAGATCGAATGTTTCAGGGTACGCACGATTCAGGGCCGCCCACGCCTGGGGTCTAATATCCTTAAAGTGGGCACTGTCATGAATATTGTCCTTTGATCATACACCAGGATATCCCTCCTTCACCCAAATGTCATCTGCCTGGTTCCTCAGTAAAGCAACAAATAAGTTCTTCAGATCCCCCACAGCCAAGGTAACCCCTGCCGTTTGTTTTTCAAATGCGTAAATCCATTCTCCCCTCCCCCCGGCAGTAAAGGATGGCAAACTTTGTATTCAGTTATTTTTGTCCATCTAGGTCCACAGGATATACTGTGCCCTTCCTGGCCCTTTGTGCAGTAAGGGGAACTGTGTCCCTGCCACCTTCCTCGTCTTTTTTCTCTCCACACCTTTCCCTTTAGCCACCTGTACGCGACTGTATCTATCAGGATCGCCATATGCTTTATACTCGCTGTGATATCGCAGGTGGGGCTTCTCCTTCCCCCACCTTGTCTATTATGTCCCATTCTTCCTCTCCTGGGTCTCTGCCATTCTCGTCTTCCAACCTCACTGTCCCATAGTCCAAACTTCCTGTTCTCTGTCTTCCACTTCCCTTATCCTACCTTTCCAAATGTATATCCTTAATAGCTGTGCTATTGATCCTAAACAAAATGTCTCCTGCCCTCCACTCGTTCAGCCTGCAAAATGTTTTCTGCCCCTCCCTTTTCTCTATTCTCAATCGAGCCAGCTCTCCTGCACCGCTTTCAAAGCATCTTCTAACTCCTTATGTGGCTTTGTGTCAATAGCCCCCCTCTCATTCTGCTTTGCTGGATTTGAGGAAATAGTATTAGGGATGTTTTGATATGGAGCTTGTGGCAGCAAGGGGGTTGGGACAGTGGCAGTTGAGGTGACATATCTGGGCTTGGTGTACCCTAAGGCAGCATAGGTCGGTAAATACCCTAACAAGGGTTGTGGTGTGGTGCTAGTTTTCTTGTTCTCCGTACCTGGTCCGGATGGAGTGGGGCAAATAGGCTCTGGGGGGCCTATGGGGATAGTTGTGCTTTCCATCATGGGCGTTGCAGCGGGCAGTTTCACCTGACTGGGGATACCTTCTTCTAAGTCTTCTACCATCTTCCACAATTCTAATACTTACTTGCTTTCTCTTTTGAAGCTTTTTACCTTATATTCAGATGCTAGGAATGTGTACATGTGTCTTAATATTTCTTTGTTATTAGTGCCCTGGTCGGGCCATGATTGAGACAACCCTCCTCGCGTCTCAGTCACCCACTGCTTATGGTATTTCGAAATCTTGTCCTTCTACAGGGCAAAGCAGCACACGTGTATTCTAGCAGGGTACTCAACGCCATCTTCGATGCTGACCCTTGTATCCTTTTTGTGCTCCAAAAATGCATTTGTCTGTCAGAGAGCCTCCCTAGCGACTCCCTGGTACTGCCTTGTTGCCCCCCTCCCTTACTGTCCCTGACAATACAATTATCAGCTCCCTTGTGTCCTATCCTCGTTTTACCCCACTCTCACTCTTCACATCACTAACCTCTGCACCAGGGGTGTTACTAGGTCTGGAAAATATCCTGAGCTACGCTAAAGTCGGGACTGTCAGGACTCAGGGCTACCTAGCCTTTTGGTTGAAGCCCCAGAGCTTCTATCTGGGGCTACAACCAAAAGACCTTGGGCTATATCCCCCTTAGCAATGCCTCTGCTCCGCACAATATATCACACTCACCACTCATGCCTCCATCCTGCACACCATACACTACACCATCACCACCATGGACCCCTCCTTGGTCCTGTCAAATACCGACAAAATCAAAAAACACAAATCAACTAAAAATCAGTAAACCACAAAAATTATTACGGATCGTTCCAACACCCCCTTATTATTGGATGAGGAGATCCGAGGCCCTCTAAATATACAGAGCCTCTACCCTTTCTCCTTTACTTTATCTCCTTAAAATAAAGTGTTTTCTTCTCCCCTTACTCAAAAAGGCTCCCGTACTCCTTTATCCTCATGTTCCATGATAATAGTAAAAATAAAGGTTAACCGCCACGTGGTCTGTTCACCTACTCAAATACACCACTCGGTCTTCGACTTTCTTCAACAACCACAGCCACACGTGTCCCTGTCCCTTTTTTCTCCCCTTCCCACATTGTTTTCTCCCGCAAAAAGTGCACGTCTGTTCTTTCTCCGTAGTCCTCCGTCACAGCGTCCCGTCAATGGCTGCACCCCACCCCAAAGTAAAGACAGGAATTCTGACAACACTGCTCCTGTAAACAACTCCAGGTTGTGCACAAGGGACTAGTCGCTGCAGGTGAGAGCGGCCACCCAAGATATGCAGCCAAGAAGCCTCTGTCACTGTGGAAAATCTGGGATCACGTCAGGGTCACCAAATTTGTGTGGCAGACCTCCAGACAACCAGACATGGAATAACAGACAACCCTCTAGGGAAAAAAGCTTGGAACATCTTTTTCCGGTATAACAAAGTTCTTTACTTCCAAAGAAAAAAACCATGTCAGCAGGGGCATTCAAACCCTAGTGCCACAGAGCACACTGGTTAGTTCAAAGAGGATAAAGCATTTTAAAGCACAACAGCGTCACTCGTGATGAAAACAGTATACAGTGTCTTCGCTACAGTACCATTAATGAAGCCTATATGTACCTACAGTCGGCCCCTTATTGACCACCAGGCAATTGGCTGTCGTTGCTTCTGTCAATCTTCTTCACGTGGACCTTGGCCTTGATAGGTTCACACCCTAGCCACACAATTGGTTCAATAAATGAATAGGCATTTAATTTCACATTTCGACCACGTGATGTGCACCTGGTAATTTAGACATGAGTTAAGTGGCTACTCTCGAGGTCACGATAGCCCTCAGAAACATGAGAAGCTTTGTTTGATCAAAGGCGCTCTGGCGCCCCTGCCATGTCTCCCGACCGTTGGCCTAAATGTGTTATCCTCACCCCACACACCTTGTAGTACAAAACACAGGACATTCTGTTTGGGCTCTCCCTGTGGCAGCGACCCCCTCTCTGGGGTGCCTGTTGCGAACACACTAATCAATCGACAATGGAGGGATTTAGGAGTTGGGACAGTGAGCCTCTGGTAATACAAACAAAAAGGTAGCTCTTCTGGGGGCGTGGGTTCTCTAAATCTAGAATCCCTGTTTTGGCAGATTCAGACCTCTGCCCTATTTCTCGTGAGATTGTCCTTCAAACCCAGGCAAAGCCCTACCCACGCTTGGCTGTGCACATTCTTTTCGGATTGGATATGCCTGCAGTGTGGGACAAGAGAGGGCTCTTATTCTTAATTGTCAGAATAACCTTCCAAGCTATCGCCTGGGATAGGAACAGGAATGGGGTGGGTATCCTTCCCGAGACCTAAAGTTATTATTCTCCAGTGCTGAGTTCTGGTCTTGCAGGGCCTGTCTTCCAAAATGGCAGTGGTTCAGTATGCCTTTGCTACTTAAAAAGAAACTATCATCTACAAACACTACATTTCCCGCAAGCTCTATTATCCCTTCTATACACCTTCCCTCTACCCCCTACTACCGCAGGCCACTGCTTTTGTGCACACTCTTGGCATATTGCTCTCAGTCTAAACCGATTGGGGGGACAGGGGAGCTGGGCATGCATTCCAACATGTACAACGGTCTCTTCTTTTTAATGAAGCATGGTAGATATATAAAATGCAGACATATGCCATTGGGCTCATTGAGCACTTTCCGGTACCCACCTAGATCCATTTGCTGGTGGGGGAATACATACATGCCAACCCTCCCGATTTAGGTGTGAGACTCCTGATTTTCCTGTAAAAAAAGTTCCTATTTTTTACAGTCTCCCGCCTAAAATATCCCTAACCCCAAAGCAATTCAATGGGGAAATGTCATGCTCCCGATTTTTGTGAACAAATCTCCCTCTCAGGGATCTAAAAGGTTGGCATTTATCGGAACATTATATAGGATACTGACCTTTTTGCCTCCACCTCGATGGATCATCTGTTTGGTTCCTCCACTGAGCCTGGTGTGATGAGGGACCCGTCAATGTCATCGCCGGGCCTGCAGGGGTGTGAGACGCAGCGCGTGCAAGAGCGGAACAGACAGACACTGACACAGTAGCTCTGGTGTCAGAGCGGGAACCGCCATTCGCAGGCTTTCCCCTCACCTTTATTCCTTTGCCCACATGATGCTTATCACGTGGACATCACATCCCTTTCCAACTTTGGATGAATAGAACAAACAAACAAATTAAACAGTGGTCGCTTCTGTCTCTGTTTTGGTACTCTTTCTCAGCAGCCAGACAGTCCTGGGCACTCAGCTTCTCACACGGGTGTAGATACCGTTCAAGATGTACCCTTGAAGCTGGTTGGATGGTACTAGCTACTTCCGGAGCCAATACCGTTCTCCTCTCTCTCGGTGCGGGTTGCGCGGTCTGGGCGGACTCTTGTCCCTCTCGCCTGGTGTCAGGTGTTTTTGATTTGGGTCATCTTCCTGTTCCTTTTCTGGTGATGTCTTCCACAGGACTTTGGTTCTCTTGGGATTTCTCCCATAGGGCCAAGGGGTCAGTCAGAAGTGAGACACGTTTCGAGTCACGGTCTCACGCCCTTGCAGGGCGTGGCTAGGCCATGTTCTCGGTGAGTGACGGCCCAGGGGAGCGATTCGTACGGGAGGGTCATCTTCCCTTTCTGCACCCTGTTCCTCGTGAGTGCTGTGTCTCCTACTTGGAGGTCACTTGGCATGGCTTTTCTGGCTCTGTCCTCTCTGGCATTGTGTTCCTGCTGTCAGCACTCTACCAGCTCCAGGTCCACTGGTGGGGGTTTCTGTTATGGTGTAGCTTTAATGAGGCATATATATATATTGAGTAAAATGTAGATTCAAACGCATCAAAATATAAGTAAGTTAAATGTTGTGTCTAATAACTATGGAAAGCAAGCATGCCATGGAGAGAATGCAGCTTTGTCATTTCAGTGATGCTTGGAATGTAGGCATGTCATACCATGAGAGAACATTCCACTTTGCTATGATGTTGTTGTTTACTTTTGTTTGCATTCTATGGTAATCCGTTGCTGCTTTCCTGTGTGCCTGGTTGTATTACTATGCAGCAGGAGGTCCTTTTATCTTAAAGACAACTTTAATCAATAGTACATAAAACGTATGTGTGTCCGGATGTCCATACTTAACATTGGCGACGAGGATTCACTCAGCAAGTAAGCCAGGACCTCCTCTGCACGCCGGTGGGCAAAATCCAACTGAAGTGCCCCGGTCCGCCTTCACGTCGTGCTACGTTGCGGCCGTTCCGTTCTGTTGAACGTTGCAGCGGCCCTAAAGTAAGTGATTTCCCTTTTCATCCTCTTGTCTCCGTGCATTGGCATAAGCGTGAAAAATCCCCTCCTCAACCGACGCGGCCCTGCATTCACTCGCGCTGCATACTAACGCGTTTGAAATTGTTTCGTTGCTGCTCCATATTGTCGTGTATACCGTAATACACAGTGAAGCTGCGCACTGACAACTAAGCAAAGGCTTTGGGATCAAAGCTAGGATAAGGGGTGAACAAGGGTGAACATGGAGAGCATATGAAGTGGCATTTGAGAAGTAGGAGAACCAACCACAGAGGACCAGCCGATAAGGGAAGAAGGGGCAAGAGGCACACACCATTTAATGTAAAAGCACATTACATTTCAAGTGTGCAAACGGGAGCTGATGACAAGCAGGTGGATTTCCCCAAGCAGTACTGAGGTGCAAAGGGAAATTGATGAGAAGCAGGCGCACGATGCACTCAGCAAGCAGTGTAGAAGCACAAACAGGAACCGATAGCAAGCAACATTGCAATAGGAGCACTTATCTGGAAGCTGCAGCATCAGACATTTATCAGAAGGTAGCACCCTTAATAGTACTTTCCGTGTGCTCGCCTGAGAGGAAGTGACCTGAAGTGACAAGCAGCACACTGTCCTGCATGCTTACCCAAGAAGAGGGGTTCTGTAGTTACAAGCAGCAGGGAACATTACAATAGGAGCGCTTAAATGACAGTAATCCTCCTGAGGCAGCAGCAACAGAGAGTTCAAAAGAGCAGTTTTTGTTCACATCGCACCAAGGTTACCTTACAAATAGCACCACGGCTTTGTCAAATGTTTGTGGCCCACCTATGTTTATGGCGACTCCAGGACCAATAAAGATCAAATGGGCACAATGGAAGAAAGGCTTTATGCATTATTTGAAAGCAGCTGGTGGGAATTCGTTTTCCAATGACAGAAAACGTTTGATGCACCATTTAGGCTATGAGGGACAGAGAATTTTTGAGACTTTGCTAAAGATTGCAAGTGATGGTGAGGGAGATAACATGTCTGATCTTGAAGGTGCATTTGCAGAATTGGATTTACATTTTAACCTGAGAACAAGCACTATACTGGAAAGCTATAACTTTCGCATGAGAGTACAGGAGTCTGGCAAATCAGTTGAAGAATACATTACTGCACTCCGACAGTTGGCATCCTCGTGCAAGTTCTTTTGAGCCTATGATGAACATTTACGTGACCAATTCATGACTCACTGCAACTCTGATCGCATACGTGAAGAATTATGGCTCAAAGATGAGCCCACATTGGATGAAGTAATAACCATTGCTAAGAGAGTTGAACATTCTCTAGCTTGAATTGCTAAGTTGGCAAAGAGAGATACAAAGGAGGTGAAGCAAGAGACATTGAATGTTAACGAACACAAGAATAAGAAGAAACTCAAAGATAAAGAAAAACAGTCATACCGAGGTCGAACAGAGTCAAAGAACTACAAACAGAAGGGGGAGAAAGGAGAAAAGGATGAACGCCTATGTTATCGCTGTGCTAGTAGCACACACTTTGCTGCCTCAGTAGTTTGTCCTGGTAGAAGAGCAACATGCTTGAAATGCAAGAGGAAGGGACATTTTGCAAATTGTTGCAAAAACTATCAGCATGCTCAAAACAAGGTCATATATGTCACTGAAGATGAAGGACAGAAGTCTTCTGATGATGAGAATGAATTCCCAGTGGAAAATGTTATTGTTAAAACCATTGTTGATAAAGTTAAAGGATAGTTCCGGGACTTTTTTTTTATTGTCCCTACGGTTCGGCCATGTGTTTTTAAGCATAAATCGGTAGATCGTAGAAAACTTTCCTATGGACCTTACCCGACTTTTCGTCCATCAACGCACTCGAAATCAGCCGCCATTTTCTGATAATCCTATCATTTCCCCCCATCGACCTGGCTCACCTGCTTTTGCGGCACTAAATCAAATCCCCCGCCCCTGCGCCTGACATCAGCAGAGGCGTACTGCCCATTTCCCAACGCCAAAGCACGTTTCGTGTCAACAATCGCTGCGCCTCAGCTAATGAAGTGTCGCCATGGAAATGGCAGGACGCCTCTTTCCTCAATAAGTATAAACACATCGTTTCACAACACACAGCAGCAGATTTTCGATTCCATTACTCTCTCTGTGTTACATTGAGTATTCTGTGACTCGTTTCTGTGCTCTGGTCAGCTACCTTCGGCGCTTCTAGGCCTTGTGAACACCTGTACCATCTCTGTAAATTATTTTACTTTCTTTACCACACAATGGCTACAATAATGCCGTATATGTACAAGCCCGAGTACACCGAGCAAGAACTACTGGAAAGGCAAGCACGCGAAAACGATGGGGATTCGGACAGCAGTTGGGAGGACCAGTCAACGGATGAAGAGCCTGGACCATGTCACATGGACGGCGTCTCCACCTGGTGCACGTGCAATCGGTGCGAGCTAATGCCAACTGAGGAGGAGAACTGCTGCTGCCGTGAAAATTCCGGGTGCTTGGCCTACATTTCGGAAGGCGAGCCAAGTCCGCAATGCATCACCGAGCTGCCAGAGTTCAGGGAAGCCTGCCTCTCACGGACCGTGTTGAGGATGATGATGGTGCTTATGCACGAACTTCGCGGCACTGTTCGTCCGCGTAATCCGAGTAACGAGTAAGTATACTCTGGTTGGAATGTCAGTGATGCCACTACTATGTCATGGTCGTCTCCCACATATAAAATTACATCTACATATCATTCGAATGCATGTAAATTGGTTCCATATTGTGCATTTTCTAGATAGAATTTTTTTCAAAGCAGAATGACATTTTTTACCTGAATCGACAGTGATAAGAAAGTTTTGTCATTTTAATACAGTTTGCATCTTTCATTTTCACAGGTGGTACAGGCTGGTGGCCTATCGTTGCTTCACTTGGTGGCTTCACGGGAGGCTCGGACACCGCGTTCGGAGAGTAATACCTGCCTGTGCGGTACTTGCCATTAGACAACATTTCCCCAGCGACAGTGGACAATACCGCGGATTTTCCCTGGATGTGCTGCAACCGGAACTTTACAATGTGTAATGTTTATTATTTATGTTCAATTGAAATTAAGATCTAAAATAAAACCCAACATATATTTTAACAATGGTTGTTTTGATTTTTTAAATGAATCTAGTGTGTCTCCATTGAATAGTCTTCCTGTGCCTTGTCTTGTCACACCACATGTCTCCGGCCAGCATCCTCCCTCACGCTGGCCGCCCACCTTCAATCCACATAACCGTTGAACCCATATGCAGCAGGCATACATATGCTATTTTGCGGGTTGGCATTAAGCCTCCCGGCCTTGCCTCCTCCCCCAAAAATACTTACCACACCACTTTGTTCAAGCGTTGGCAATAAAAGGAAGGCCGTTGGATTTTATTGATACAAAACATGGTTATAGGTAAATAATCCATATGGTTGATCATAATAAATCATCCTTTTGGGCACCGGGTACAGAGATGACCCCCTCTGGCCCGTGCCGCCTTGCCACCACAGGCCAGCCTGCTGCTGACTAACTGCCTAGGCATCCAGGGTCTCCAGGGTGAACTGCACTCATATATTCTCCTGGGAGGGTGAGGTATTTATAAACTCACCCCCCTGCCTTCCATGTACTAGATCCTGCAGCCTGCCTCTTACATGCAGTTAGATGGCCTCTCCTTGGTGAGGCCCTGCGGCAAACGAGTCTTGTTTGCACGACCACCGCCCCAATCCACCCCCCCGCCCTATCAAAGGCAGTTCGCACCGGGGTACTTGTGCTGGCAAGTGGAGCTGTCAGCGAGCGATAAAGACCAAGAGGTGCCCAAGACCATGTACACTTCAAAGTGGTCTATAGAGCATGGGTTGTTATTCCCATGTCTACCTCCAGACCCCGTGTCTCCTGCCAAGCATCCCCCCTCACGCTGGACGGTCCCCTGCAATCCACATAAGTGTGTCTCCATTCACGAGTCTTCCTGTGTCTTGTCTGCACGACCACCGCCCCAATCCACCCCCCCGCCCTATTAAAGGCAGTTCGCACCGGGGTACTTGTGCTGGCAAGTGGAGCTGTCAGGGAGCGATAAAGGCCAAGAGGTGCCAAAGACCATGTACACTTCAAAGTGGTCTATAGAGCATGGGTTGTTGTTCCCATGTCTACCTCCAGACCCCGTGTCTCCTGCCAAGCATCCCCCCTCACGCTGGACGGCCCCCTGCAAACCGCATAATGCCACGACATATACACGTCATTCATTCACAAACACACCCCTGTTTCGAATTCTTTATAACCCACTTCATATTTCTAATGAGAACCTCTTTGCGCTTTGCTAGTCAACCCGTGAAGGTGCTGGTTATCTGCTCTTCGTCTCTGTGAACTTCCGTGACCACTTCGAGGAAACTCGTCAGTTTGCAACCTGTGAACTGCTCCCTGTTCTACGACAAGAAACTACTCTGATCCCTGCATCTAACTGTTTGTTCGTCAAGGTAAGGCCATGTACCATAATCATTTTGCGTCCAATTTCTTTTCGTTCAAGACAGTACATGCAAGGAACTAGTCACATGTTCTGAGTTTAGTCAAATTATCTTTCTATTTTTTTAAAGTTATTCAAATACTTATCCGCATGTGAATAACGTGTATAGTTCCAAGAACCAAAACAAACCTTGCATTGAACCTTTTATGTGTCATTTAATTTTTTAACACATTGGTATTCATAGAGAATTGTTGATCTTTACTTTTCAGAACTTTCCACAATGCCTGCCTGTTCCATTGGCGGTTGCCCTTCGAAGACCCATAATAAATCTGAAGGTACTATATAATGCATGTTTTCCCTAAGACAATAGATCAGATAAGAGAATGGGTCCGATATTGCGGATATCCACCGTCTGAGCTTGAAAGTAGAGTCCTAGAAGTCTTTGCGGACAAGAGGGGTGATCGATACCGCATCTGCAGCAGGCACTTTAGCTCAGACATGTACTCCACATCATTGCTAATAAAGAAGAACACACCGCGAGCGAGGCGAAAATTGCTCTCAACCGCTATTCCCACTCTATTCGTCCACATCCCTCCACTGGTGAGTCAAGTTTACGGATTTAGCTCTCGGCCTTGCGGTAGTGTGTAGCATTAGCTAACAATAATTTCCCCATTTATGTATCCACTCAATATGAAGGCGGAAGATTCTCCATCCGTGTCGTTATTGCAGTCATCAGCCACTTCAAGCGCCTATCGGGTAATCTTACTTAGCTATTCTGCCACTGACTTGTTTTGGGCATGTAAATCAATAGTTTTAATTTATCGTGTGATTATTTTGCCTAATGGTACACCCTTGTACTCGTCCTCTAGTCTTTGTTTTCAGTTATAATTATTGTTATCCAAAATAATGCAAGTACTGTCTTTCAGGGAGATGCTGAGGAGTCCAACGTATTGACGACAACCGTTGATGTCACTCAGATGCTCGAGGTACGTTTCCGGACAGTTCCATCGATGGAGATCATCAGATCTTGCATTCTTGTAGCGTGATTGTTACACACAATGTTTCTTTCCTTTTTAGCCATTGATATGTCCTTCTGTCGTCGCCCTCCTATGTGTCTTCTTTTTTCAATATTGTGTTCATTACTAATGAAAGTCCTATGTTTCAGGGAGTCGATGGAGCATTAGTCCAAGAAGAAGGGGGAGCATGCAGTTACGGGTCGGCGCAACAGCTTGCAGAAGTGTGCACCGCAGTTACATCGTCCCTTGATGTTCTTATGCATTTCGAGGTATGGATACTGACAGTTCGATCAAGCGAAATCATATGACGTGATTACATCCGCTATACTTCCTTCTTTATTAACGCAAGTACTATGTTTCAGGGAGATGACGGAGCTTCTTCTACAAGAACATCACCCCTAGTAGTTGATGCAGATCTCTGGGTGGTGACACTTCCAACGATCGAGCAAATCGAATCATATTTACATATCCATTATTTATTTTAGACAACTGATCATTTGTGCAGGTCTATTTAGATGAGCCGTTGACGCCTGCACAAAGTTTATGTTCTTTTTAACAAAATAGAAAACCATACTAATGCAATTACTGTGTTTCAGGGAGTTACTGAAGCATCATCTTCAATAATATCATCAATGGAAGTCTATGAGGAGCCCGAGGTATGGATCTTGACAGTTCCATCTAACTAGATCAACAATGCGTGAATAATTGTCGTTTGAATGTTCTACACAAAGCGTTAATTCGTGTTTTGCTATTGAGATGTACGTGGGTATTGGTCCCCAAGTACATTTTGTGTTTTCGATATTATTATACATACTAATGAAAGTTCTATGTTTCAGGGAGTCGGTGGAGCGTCAGTGCGTGATGGATGTGCTTATCATGAAAATATAGTTGTTGCAGCGCAAGAGGAAGTGGAGACATGCACACACGAGTGGAGCAACAGCGTCCTGATGTTGAAGTTCGAGGCAAGAAAGTTTCAAAGAAAAGAAAGCAAAAGAAGGTTAGTGTCCTGGTCACTATATCATGTTGTTTTTCACTGTTAATAGTTCAATACTGTAATTTGTGTTTAAACTGAACATCCCTTTTCCAATCTGTCCTCTAGTTGCGAGTGGGTGTACGAACTAGATCTACACAGACAGTGAAGCGAACGAGAGATGTTGCTTGTCAAACCTTTTGGCAGGGACTTGAGACTGGAGATGCATCGTGCCAATGGGAAGAATATGAAGTGATTGACAACGGAGCTATACCACCACCAGCCATTGATAGTGAATGTCCTCCTGGTAGTTCGGATGCAGTCGGAGATCAATTCACAGAATCCACACCCGCAAAAACTAAGACCGCAAGAAAGTTGAAGAAATTGTTTTATTCACCCATCGCCGGAGAAGGAACAGATGTTGCAATGGAAGAGAATGAAGTGGACGACAATGAAACACCATCAATATCACTGAACATAGCGGAAGACGATATCAGAGATTCTACCTTTCATGTGAGTGACATGTCCTCAACGTTACAGGCCGAACCAGCTGGGATGCAGAGTGACAGTATAAGGAAAGAGGCCAAATTCATTGTATTCGATAGTTGTTTGATTGATATTATTATTCGGATGAAATGTGGGCATTCGGTTGGTGGGGAAGTATGTGGGGAGCCATTGATTAATGTGACTCGTGCAATTCGAGGCACTAACCTTAAAATACATGCCACCTGTACAGAATATCATCCTTTCTCATGGTCTGCACAACCCATGCTGGGGCAACTGCCAGCAGGCAATCTACTTTGTGCAGCGGCTGCACTTTTTAGTGGTTCAAGTTTTAAAAAGTTAGAGTCTTTCTTTCAGTTTGTGGGAATCCATTTCATTGCGAAAACTCAGTTCTACAAATACCAAACCGATTATCTATTTCTAGCCATTAGCGAAGCTTGGAGAATGGAAAAAATGTCTATTGATAGTACATTCGCGGGCAAACGGTTCAGGCTAGCCGGTGATGGACAGTGCGACAGCCCAGGATTTTCAGCCAAGTACTGCACCTACCACTTTCAGGACATGGAAAGTAAGAAAATTGTGAGTTCGGTGGTCGTGCAGGTGTCACAAAGTACATCCTCAGTGGCCATGGAGAAAGTTGGCTTTGTAGCATCATTGCAAGAACTACAATCGCGGGGAATGGTGATCGACCTGATAGCCACGGACAGACACGTTTCAATTGCCAAGACAATGAGAGAAGAGTACAAAAATATAAATCACCAATTTGACGTTTGGCATCTTGCAAAAACAATCAATAAAAAAATGTCGGCTGCAGGTAAAAAAAAAGATATGCAAGGTATTTCACAGTGGTCCAAGTCAATCAGCAACCATCTTTGGTGGAGCTCAAAAACATGTGGAGGGTCGTTGGAAATTCTACTGGAAAAATGGCGGTCAGTAATGCTACACTGTAGCAACGTTCACCGCTGGACCACAAACCAACATTTCCACAATTGTGAACATGGCCATTTGTCCACAGAGGAGGCACGGAAGAAGAAGTGGTTGATTCCTTCATCACCCACTCACAAAGCCATTGAAAAGATTGTATTTGATAAAACTATAACAAGAGATTTGAGGGGACTCACGGAATTCTGCCATACAGGAGATTTGGAGGTGTTCCACAATATGTGCCTAAAGTACAGGCCAAAACGATTGCATTTTGGCATGGAGGGCATGATAAATCAGACTCTTCTAGTGGTCTTGGCACATAACCATAATGTTGGCCGTCAACAAAGTAGGACGACCGGAACTTTAGGGACGCTTCGCTACAATAAGGCCTTCACTAAAAGAAGTAAACAATGGGTTATCAAACCAGTGTTTGAGGATATGCAATATGACTTTATTGAGAGACTTATTGTTGATGTCCTAGATAGGCACATACATGGAGTTGTGAACGAACCTGTGCAGGGGACAACTGCATTGCCACCCAACATTGCCTCTGTTCCATGTCCACCTAAAGAAGAGCTCATTGAGAAATACACATCACGGTTTAAATGATTGTAATTTGATTGTCTGTTCTCTCGAGTCTCCTCATGTCGCAGGCCCATTGAATATGTGTAGCTATGTATTGTGTAAATAAAAGTGATTGCTCTGTGAGTCCTGTGAGATGGCCTTACACTGAATGTAGCTAACTAGGAATGTGTGCTCGTTCAAAGTGAAGGTCAGCTGCTTTGATTTTTTCTCGGGTGCCGGAATGGCCCACGACTCAGTATAAGGTTCTATTGTTATTTGACCTTGACAGGCCGGGACCATCCCGAAAGACTTCTTTTTGGGGGTGTGGGGCAATAACGTAAGAAACGATAATGAATATAATTTCAGAAACGAAAGCCATTTAATGTTCGTTCATTAGAAGAAATAACGTCGGCATAGAAGGAGTGGTATTTCGGGGCTGCCCTACGCACAGACACAATGGAAAATGCAAATATAATGTAAGTAACTCTTTAGATGAGTTTATACCACAATTTAATTACTATACAGTAGCTTTAAAGACGGGTTAAGTTGTACTTGTTCGTTCTATGTGGCATATTGTTTTGTACCGCGCACTATCTTGAGGAGAACCATCTCCTTTTACGGAAGCACCTCAAAACCTTCCTCTTTGCTTCTGCTTTCTCTCTCCCTCTCCCCTGCTACAACTGGTCCACTGTCTGCGACCTCGGTCCTGGGCCCTTCCACTCTCCACCTGCACTGCCTCCCTGTCAACCCCTGCACTGGGGGACTGTCTCAGTATCCTACAGCCCCCCCTTGACGTTCAATACCCAGTTGCACTGTCCTAGCTATGAAATAATTTCCCGACCTAATATATAAAATGAATAATTTTAATAAAGATCTGATGGTGAGACTAATTTCATTTTTTATGTTTTTAAAACAGGTACATCCTTCATTATTGTATGTGTCACGAGTACCAGACACCGGCGGATGGCTTTTTCAACCGCCAGTTGCTTCTCCGCGTGAACAACGTTACCACCCTGACCATTTTATGGGACGATCGGCAAGTACAAGTATGCCCTTACGCGGTACTAACGGCTAGATGCAACATACAGACCGTTGTGGTGGCCTAGTGCCTCGTTGTTGGAACAGCCATGCGATTATCAGTGCGACCGAAGAGCTTATTTTATCGTAAACCAACACCCTGTGTACTGCACACGAACATCGCTTGCCTCAAGACGAACTATTTTGGATCGAGAGCAAAGAAAAATGCAAATCGCTGAATATTCTCTAAACATTTGATGTCCAATAAATGTACTTTGCCAAATGTACAATCTTGCCGTTTGCTTTTAAACCACAGTTTCATATTCCGAATTGTGGCGCTGTATTGTGAGATGATCTAAGACCCTGTGTACAGCAAAGGAACGTCGCGTGCCTCAAAACAAACTTTTTGGAACGTGAGCAAATAAAAATGAAAATCGCTGAATATTCTCTAAACATTTGATGTCAAATAAATGTACTTTACCAAATTTACAATCTTGCGGTTTGATTTAAAAGTACAGTTTCATATTCCCAATTGTGGCGCGCTGTGTTGTGAGCTGATCTGTGTTGATTTCCGGGTTCTGTGTGGAGTCGCCTAGAAGACGCCTGGGCACGTTTGCCTACGCAGCACAGTCACGTCACGGATAGAGGCGGGGAATATGAATGTTTTGATAAAGTCTGTTTCAGGGGCGGGGGATTTGATTTAGTGCCGCAAAAGCAGGTGAGCCAGGTCGATGGGGGGAAATGATAGGATTATCAGAAAATGGCGGCTGATTTCGAGTGCGTTAATGGACGAAAAGTCGGGTAAGGTCCATAGGAAAGTTTTCTACGATCTACCGATTTATGCTTAAAAACACATGGCCGAACCGTAGGGACAATAAAAAAAAAGTCCCGGAACTATCCTTTAATGCTGTTGATGATGTGGATGACGAAGATGATGAATGTGAGCGTGCATATGTGAGTGTTAAAGTGGATGGGAAAGAAGTATGGATGATGGCAGATTCAGGATCAAAAATAACGCTCATGTCAAAAGAGGTGTTTGAAAGAGTTGTGAAAGGGGATGTACAAGGACTCTTTAAACCTGAGATTAGGCCTGGTGGCTACAATCAAGACCCAATTGATCTCTTAGGATATAGTAGGAATCGTTTTCAATTTAAGGATAGGGAATGTGAAGGGAAAACCTATGTAACCAAAAGAGGTCTTACTTTACTGGGGTGGAGGGAACAAAAAAAATTGAGGATCAAGCTAGATCCCAATAGTGATGAACAGGTGATGCAAGTAAATGAATCAATCATCAGTAAACACCCCAAGGTATTTAAAGAAGGTATTGGGAAAATAAAGGGTGTGCAACATCAAATCTTATTAAGGAAGGGAAGTACTCCTGTAGTTGCAAAATTGAGGCCAGTGCCGTTGGCAGTAAGAGAAGGAGTTAAAGAGAAACTTTCAAAATTATTGAAACTAGATGTTATTGAAAGAACGGGAGGAGTAGACTGGACTTCTCCATTAGTAGTAGTTAAGAAGAGCTCAGGTGAACTTCGTTTGTGTGTGGATTTACGGCAACTCAATAAGTGTGTGATGGTAGATCGCCACCCTCTACCTAATCTGCCAGAGATGCTTTCGTGAATTGGGCAAGGGAAGATATTCTTGAAATTAGACATGGCTTCTGCTTATCATCAAGTGGAATTGGAAGAACGCTGCCGAAAACTCACAGCATTTGACACCCACGAGGGAGTATTCCAGTTCAAGCGCATGCCATTTGAACTTGTGTCTGCTGCAGCAGTTTTTCAAAAAGTCATGGACAGATTGGGTGGTAAAATCAGAGGTGTATATTGTTTTCAAGTTGATGTGCTGATTTGTAGGATGAGTGAGGAGGAACACAACAACATTCTTCTTAGAGTTCTGGAGATATTTGAGAAAAATGGCATAGTGTTGAGGGAAGAAAAATGCAAATTTGGTGTTTCTAAAGTTGAATATTTAGGCCATGAAATATCGGCAGATGGATTAAAACCAAAAGAGAGCTTGGTGAGTGCTATAAAAGATATCAAAAGCCCAGAGGCAAAACGCAATTGAGATGCTTTTTAGGGATGACCGAATTTTATCAGAAATGTGTACATAACTATGCTAGTAAGGTGACTGAACTAAGAAAATTGCTGAAGAAAGGAAGTGAGTTTGTCTGGTCGTCCAAGTGTGCGATGGAATTTGTCAGTTGAAGAAGGAGATTGATTTAGCACAACCATTAGGGCAGTTTGATACTTGCCGCCAGAGTAAAGTCACTGTTGATGCATCTGAAATGGGAATTGCCGCAGTATTGTCTCAACTGGATGATAAGGGCAAGGAAGAAATTATAGAACATGCATCTCGAGGATTAAGAGGAGCTGAATTTCGATATTCTGTCATTGAAAAAGAAGCTTTAGCTTGTTATTGGGCTATGGAGAAATTTAGAAATTTTATTTGGGGAACATGTTTTATGTTATGCACCGACCATAAACTGTTGAAAGAAATCTTAGAGAATAAAGGCCTAGATAAGGTGTCCAGGAGGATTGCCGGATGGACTACCCGTATGCAGTGTCATAGCTTTGTAGTTAAAGTAATTCCGGGCAAAGAGAACAGTCTAGCAGATAGTTTGTCAAGGTTGAGGAAACAGGAAAATGAAAATGACTAATGTGTTGAGAATATGGAAATGGAAATGGTTTTCATTAATAACATAGTGTCTAAAGAAGAATGGTTGGAGGAAATGGACAAAGATGAGTGTTTGAAGTTGGTCAATACATATGTAGATTCGGGTGTAAGGCCCAGGAAAACCGAATTGGAACAGGGCACTGTACCATTTTGGGAGGTCAGGAACGAGTTAAGTGTGGTAGATGGTATTTTATTTAGATGGGAGTGTGCTGTGGTTCCCAAAATGTTACGAAATAGAATTACTGATTTAGCTCATGTAGGACACATTGGTATTAGCAGGACTAAAAGCGTCTTACGTAATGATTATTGGTGGCCTGGTTTTGATAGGGACATAGAAAGAAGAGTTTGAGTGTCCCATGTCTAAAAAAATTGGAAAAGGAGAAGTTGCAAGACAACAACCTCTGGTAGAGGTAGATGTTTCAGGTGGAGCTTGGAGAGATGTGGCAGTGGATATTTTAGGTCCAGTTGATGTTGGGCATGGAAGGGGAAAATGTATCTTTGCTCTGGTTGATCTATTTTCACGCTGATGTGAGTTCAGTATATTAAGAGAGACCACTGGAGAGGCAATAGTAAAGGAGTTGCAACAGATATTTGCTAGGGAAGGTATCCCTGAGAGCATTCTGACGGATAATGGTCCTCAATTTGTTGGTGGTTGTTTTACCAAATATGTCAAAGAGGCTGGAATCAAACACAAAAGGACTGCGTTATATCACCCGGAAACTAATGGATGTGTGGAAAGAATGAATAGATGTATCATGGAAAGTATTAGGATGGCAACTGAAACAGGATGTGATAGAAAGGTTGCTATTCAGGACAGAATCTTTGGTTTGCGCATGTCACCTCATTCATTCACGGGTATAGCTCCCTTCGAGTTGATGAGAGGATGTAAACCAAACACGGCGGTCAGCCCACCGTGGTTGGGAAGAAGTAGGAAGAGTGACTATGTGGTAGATGGTGTGAGCAAAGATTTGAAAAAGAAAAAGAAGGAATGGGTAGCACGTGAGAATGCAAGGAGAGGGAAGAAAACCTTGAGGATTGAATGTGGAGACATGGTGAAGATAAAGAAGGGTGTGTTAAAGAAAAAGGGAGAAGCACTATATTCCGATCCTGTGATGGTAATTGCTGTGCTGCATGGAGCGGTTCATGTTGTGGGAGGACAAGTGAGGAATTTGAATCGTGTTGCCTTTGTAAGAAGAGGTGGGTGATGTGTTTGAATAAAATAAAGGAGGGGGATGTGTTATGGTGTAGCTTTAATGATGCATATATACAAATATATATAATGATTAAAATGTAGATTCAAAAGCATAGAAATATAAGTAAGTTAAATGTTGTGTCTAATAACTATGGAAAGCAAGCATGCCATGGAGAGAATGCAGCTTTCTCATTTCAGTGATGCTTGGAATGTAGGCATGTCATACTATGAGAGAACATTCCACTTTGCTATGATGTTGTTGTTTACTTTTGTTTGCATTCTATGGTAATCCGTTGCTGCTTTCCTGTGTGCCTGGCTGTATTACTATGCAGCTGGAGGTCCTTTTATCTTAAAGACAACTTAAATCAATAGTACATAAAACGTACGTGTGTCCGGATGTCCATACTTAACAGTTTCCACAAGTGGTGTAGTGGTAGGCCTGCCTGAATGGGTACCCCGAACATTAAGGCTGCAGGACTGACTTGAGTTGCAGTGTGGGGGGTCAGCCGGTATGGCCGGAGGAACTTGTAGATTTCGGGTATCCATTGTGCCCTTTATCTTTTGCGATCCTTACTGATTTGTTTATGGAGGCCATAAACCTTTCGGCGTCCCCATTGGTTTGTGGCCAGCACGGGGTAATGTGGTGGTGCCGGATCCCTAGGCTGTTGACGAACCGTCTGAAGTCTTTGCTTGTGAAGGGTAAGCCATTGTCGCTTTTTATGGAGGAAGGGATGCCATGAACTGCGAACATCTTCTCCAGCGTGGTGGTGACTGACACTGCATCTGTCGAGTTTACTGGCTCCACCTCAGGGTATCAGGTGTACTCGTCAAAGGCCACGAGGAGGTATGCTTCGCTTGCGATGGTGCAAAAGCCAATGCTTATGGCGTCCCAGCGGCTTTCGCTCCTTGGGGGACACTCCATGGGTTCAGGTGGTCTTGGCCGGCCTGTGGCTAGACATGCGGTGCAGGTTTCGACGAGTGCCATAACCTTTAGTTGTATTTGCGGCATCCACACGCAGGATTTGAGGATAGCATGTGTCTTGATTATTCCTTGCTGGCCTTCATGTGCTTGTTTGAGGGCCTTTTCGTGAAGAGTGGTTGGCAGTACTATACAAAGGCCTTTCAGGATGAGGCCTTCGAGCGATATCGAAAGTTAATGGCGTATTCCAAGCAGTGCCTGTATCATTTCCTGTGCTTGGGGCGTCTTCTGGGCAACGGCCTTGAGGAAGGTCTTCCACTCTCCAGTCAGGAGTTAGCTGGAGGCAGGGGTCTTTGTCAGTTTCTTCAGTGATTTCATCGATCTTCATGGTCTTAGGCTTAGCACAGGCAATGACTTGGCACACATGCTCCTCTATCACCTTGGCTGCTTCACGTTCTGTGGCGGTGGCAGCTCGGGGTGCCATGACAGGAAGTCGCTGGGTTGTTGGCCCCTGCCCGGTATTGTACCTCAAGATCAAATTGTTGCAGCTGGAGCATCCAGCGCTCAATCCTGGTTGGGGGATGTGGCACCGATCCTTTGAATATGGGGACCAAAGGTTTGTGGCCTGTCAGCACCTTCACTGGGTGTCCCAGGATGTATACGTGGAAGTGCTTGCATTCCCATATGATGGCCAATTCTTCTTTTTCAATGTGGGCATAGTTCCGTTCGGTTGGGGTGAGGACCCTGCTTGCATATGCGATGAGGAAGATGGTTACATCTTTGTCTGTTTGTTTGAGCATGGGCCGAGCCCCACCGGGCTGGCATCCACCAGTAGCTCTGTTGTGCGCTTTGTATCGAAGAACGCCATGGTGACCTCACTAGAGAGAGAGTCTTTGATCTTCTGAAATGCATCTTCTTGGGTTTCCCCTCACTCCCAGGGTGTCTTTGTTTTCGGGAGTTCCCGCAGGGGGGTGGCGATAGTGGCCAATTTGGGATGAATTGCCCGCAGTAATCACCATACCTAAGAAGCTCTGCATTTCAGTTGCTGTGGTTGGGGCTTGCGCGTTCTTGATGCCTTCTACTTTTCCTGGGTCAGGTGATACGCCCTTTTCATTGAAGACGCAGCCAAAGAAGCTCAGGGTGGATTTCACGAATTCACACTTTTCTTCGTGTAGTGTTAGTCCTGACTCTTCTAGCCGCAGTAAAGTGGCTGCTAGCCGTTTGTTGTGTTCTTTCTCGGTTTTGCCATAGACCAAGATGTCTATGCTGACATTTGTGACTCCTGGAAGGTCTTGGAGAACCTTGCTTATCTCATGCTGGAATACTTCGGCAGCTGATGATATGCCGAAATTGAGATGGCGGTACCGTCTTAGCTCCAGATGCGAAGAAAATGTTGTGATGTAGCATGATTCTTTCGATAGGCGAATTTGATGGTAGCCTGATCGTAAATCCAGCTTGCTAAAGATGGTAGCGCCGGTCAGCTCCACATTCAGCTCGTCTATCATGGGAGTTATATGTCATTCCCTCCCTATCGCCACGTTCGGGAGGCGCATGTCAATACATATGCGCACCACTTGTGGTTGTTTGGCCTTTGCTGTTACTACCATGGGCGTCTCCCAGGGGGTGGGGCCAGTGGTCTTTTCAATGATCCAGAGGTCTTCCAGTTTGTTTAGTTCTGCTTCTATTGCTTCCCTCATGTGGAAGGGGACTCTCCCATGTCGTACTGCTCGTGGTTCTATCGTGGGATCAATGTGGAGTTTTACTGATCTTCCTTTAAGGCACCCAATGCCTTCGAACAGGTGATCATTTCCTTGGACTGAATTGCGAAGTTGAACTGAATAAGTTCTAGTTGTTCTGCTGGTGGGCAACTGAGTAGGGTTTTTATTCCTGCGTCTATGACGTGAATGTGAGTTTTGCAGCTCTTTCCATGATGTGTATGAACAGTCTTGAGGTACCCCACAACGGGGAGGGTCTTTTTGCAGCCATAAGCATATTACGGTCCTTCACCGAAGGAGGGGTCTGGGATCGAGTTTATCAAAAATGGTGGTCGGCATGACATTTACCGTGGCCCCTGTGTCAATCATCATAGTTACAGGGATGTCTCCCACTGTCATGGTGTAGCAGCATGATTTGTTTTCACTGGTTTGCTTACCTTATCTGGGCTTAACCGCCGATATCATGTGGACCTTTTCTCACCTGGGGTTGCGGTGTCTGTTTGCATAGCTTGGGGATTGTTCTCTGCTTGATTGTCTGTCGTCACTGCTGTCACTGTCAGTGTCTTCTTCTATTGCTTGAGCCCGTCCTTTCCTGCCTTCTCGTGCTTTGCATGGCTGTCTCCTCTACCGGCAGTCATGCTGTCTTGAGTGGTCTGGTTGTACGCCACAGGGCCTTGCATCATTTTTCCAGTCCAGGGTGTTCCTACGGGCAAGTGATCCCTGGCCTTTTGGGAACTCAGGCACACCGATGCATAATGGTTTGGCATAATGAATGCATTTGTGGCAAGTTGTGCCATATGCCGGGTAGGGTTCGCCTCTATGCTGCTGTCCGCTAGACCATAGGCAGCTGCAGCTTTTCGGTCAGGTGGCTGGCTGCCCTTGGCAGGGTCTGTGCTGCCGCAGGCCATTGACCATGGTCATGCTGTTGTGTGATGTTTCGGTGTCCAATGACAGACGGCTGATTATCTGCTCCATCTCGAGACACGTGCTCGTCGGTTCTTTCAGGCAGTCGCCCAATGGATAGGATGGTGTCCAGTTGCAGGTTTGTCTTCAATAGGATGGACTGCCGGAGCTTGTCTGAGGATAGTCCGTGTATTACCTGTTGCCTCAACGCAAACTCTTCATCCGGGAAGTTATAGCTGAGGGCCATTTCCCGCAGTCTGCTGTGGAAGACATCGATGTTCTCCTGCGGGCGCTGTCTGGCTTGGCTCATTTTGAGCCTTTCAAAGTCAGGGCTGACTTTAGATGCATTAAACAGTCGAAGGGCCATGGTGCCCAAATTGAGCATGAGGAAGGTTCTCTTCTTCTCGCTGGTGTTGTCTCGTGTCTTGGTACTCAACTTGAACTGCTGGTTCCAGAGCTCCTAGCGGAGCCCTGTGCAGGTCCCCAAGGGGTGAAAAGGTTTCATGAAGGTCCCCTGTGTGGTGTCTAGCCATGTGCTGGTGTCGGGATTTTGACCTTGTTGCCTCTGTGGTGTTGCTGTGAAGTTGTCAGCCATGTTCCAAGGTGCACAGGGTATGCTTGCCATGTGTCTTCGTTCGTGCACCAGTAGTGTCCTTGCTCGTGCCTCGCAGTGCTGTGGGGTTGGGGCCCAATTGCGTGGTTTTGGCTGTGTGTGGGCGATGTCCCGGGTGGCTAAGCAGGAAAAGAAGAGTCCTTGCCAGTGGGGACGTTGGCTGTGGCTTGTGCTTTTGTGTCGTGAGTCGGCCGCCTGATACGGGTGCTCCCACTGTGTGGTCCTGGCCTTGGTTGCCTCTCAGAGTCATTAGGTAGCTCTGGGCGTCCTGAGGAGTGTCCCTGGGCTTTGCATGGGGCCTTGGGAGTCCCACTGTGTTTACGCCATGGGTGCTGCCGCCTGTGGAGCATTCGCATCCGTGTGGCCAGGTTCCACATGTGTGTTGGGCCTTCTGCACCGGCCTGTGGGTTGCTGGGTGCATGGGGCTGAATTTTTTCTTTCTTTTTTTCCAGTACTCAGGCACCTGGCTGAGAGGGCGCGATAACAATCAGCGGGCCCTGGGGGTACCTGGATCGCGGATGCAGAGTGGTGTGGCTCGCCTCTCCTGCTGCTGCGTTCTGGGGCTGGCCGATGTGTTGTCACCGCCCAGACAATGTGGGGGGATGGGCGCGACACGGGTCAGTGGGCCCTGGGGTGCCTGGAGCATGTATGGGTCGGGCGTGACCCACTGCGGTAGGGCTGTGCTGGGTGGGCATTTGTCTTCCAACTTGTCGCCAGTGTGATGAGGGGCCTGGCGATCTGGGGGCCGGGCCTGCAGGTGTGTGAGGCGCAGCGTGGGCAAGCGCGGAACAGACAGATACTGACACGGTAGCTCTGGTGTCAGAGCGGCAACCGGCCTTCGCAGTCTTTCCCCTCACCTTTATTCCTTTGCCCACGTGATGCTTATCACGTAGACATCACACCTGGGAGCCTTCATATTTGAGTGTATCTTTCCCTTGGCATACCCGCAGCATTTTCCACGCTGCAGGCAACGTTCCTCCACACTTTATATTTAAGTTAGCGTGTTCAGAGCCGTCTGGCTTCCAGAGGCATTCTATCTCTATGCCAAGACGGGAGTAAGAGCATTCCATTGGCTCGCTTCCATGGGCCAGCCCACCTCTGAGGCCCCTTTATGACATCATATGTTTGTCACGTAGTAAGTAAGACTTTACGTCCTTTAATTTCGGACTTGATTGGAAACACCTATGCTTTCCTTCACCGCGCTACAGAACTAACGTGGTTAGTGATTTTAGCGTTCCAGCACACGCAGCAAGGTATTTGACATATTTGGCAATTTTGAATAGTTTTCACCACTTCCATGTGAGCCCCCTTTTTTGTCTTGAGCCCCGTTCTTTGTTCTTCACCCGTGATTCTATTTCCGGCTGACATTGTGTTGAGTTTGGCAACCGGACACAAGCAGGAGAGTGGCAGATATTGTATTAAGTATATAGCTCCATAAGTGAGCCACAGGACAGGTTCTGGAACTTGGACAAATGAAAACACAACATCAACATAACACATCTCCACCTTATATCAATCAAAACATTAATCACAAAAAAAGTCTCTGAAACAAATGGCATCTTCTTGGTCCTTCCTTTTGGTAAATCCGTGATCTGACCACCAACTCCACCAGTCTTGTCAAACACTACATCCTCCTCCACATCCACCTTAGAGTCATACTCCTCTACAGCAGCCGCATCTCTCATCCCTGCATCACACTTGACTAATCTCCCTTTAGACCAAACCTCTCCCCCTTCTACAATCACAACACCATCCCGAACAGCTGTGATCCTCTTGGGGCCCAAAAACTTACTCTACATGCACTTAGACCTAAATCTGGGATTTTTTATCAACAAAACAAATTCCCCCACATCCCACTCCTGCACCTTTACATTAGCTGCAATCTGCAATGTCAAAGGTTTGTTTGTACTCATCCTGAGTCTTCACAATCAATCTCATGTCCTCCTCTCGATCAACCTCCACACACCCTGATAAACCTTAACAACCAGGGCACAACTTTGTGGTGTCCGGTCAAATGGTTGAAAATAAATGGTCGAATGACCATTTGATCGAATCAAAATGGTCGGAAAAAAAAGGTCGATTTTTTTATTTATTTATTTTTTTTTTTTAAGTTTTAAAAAATAAAAATAAACATTCGACCTTTTTTTTCGACCATTTTACTTCGATCAAATGGTCATTCGACCATTTGGTTTTCGACCAAATGACTAGTAACCCAACTTTGTAGCTGGCTGACGACCCTTCAAGAAATCTTGGTGATGGAATGAGGTGTGATGCAGTAATTCTAAACCATTTCCTTTAAGACCTCCATCCAGGGTAGCCCAGACCTGAGTGTCAACTGTATACCACCTTGGAGAAACCTGTTGGCCCTTTCTACTAAACCATTTGCCCTAGGGTGGTATAACGCTGTGCGTAAATGTCGAATACCTTACCGTACTAGAAACAATTTCATCCTTTCCAAGCAAAATTGAACTCCATTGTCCATAATAATTTCGGACAGAAAACCCTCTCTAACAATTCTCCTGTGCTGGCCTCCCTCAGAGCCTTCCACTCTAACCACTTTGTGTGGTAATCAACCATCACCACTACAAACCTAAAGCCATCCCCCAACCCTTGGATGGGACCCCTAAGATCCACAGCTACCTTCTTCCAGGGTTCACTCGGAACCTGCACAGGAGAGAGAGGGATCTCTCTCACAAGCTTATTTTTGTCACTCATCTCACACTCCCTACATTGGAGAACCTTCCTATACACCTTGCTGTCCATACCCGGCCACCAAAACGATTGCATCAAAAGTCTTTTCGTTCCCCCCCATCCCGAGATGGCCCTGATGAGATACGTTGATCAATCTACTCGTAACACCCTCAGGGGGAATAACTTTAGAACCTCTCCTTATTCTACAGCCATCCTCCGATAAACTCAACTCCTCCTTTACTTCAAAAAAAGATCAAAATTCCTGTCCAACTTTTCTCTCTTAGGCCATCCTCCTACCGTCCATTCCTTCACTCTAATCAGTGTCACATCCTCTCCACCCGCTATTGTCCACTCTTCCTTATCCACAGCACCTCCCACAATGTTTGCAATTGTCATGTCCTCCTCCTGGGAATCCCAACTTCTCCCACCTCCTCCATTGGTAAGCGTGAAAGACAATCTGCTACAACGTTCTCCCTGCCCGGCACTTAGCACATCCTGAAACTGCATCCTTGTAGACCAAGCATCCACCTAGAAATCCTGGGAGATCCCCTCACCCAACCTTCACTATTCATCAACTGTACAAGGGGTTTGTGATCTGTCTTGACCAAAAACTCCTGGCCCCACAAAAAAAAAACTTGAAGTGAGCTACTGCCCAATATACTGCTAAAGCTTCCCTTTCAATAATGGAGTAATTCCTCTCGGCACCCCCTAATGGTCTTGAAGCGAAAGCAATGATATGCTCTTCCTTCCCTGAATCAATCTGCAACAGTGAGGCTCCCAATCCCAACAAACCCATATCCACTGATAATACCGTTGTCCTACCACACACAAAACCTCCCAACGATGGTGCATTACCAATCCCCTCTTTAATTCTCATGAATGCTTGCTGACATTCCTCGGACCAGTTAACATTGACACCTTTTTTCATTAACTCCCTCAATGGACTGGAAATGATGACAACATTATTTACAAACTTATGGTAGAATTCGGCCCTACCCATAAAAGATCTCAATTGTTCTTTGTCCATAGGCGCCGAAGCCTTGCATACCAGACTAAACTTGGGTGAAACACCTTCACCTGAAATTTTGTGCCCTAAGTACTCTACTTCTCTTATACCAATCCTACACTTATTGCTTTGCACGGTGAAACCAGCATTCCTCAATCTCTCCAGCACAGACCTCAGCAAAGTGTCATGTTGTCCTTCACTCTCAGCAAACATAAGTATGTCATCCTGAAAGACCACCACATTCGCCATCCCTCTTAACACTTCCTCCATCATTCTCTGAAATACTGAGGCAGCTGACGCCAAATCAAACGGCATTCGCAAGTACTTAAATGTTCCTTCAGGAGTTATAAATGCTGTGACATCTTGACTCTTCTTCGACAGTGGCACTTGATGGAATGCAGCAGAGAGATTGATGACAGAAAACCAACTGGATTCTCCCAATGTTGCTAGAGTCTCCGAAATAATCGGCAAGGGATGTCTTTCGACAAGGATATTTTTGTTAAGTTCCCTGAGATCAACGCACAGTCTCAACTTCCCATATCTCTTGGCTACCAGGCCCACTGGGGACAGCCATTCCCTCCCTTGGATGCGTTCAATTACACCATTCCGGAGACGATTGGCCAACTCTTCATGGAGTTGCTGCCTCATCTTCAGTGGCACCGGCCTCACTTTGTGAACTACTGGTTGTGCTTTGGCCTTTAGTTTAACGTCATGTTCAAAATCTCTTAGTTTCCCTAAACTTTCCGTGAGCACCTCTGGAAACTCCCTGGACCACTTGTCACTTACTTCGGCTATGGTGACAGGAGTCTCTGCACTTGCTTGGATTGTCACACCCAATTTCCTTTGTTCCTCCCATCCTAAAAGCAAGGTGCCTTTCTTTGCAACCAAATTGTCAGATCTGCACTCCCTTCCTTTGTACCACACTTTACCTTGGAATTCACCTAACAGGTCAATGGCTGTCTCTCCATATCCGCATGGCTGCACTTTGGCTGGTAATATGTCCTGTACACTCTTGCTTAACTTATTCTTGAATAGGTCTTCTGACACGATGGTCCAAGGCGAAGCCGAATCAACTTTCATTTTTAAACTGCATCCATCCACCTTGAAGTTGTCCACGGGACTACTCGCCCGAGACTGCAGAAATTTCCAACACATGACGTGATGTGCTCTCTTGACTGGGTGTCACAACCACTCTTGAAGACTGGGATCATTATTGAATCCCTCTGCTCCACCATGTTTATACTTGACTCCCTGCACATGTGTGCAAAGTGAACTTTACGTTTGCACTTGAAACACTCTGCAGATTTGGCTGGACAGAATGCACTATTCGTCACGTGCCTTGAGCTCCCACACTTACAACACTTCTGTCCCCCCCACTCCTTCCTTATGCCTTGACCAGGTAACTTTGTCTTTGGAGCAACTGCACAAACTTCCTGCATCACTTGTTTTCCCACTTTCATTTCCTTCATATATTGTGAGGTTTGTTCTATACTGCGTGTGAGTGCCATAGCCCGCTCCAATGACATATCCCTGTCCAGCAACTTTTCCTGCATCCTTGGGTTGTTGGTGCACCTGACCAGCTGCTCCCTAATCAAAGAGTCGGTTAGCTCCCCGAACTCACAGGTGTGACTCAATGTCCTTAATGAAGCTACATGGGTTTTCACCGATTCAGCATTATGTTGGCTCCGTTGAAAAAACTTGTGCCTCTCGAAAGTAACATTCTTTTTAGGCTCGAAGTGGTCCTCAATCTTTTTGATTGCTGCTGTGTATTCATTGAGGACCCCTGCTCCCCCTCCGATTGACCTACAAGGCCATCAAATACACAGCGACCTTCAGGGCCCAGGTTATGCAGCAGTAGAGCCTTCCTTCTGGCTGCGCCAAATCTGTCACCCCCTATGGCCACAAGGTAATTTTCAAACATCCTCTTCCATCTTTCCCACCTGATGGGAGGAGTTCCACGTTCTGCCAGGAAAGGAGAGGGTGGTGGGATGGCAGCAGCCATTGTCTCTGCCTCTTGGTCACCAACCAACACGTTGGCAATGTTTGTTTATATGGTACTCTCTAATTGAGCTGGTGTGAAGCTCTCCAAGGCTCTGACACTGAAATGTGAGGCTCTTAGTGGTGATACATGATCCTCCTCTTTTTTTTTATATATGTTTGGGTCCTTTCAAGTTGCCTGAAGCGTCTGCTGTAGGCCCAGCACTAATGAAATTGTTCCTGTGCTTGTAAGCACCTCCTAACATGAGATACATGCGTCGTGACACTGTAGCCTTCCTCTGTCGGGCTCTCTCTTCACTCGATGCAGCTAGGGCTGTCTCCGGCGGCGCGCTGCATTGCCAGGGCAACATGACAACAAAGAGGTGGGCGGGGCCTAGCATACCTCGCAGCTGCTTGTCCTCGCGCTGCGTACCGCTTGTGCGTGCAAGTGGGGTTGGATTTGGCGTGATCTGGCCCTCGCTCCCCTTCAACTGCCCCACGTTTCCGCTCTTACCTGAGAGTCATGGATGGCCGCTGTGCCTGCTGCTCTGCTCTCAGACCTCCTCCTCACGATGGGCTGAGCACCCTAAGAAGGCCTTCTGCCGTTAGCAGTGGGCGGATCTTCAATCCTCTCCAGCTTCCACACCACCTGGAGCTGGATATCCTCGTCGCCAGTGTTTAGTTTGGCAACCGGACACAAGTAGGAGAGTGGCAGATATATTATTAAGTATATAGCGAAGCGAGCAGCAGGCACCCAGCCCAGCTCACCTCCATAACTGAAATGGTTCCAGAGCCTGCGACAGGTTCTGGAACCCAGACAAATGAAAACACAACATCAACATAACACATTGTCCTCATGTTTACAGGTAACATGGCTCTGCCGCCTCATAGTATTTGCCCTATGATTGAGTCCTCCTTTTCAATGTATTCCGGTAGGATGTAGTTTTACTAGTTGGCTTCATGATATCACTCGGAACTGATGCAGTTCCTGACCTCTGCCTTCTACTTTTTTTGCAGCAGCATATGCACTTGTCAAGTATTTGCTGTACACAGTCTTTGTACCTTTGATTGTCTGATGCCATCCCTGATGTCCCGTGAAGTTTTGTGGTTTTGGTGAGTGGATTCACCATGTGAGTTAGAGTTTTGAGGCAGCTTGTCTTGACATAAAAAGACTTCATTTTAACCTTCAATTTAAATTTTTGCATCTTTATTTGTATACAGGGTCACTCTGAGTTTTGGTCCTGACGAAGGTGGTTTATGAGTTTTGGTCCTGACGAAGGTGGTTTATTTATCCTCACCGCCGAAATGTACATAGCATGCTGTTGGTTCTTAAGTGATGCTGCATCCGTCTGAGTTTAGATTTTGCCTAAAAGATTAATTCGTAGCAGGGCCACGCCTTACCTTTAAATTCAGTAGAGGTGTTGTTTAGACTAGTCAGACTATGTTAGTAAGTAGGATCCCAGCTAAGCCTGATTTCTACTTCATGAGAATGTTTTTTTGTATGATATTTTGAATTAGCTGTTTTCTTATACAGGAATTTGTTTTTCCACTCCTGGCTAGAATATGATGTTCTAGATCAGGAGGACTATGAGGAATAAAGAAGGTGGCCATTGCTTAAAGCCACACAAACTGTCCTGTTTGTTTATATTCAGGTTATTTAGGGTTTTATCCACTGTCCGCACTCTGAGTATTGATGTATATTTGACATATATTTTCCTACTGTTCTCACTTTCCTCGGGGGGCAGAGGGGTGTTCTTTTCTTAGGATGCTTCTTTTACTTTTGTCAAATAATACATTATTTCTGCATATATGTAAGGGACTAACTTTTTGCAGTCTGCAGCAGTTGATAACTATTTAAATATGCAACTTGAGGTAAACAATTAATTTGAGTTAGCCTCATAACTATTTAATTCCCTGGTTCGAAGTAATGGTTTGCTTCTGAAAATATTTCAAGCATTTCTTTGCCACAGGGAACTCTCTTTGTGTAATGAGCGTCATTTGTATGCCTCAAAATACTAATTTGTGTAATTAAACCTCACATTAGCAAAATCGTTTTGGTATCCCTAAATGGATTGCCGTTCCTCTGCGTTTTAGGACTTCTGTCCTGCCCCTTCGGACAATTCCCAGGTCTGTTAGATTTTCCTATAAACTTTATTTTTCCAAGTATCAGGATTCCTTCTTTCAAGAGAGGCCTGGGAGATCAGGTTAAGCACCACTGATCTGCAGAACCCTCATTAGTGCATTATCTTAAACCCACTAGACACAGATGCAACCCATAAACGCCGGCTTAGGATTTACGGTCAAGTTCTTGTTCATCTCTGTGAGAAAGCATGATATCTGTTTTCACATCTCATTTTGGGGAAGTGGCATGAGCAGAATACACATGTCAAGAGTTTATTTCTAGCTTCCTTTAATGGAATCCTATTCACACTTTTAGCTTTTAAAATGTACATTTTCCTGTCCCCCTCCTTTTACATTTTCCCCGAAAACGCAGCAGCATAAAATATACATGTTTCCTTTCTTGAAACTGTGTTTTTCTTTCTCCTCAGGAAGTTAAGCAGTTCCCAATTTTAACAAAAGTTGTAGGTTATTTTCTAGTACTTGAAATCTTCATCTCAGGCCTTGTCAGTGTTTTTAGTGGCTGCAAAACATGCACATTTTGTTTGCAATTGTGTTTTCCACCTCCTGTGCGGCCGGCTGCAGCTAAAATATTGTTTTTAAACAATGCCTTGCTTTGCATCTTTTCCCAGTGTTCGACTAAAGAATGGCTGTGAACCACCATAAGGCACTCACATCTGCAGGGCTGAGGGATTGACGAATCTACCAATCACTGGCTCTCAGACATTCAAAGAATTGGTGCCCATCCAATCCTGGATAGTCATACAATTCCCTCGCGTGACATTGCACGCACAGAAATGTGGATTAGGACACGTATTAGATACTTTTATCCAACCAAAAATGGTTCCCATTAATTTATCCTGACTTTGTGAGCTCTGTGCAGAGCCTGTGAAAGACAATGGCAATATATGGTCGTACCTAGCAACAAACATGAGGAAGAAGACAAACAAAGCCATTGGTGCTGGTCACAGGGCCTAAAACAAACGAGCTAGCCATTTTGGAAGCCTAATAGACAAATGTTATTGTTAAAGGATATTTATACTGCGCACTATCACCACTGGAGTGGTCCCCTGGTGCTTTGGCCGATCTGATAAAAAGGGGGTCGGTTGGCGTACGTTAGTGGGACAAAGTCTGGAGAAAGAGCAAGGGAGCTGTGATGTGCTGTTGGCAGCTTCAGTTCGGTTTACACCGTTCGCTGATCTTGTTGGTGTGGTATCCGGTCGGTATACGTTGTGTGCTTTTGTGTAAGGCTATGTGTGGTTTGTCCCGGCCTTCCGGGCATGTTTTTGTTTCCAGGATTTGCGGGTTCAAGTCTTTTCTGAAGAGAATCGCCGTGCCCCCCTTTTTGCTTGGGCCGGAGGCAAAAAATTGAAGCGGGAATGATCGAGAACGAAGCCGGGTCACGTCCGCCGGCAGCAAGTGGGTCTCTTGGAGCATCGCTATCGCAGCGTTTTCGTCCTGGAGCTTTAATAAGATTGCCTTTCGTTTGTTAGGGGAGTTCAGTACGTTAACATTTAGGGAGAGGATTCGCAGAACTTGGTGGTCCAGAGGTGTCCCATTCTCTATCTCTTGAGTTGGGGGGGGGTGTTTGGGTCGGTGGTTCAGCTGCCATGTTCGTCATGAGATCTTGTAGTACCATCCTGCACTTGAGGTTTTAACGCGGACCCCAACGGGGGGCCGCAACTTTAACTGGTGGGTAGACCGACATTGTAAGTACGGGCATACCCTTGGCCAACGGGGCCGGTTGTCCCATCGCGTATCAAGTACTGTGGGTTTCCAAGGAACGAAAGTTGGAAAGTGTCCTTGGAGTGGGTATGAACCGTGGGTATGGTCCGCCGTCTCCTCCCTCGAGGCTCGTCAGACTAGGCGTTATGTGGCGGGTCCGAATTCAGGCCGGGTCAGAGGAGACCAGGGAAAGATGCAGTTGGAACCTGGAGGTGCGGGGGGCGCCATTGCTCATCTCTTTTTGTTGATCCGCTGGGTTGATGACCATGGCGTACAGTTAGGTTTTGGGAGGAAAGCGGCCCGGAGTCCTCAGCTCCCTCCGGGGTTGGTGTGGAGAGTTCCTGGGGCGAAGTTGGATGCATGATCCTCTCCGCATCCTCCAAGTGACTGATCCGGCGTAGGGTGCCTTTATATGTGAATTGTAGAGCCGCTGGAAACAGCCATCTGTAGCAGACTTGCTGCTCCTGAAGGAACAGTGCCAGGGGTCGGAGTGCTCTTCTTTTCTGAAGGGTGAGTGGTGAGAGGTCCTGATATATTTGGAGTGGCGTGCTCTGAAACGTAATTTCCTCCCCTTGGCGGCTGATCGCCGAAATCGCTTCCTTGGTTGTGAAGAAGTGGACCCTCGTAATGACATCTGGGGGGGGGGTCAGAGACTGCCCCACGACGCGGGCGAAGTCAATGGGTGCGATCTAGCAAGAGCTGAGATTTATCCAGGTCTGGGAGGAGGGCCTCAAAGAAGCGTCCCACGTAGTCCGCTAGTTTGTTGTCGGGGACGGAGGTTGGGACCCCCCCGAATGCGGAGATTATTGCGGCGCGCCCTATTTTCAAGGTCCTCATGTTTAAACTCCAGGATCTCGCATTTCTGATGCAGGGAGTCAATGGCTCTTCGCATTTCCCCTAGAGTGGTAGCGTGGTCCCGCGAGTGGTCTTCGATTTCTCCGAGCCTCTGTTCGGCCTCCGTAACCCTTTGGTCTGTCTGTTCGATTTTGGTGGTGAGTTCTGATAGGCATGAGCGGAACTCCGACTTGATGTCCGCCATGAAGGCTTATCAGGTCCCCTTTGGTAGCGAGGGCTCCCCCGTCCTCCTGTTGTTTCTGTGGGGTGAGTTTGGGGGGCTCTTGCTTCTTGCTTTTATCTAGTGTAGTGAGCATGGTGGAGATATCTGCGCCCTTGCCAACCTTCGTTTGCCTAGACATGATGATCGTGTTTGGGGGTCTTGGCTGGAAGAGTTGCGGCGGGGCCAAAGCTGTGCGCCAGCCGCCTAGGAGAGTTCAAGCATGGGAGTGCGAGTGAGAAGTCGGAGTAGCTGTGATTCCGCAGTAGTCTGGGTCGCTAGCTGGATGAGTGGGCCGGGGCGCCCCAGGAAGCACTGAGTGGTGCGTGAAGGGAGGGCCCGCGAGGTCGAGCTTCTCTGGGTGGCTCTCGGGGCTTATCTCGTGGCCTCCGTATTTCCCCTGTCGACCTGGCCGAGTGCAGCCCCCGATGAAGTTCTTACATGTTCTCTGGGCAACCCCGGCACGATCTGGCCTGATCCGTGTTGGCAGGTCCGTCTGCTACTCCTCATCGGTCCCCCTGAAGCCCGTCACCATCAGGTTCGCAGTATGTTGTTGAGTTCCGGCGCGGCCGCCATCTTGGTTTCTTCGAATGGCGACGGGGAGCGGTTCGGTCGCTAAGTTCTAGGAGAACGCTCCAGCGTTCGGGGGTCATTGTAAGCCAGGTTGTGCCTCATCGGTTCCGATCGCTGTAGATGGCATTGGCGACTTGGATACTCGGTCAGAACCGCTTGAATTTGGCGGTGGCGGACATCCCATGGGCGGCCTCAAGGGAGCGACCACATCGATGGCGCTCCAAGCCACGCCCCAGAAATATTTCATTGTTACACAACGGCCTGGTTCATAGTCCATTGCGACACGGGGGATTTGTTAAGGTGGGTGTGAGACGGGGTGGGTGCCTTCTCAAAGTAGAATCTGAAATAAATATAAAAAGCGTTTTTATTGTGACCTAAAATCTGAGTATGCAGATTGAATGGAGCAGATGCAACAAGTACAAGGTGATCTAGAAGAGACCACCCAGGCCAAAGCTGTGCAGAGACAGGAGATTCATCTCCTGCAACAAAAATGGTCTGAGTGTTCCCAAGCAATACAAGAGGCGCAGAAAAGAAATGAGGCCCTTTGTGATGAGAACAGGGGATTCGAGAGCCAGGTAGCAGCACAAGGGAAGGTGATAGAGGTAAGTCAAGCATTGATAGCAGAGCAAAAGACTCAGGCCGTTGCCTACCATCAGGAGATAGGGGCTGAGAATGAGAAACTTGAGCTATTAGAAAAAGAGCGTGTTAGGTTGGATCAAAATTTGAGGGACCCCGAACAAGAAGAGAGGGACAGGGCTATCCCTGATCACAGTGTGATGCCCTCTGTACTAAGGACCTCATACCCATTTTCCACATTGTATGCACAAGGCACTGCTGACTTCATGTCCACCAGTTCACAAGAACCGGGGACCATGAGGCAGTCAGACTCAAGTAGGCCCAGCATGATTGAGCAGGCAGGCCACCACCCATCAGAGATTGATGGACGGGCATCCCTGCACAGGTTAAAAATATTATGGCTGATGTATCTGACCAGGAAGACTCCAATAAGGAGAAAATCAGGGAGATAGACTTGAAGAAACATCAACTACAAAGGGACCATTTGGTTTGATTTGCAGAGAAAAAAGAGCATGAACAAACCATGAACAAAATAGTATTCTGAAAACCTCCACCCAATCAGGGAGATGGGGGAGGGGATTTCTCCACCAACCCTGGAAGCAGGGAGGAGTCAGAAGACTAGTCTCATGTGTGAAAGAGGAAGTCCAAGGGGAGTGACCCAGAGAGCCTAAAGCACAACAGGGGAGATGAGACTAGGCCCCATCATTCTGGGGGAGGCTCACAAGCTCAAAGATTAATGGAGTGCCTCGAAGATAGGAATGGGACCTCAAATAGCAACAGCTCTGAGTCTGAGGGTAAATGGACTCGGGTGCAGCGGCAAAAGAAGGCTAACAAACAAAAGAGGACTCTGGTGAAAGACCCCATTAAACAGATTAAAGCTATCAGGCGTTTCATGACTTTGTACCACAAGAATGCCAAATATTCTGTCTGGAAGCATCTGGAGCTATATGAACAGATGATGACATCTTTTGACATTAATAATAACCAGAATTGTATAGAAATTGCAAAATGGACGTTCTCTCCAGAGTACTCTAGCTTCTTTGCTGGGCTGGAGGATCAAAACCATTCAAGGTGGTCCACCTACAAGGCGGCCATCGTGAAGCACTTCTCCAGGCACAGAAACCCCCAGGAGGCCTGCAAGGCAGCCCACAGTCTGCAGTGTGGAGAGGATCAAGCCCCAAGAGAATTTGTTCAGGAGCTAAAACGGGCCTTTGCGCAAACTACTGGGAGGGTGCGCACGGATATTAGGGAATTTCTAAATACCTATTTTCATGCACTCCCAAAATACATCATGACACAGTTGGTAAGGAATTTCCATGATGACAGGACCCTGGACTGGGTAATAGAGCAAGCTAGCCGGATCTACGAGGTCCAAAAACTTGTAGAAAACAAAAACCCAACCAAAAACCCCAAACCAAGCAACACCCCTGCTGCTGCCAAGGTGGCAGAGGTGAAGGTTGCCCCCATTTTGGACTTAGAAATGGGTGGGCCTAAAAATACACCTTCCCAAAACCAGCCAATTCAGAGGCAGAGAAGACCCTCTGACCAATCAGAAACAGGTGGGAGTCAGGTAGGGTACCCCTGCAAATGTGCTCCCTAACTCTGCCAGTTACATCAGCCCTAGGTACAAGGGCAACAGACCCATCTTGGCTCGGGGGGGTCCAATCAGGTGAGTACGGCCTCATGGAACTTCCCTCCAAACTTTCCTCAGGAGGGCAGTAAGCCTCCAAATCCTGGGTTAAGTTTCTTCCCCTGGTACCCTCAAAATTCCAAAATCCAGGACAACCCTCCTTACTCTCCCCACTTTCAGGAGCCCAGACCACCAAATACGGGAGAGGGGAGGCCAAGGGTGGTGGGCTACCAGGGAAACCCTCAGTACCCAGGTTATTCCGGAAGAAGGGATAGTTACCCTTCCCGAGAACCACCCAGATTTGACACAAGTCCCCAATACCAGCCAGATCGGGTGTCCCAACTGGAGCGCCAGGTCTAGAGCCTAACTCAGGATCTGAGTCATACATTGAGGGCTAAGCAGAAACCTCAGATGAACATGGCGGCCCTGAATAACTCAAACCAAGAAACAATGACGGGGAGAGAACCCTGATAACCAACCGGCTCCAGAGGAGGAGGCAAAGGAGGAAGGGGGATGCAAAGCCCTAGAGAAAGCTTGCTTCCTCACCTGTGAAAAGCCCATAGAAACCCAGAACCGGAACTAAAATCTCCTGCCTCCAAAAATCTGCAACCCAGGGAAGAGTGGGTGGGTAGGAGAAACAAAGAGACCAAAAAGACCAAAAAGACCCATTTTGTGGATGAGGTTAGTGTCCTGCAGTTTGAAGGGGAAGAATCTTTGGAGGGTTCTGGGAAAAAATTCTTCTCCTCCAGGGACGGGGAATTCCTCCCAAAGATAAATGGGTCCCAAAAGACCATCATTCAGACTGGGTAGGTGTGGGGACTGATTCAGAATCGCCCATCCCTGATCCCCAGAATTATCATCCAGAGAACATAATGACCACTGAGGGATCCTACCCCGCAAACTGGTTCTAGTGACTGTCTCCAGGTAAAGGGGGACAGCACAGAGCTAAGGGAAAAAGGGGATTCCGAAATCCCGCATTTTTCGGGATGCCAAATTTTCTTTACAGATTCCTGAACTCTGACACAGAATACTCTCCAAAACCCCACAGTGTCGCAGTCCAAAATAAAGAAACTAACCGCCTAGCTTGCTCAAAATGCCCATATCCTTTGCCCCTTGGAGGAGAAAGAAGGTAGGTTCTATGCCCCCGTCCAAGTGCAAGGGCAATGTGCTTTTTTAGCACTGGTGGGCACTGGATCCCAAGCCACTCTTCTGTCCAAAAGGGCATTTGAGCAGCTAAATTCAGGAAGAGGGGAGAAACACCAAATTCCTCTCACCCCTCTTCCTGGACAAGCCCAGAACTTCGACGGGAATGAAATTCCCGTAGAGGGGACTGTGGATCTGTGGATCCAAATTGGGCGACATAAGGTGAAACACCCGGTAATAGTCGTGACTCCAGAGGGAACCCCCTGTTTATTAGAGAATGACATCCTTCGGTCGTTGTCTCCCCTAATAGACTGTGCGAACAAGGTCCTCTGGACTCAGGCTAACCACCCAATAAAATTGAAACAAAGCATCAACTATGTCAGTTTAAATGGCACATGCCACATGGTTGAACAATGACCTGGCCATATTGAGTTCCATTTTAAAAACAATAATATACCTGACATTACTGTAATTGCTGTAGGACAACAAATTGGTGATGGGAACTCTCCATTTCTGAAAATCAACCTTCCTTCCAGGTTCAAGTGGCATTCCACACTGGAAGGAAATACCTTGACATTTTATACCGATCCGCAATTCGCAAATCCAAGACCTGTAGTAAAAAGTGATGAAAAACCAGCTCAAAGCTTGGCTGATATTCAGAAAATGGGTGGACAGCTGTTCCTACCTATTCAGTTAAATGAGGGAAGGAGCTGTTCTCGCCAGAGTATGCCTGAATAATGGAAAAAGCTTAATCAGCGAAGCATTGTTCAGGAAACTCCCAAAAGATCTGACCATTCCCACATTTAAATTGGTTGATAAGTGGGAAATGGGCCTGGAAACTCCCAATTCAAAACATCTCCTGCCTAGCAGGTGTATTATAAAAATGTCCAAAGGTGATAAAAGCATAGAGCATAACTGTTGGGTCATGTGAGATGTCCCCTCTGCATTCTATTTAGGCAGTGACATTCTCAATCGGTTCACAATTAATTTGGACCTCATAAATTACAAGGCCTTGTCCCGACTAGGGGGCAACCCTATGGGCTTGGACAAGTCTGAAAAGGCATTTCGGTCAGCTCAATTGCTACCGTATGCAGTTGAGATTCAAATTGGAGAGGAAATCACCATCCTAGGTTGGACCTGACAATTCCCACTTTACTTAAAAATTAAGAGAGGACAGAAACTCCAAAACCCGGACGCTTATGTACAACTCAATTCTCATCTCCAACAGCCAGGGTTGGGGTTAAACCCAACACCATTAGTTGACTTAGAACACAACACCATTCCAATATTGGTGGATAACAGGGACCCTAGGAGTATCACTCCGGGCGCAGACACCTTTTTTGGAATGGCGGTTGATGACCAGCATTTTTCCATGGACTTAGAAAATGAAATCATAGGACCAATCCCCAATGACTGCTATGACTGTGACAATGACATACTGCCAGAAAGGATCTTCACCCGGGAAGGGGGGAATTTCCTGGTGTACTCTTCCTAACCTTACGGGGGGGAAGAGGTGACCTGTAACATCAGGAAGAATGAGGTGATATTTCAGGTCCACAATGAGTGCCTCTCCTACCTGAAACCCTCCAGGTCAACACCCTCACCTGAGATCTCTCCACACAGCTGGAGGAGGCCGCTGAGATCGCAAAACCCGAGGTCTTTCCAGGCTTCAGATGGTTGAAGAACGGGTCAAACTCGCTGATGTCTGTGAGACTGAGGAACAAAAGCTTTTGTTGGATTTTCAAGATATCTTTGCTGTGGACTAGTACGACTGCGGTCGCACCGAGATACATTCTACCTAAATTCCCACGGACCCTGAAGTAACTCCTGTATTTGTGAGGCAATATCGCTTGCCACTCGTGTCTATGGAGTCCCTTACAGAAATCATCAAAAACCTAGAGTCCCGTGGGATAATTCATCCATTCCACAGAACCTTTAATAATCCGGTATTGGGGATTTTAAAACCAAATGGCCAATTGAGACTTTGTGCAGACCTTAGAGAGCTGAACAAACGGGTCCACATGTCCCGATGGGCTCTTCTCTACGTTGACCAGGGGCTGGCCCAGATCCAGGGGTCAAAGGTGTACACCGCCATTGACCTGACCAATGGATACTGGACAGTACCCGTCAGTAGGGAGGACCAGTACAAGATGGCCTTCGCCTTTGGGGGGCAGCAGTACACATGGACCCGAACTCCCTTTGGATACATAAACTCCGGCAATGAATTCAACATCAGATATGACCAAACAAGAAGAGTCCCCTCGTGCAAGGTTTGGCTGTCTTGCATGATTGTGCCTGAGAAAACTGTTTTGAGGACGAAAGTCTCAAAACCCAAGACAACATGGAGGCGTACCTGAATTCCCTGCACAAAGTCTATGAAGAAGGCACGTGCCAGGGGATGCCCACAGTTTATGTGTACGGGTGGTGCTCCTACCATGTTGACAACAACTGGAAAAAGGAACTTGCAGCCGGCGTTGGGGGTGCCTGGGTGGATGATGCCCCGGAACCCTCCACTGGGTACAAGATGGGTCCCCGCAGTAGTCAGATGGCGGAGTTGATGGCAGTTCACCAGGCCATCCTCACTGCCGTGTAACACCGACTCCATGAACTGGTCATAATCACTGATTCAGATTATGTCCGGAACGGGCTTGTGGAGCACCTGATCAATTGGAAAACCAGAGGCATGCTGTGTGCAAATAATAAACCACTCAAGCATGGCAAACTCATTCAAAATATTGATGATCTGGTCACCTCTAAAGGGATGATCATCTATTCGAATAAGATTAAGGGTCATTCCGGAATAGAGGGACCAGACAAAACTGGAAACGACCTGGCTGATCAGTTGGCCAAAACCAAATCAATCCAGGGGGATCTCCTTGAGATTGAGTCCCTGTTGGGGGAAATCCAGGTCACTGCTGTAACCAGGTCCCAAACACTTGCTAACAATGAGCTCTCAACTGCCCAGTGGAGTAAGGAGACCCCAGATGCTGATTTAATAATGGCACAAAAAGGGGATCCAATTATTGGGAAATTTTACCAACACATTGAGGACCCCTTGAACTTTCCTCTGACGGAAACCGATTGCATTGAGAAAGAGGATCTCTGGGTGTTGATGAAGCTTCCCAAAATGTTCCGAGTCCAAGATGGTTTGTTGGTAAGGAGATCCATCTCTAGATGTGACCAGTGGGTGGTCGCTACCTCATTCTGAAGCCTGATGCTAAGTCACGCCCATGACGCGGCTACAGCCGGTCATCGAGGGTTTCACACTACTTTAGAAATCTTGCAGGTGGTTGCATACTGGCCACACATGGAGCAGGACCTGACCAATATTTGAAGGGGTGCCTTGTGTGTGCACAATTTCAGCCAAGTTCACTCACACACCAAGCTCCCCTCCAGAAGAGGGGGATGACACTGCCTTGGTCCGATTTACAAGTAGATTTAATTGGGCACGTGATTCGCTCCTCTAGGGGGAACAAGTACATGTTAACAGTTACATGCTTGTTTACCAAATGGGTGGAATGTCTCCCGGCCCCAAATTGCAAGGCAGAAACAGCCGCTGCCCTGATGATCAACCACATCTTCTCGCGTTTTGGCCTTCCCCAAAGTATTGAGTCAGACCGAGGAAGTCACTTCACCAGCAAAGTGATGACAAAGATGGGAGATACTTGGGGTAAAAAGGAAACTCCATATTGCTTACCACCCATCCTCTAGTGGGGGAGTTGAGAGGTACCGTGTGGGATATTTTGACCCACTCAGCAGAATTCCCATTCATAACCAAGCTGCACTTCCGCAGTTAACAGCAAAATGGCCGCACTGGCTCCTTGGAGCATCATTGCCCCGCCTCAAAACTGCGTTTTGCAGCTACATCCAAATGATGGCTGCACTGGTTTACCAAGCACCATTGGGCAAGTTGGAACAGGGAGCACCCCGAAAAAGGTTGCCAGTGTATTTTCTTGTGCGCGCTAAAGAAGCGAATTGAAAAGCAGCGCTGTTCTGCTGCTTGCTGAAAAGTCCCATTGAAAAGGGAATATATTACATTAAAAAGGATGCTGCCCCACCTTCACTTCCTTCCGCACTTCCCTTAAATCTCTCCTCCTCCATTCTCCTCCTTGAAACCCCTTCCCCCTTCTGCTCCCCCTCCTTATTCTTTCCCCGACTATCTCCCCCCTCTCCTGCCTCCCCTCTCTTACCCTTCCCCTTCCCTCCTCCTACTCTTCTCCTCCACTCCCCCATCCAGTCCCACTCCCCTTTTCTCCCTTTCCCCTAAAGTCAATTGCTCTTCTCACTGTTTTGTTGATTGATTGATTCATATTGTAATTGCTTCAACCGTTATATTGTTTATGTTTTATGTATTATGTTGTTCCATTGTACAGCGCTTTGGTGTAAGGCGCTTTATAAATCAATAAATACAAATACAAATACAAACCCTAGCTCTAAGGGCATATGCCAATTTCAGTGGACATGTGTCTTGAACAGATTGCTGTATCAATGAAACTAACTAGGGCTGCAAAGCAATGTTTGGAATCCAGATGAGAGAGAAAATCTGAATTTGGAAGGGAAATCCCACGTGTCAAAATGTGTTTTTGCAAACCAAGAAAAATGCCTGTTTCAAAAGTACAATGTTGAATAAAGCCCTTTCCTTGCCTAGGAATGTCAGGGGGTGTTGTGTGAAAACCTAGATGGGATGTTTTGTTTCAACAGACATGATTCTGATGCAGAAAAATAAAATAACTAAGTAAAGACATTGGCTGCATTGTGGAGCTAGCCAAACAGGTTTTCTGCTTGGGGTGTTGCTAGCAACAGGAGAGGCCTTCCCCCCAAAAGAAGCCACACTAGATTCTGGGACACTTACGTGCTAGTTGTGCCCTTGGAAACTCTGAATAGGCCAAGAGAAAGAAATATCACCAAGAGAAAGAAATATCACACACTCGTCAGACTTCTGTCTGGGGTTCAGCTTCAGACAATAGATGTGGGACACCTACGTGTGATTTCTGGAAGTAACAACAATCCTCCACTCAAACCAAGGAGCTCCAAAGAATAACTCCATGACAACCCTGGGCTAAGCTGACATTTGCTGGTAGCCTGAAAAAATGGTCCTAGTTGAAGGACAAAGGCCAAAGGCCAAAGGCCAGCCCCATTTGGCTCAAAATACTATTTGATGAATAAACTTTTAAGACTGTTAATTTTGTAACCGGACAGTGCAGTCATGTAAACATTGTACAGTTTAAATGTGAATTTTGTGGCTTCTAAACAAGACATTGTGGCCGTCTATAGCATGTATGGGACGCAAACCCCAGTAAAATATGAATCATGGTAAAAATACACATGGTGGAACGTTAAAAATTAATATTAATATGCCCTATGATAATATGCACACACACCTAAAATCGCAAAAAATTATTAGAAGGGAGAAACAATGGCGTACAGACCTGGCAATGGGAACACCATGCTCTGTATAAAATATGTAATCTGTCTATGTAATTTGCGAATGTGCCACAACTGTACAAATGTGTAATTTATGTTAAGATTGATTTTTGGCAAAAAGGGCTGTGGGAAGGCTTTGCACCTCATAAAGACACAACCCCATAAACTGAGTCCCCTCCTAGAGGATGCAACCAATATTTCCTGACCTATCCGGTTCTTGGGGGTAGGTCTAGCTCAGTTCTGCCCATCAATAAACCCGGTGATGTCACCTGCTTTTATATAAAGGTTGGGATCTCACAGGGACAGGGACTCTCTCCTGAATTTCCAGCGCCTGCGTACACAGACATTCCAGATCCACCTTTGCAAGATTCCAGACCCTACTGCCAGGCCAAAGCATTGCTGACCCTATCCCAGCAAGGCCATTGATCCAGAAACCCCACTAAAAATCCCAATAACAAAGGGGGAAAGCTGTGGTACCCTTTTGGGGAGCATCCTGTGACTAGACCGGCTTCTTGCCCACTACCTGCATGCCCGCTGTACCTTTGCCATCCAGTGACCAGACTTGCCCAGCTGTTTGCTGTAAGGGGCGCCCGCCGTGAGGTGACCAGAACCCGGTTGACTGTCGCAAATCCCCAAACGCAAGTGTGGATTGTGAGTATTTCCCCCTCCCATAGCAACACATAGCCTACCCCATCTTGATACTTTGAGCCTCATTACGAGTTGCCCGGTAAAACCGGGTTCATTACTGGCATGCCGGAATGAGCGGGTCCGTACTCGTATGAACCCGCTAATAGTGGGTGATTATGAGTGCGCGAGCACGCGCGTCCCCCCATGCTGGTAGTGGCAATACCGCCATGCCGCTAAAGGGCCTCCAACTCCCCCATACCGGCATCACGGGACCGGCCCATAGCGGTACCGCCTCATACCAACCCCTAAATACCGGCATGGTAATACCGGCATGGTAATACCGGCACGGTAATACCGTGTTCGCAAAAAAAACGGACCCGGAAATTACATCATCGCGTAGGAACGGGAAATGGGCCGGCGGCCATCTCTAAAAACACAATCCATTGCCATCCTCCATAACCACCAGCCGATACTCGGAGAGCACAGTGGAAATCCATAGAGGATGTCAAAGGCTACCAGGAAGACCACCCCCGGCTGCGAAAACAGCGTTACTCAGACGCAGAGCTCACCATATTAGCGGACACTCTAGCTGCACATGCAGACACAATACAATCCCACGACAAGAAGCGGGAGGTGCAGCAACAAAAGAGGCAAATCTGGCAGGAGGTAGCCCGCAAGGTATCAGCCGTGATTCGCTCCTCTCAAGGTACTGCAGGAAGCGGTGGGATGACCTCCGGTTGAGGGTACGCAATATCATGGCCACCAATCGGAGGGAGGCCATGGCTACAGGCGGGGATGCCTACCCCCCTGCCAAATTGATGCCCTGGGAGGAGACGGCCAGCAGATTCATCAGTCCTGAGTCCATCGAGGGATTATGCGAGATGGAGACGGGTGCGGCATCAACCGCGGAAGGAGGTGAGTGACCCTGCAGATCCCTGTAGGGGAGACCATGAAGTAGCACAAGTGAAGTGGTAGAGAGTCTAGGCAAGGCAATGCCTGTCCCAACACCCACATGACCATACCCAAATGCAGATGGCGTGCCAAACGCTGCCACATTGAAACGCATGCTGAGTGCCCATCCCTTAACCAACACACAGCCAACACACCTGGAGCTTGCCCATGTGATACTTCACACAAACCCAAAATCAACGGCATGCCACCTGCCATGCAGTGAATGCTTACATGCCCCCTCTGAATACCCTGCGTGACACACCTGTAAGACATGAAAGCATGATCAAATGAATAATGAACAGCACCGCCACTGCCATGTCACACCATCACTGATGCCCTGCATCTCTTCTCCCCCCCCAGGCACTGATGAGGAAGAAGCAACCCAGGAGACAATTGCAAGGGCATCCACCTCACACCGTAAGAAGAGGGCAACCACCGCCACCTCTGCTGTAGACAAGCAGGCCACACCCACACCTGTCCAAAGGGAGTCCCTGGAAGCACCCGCCTCCACTGGGGAAGAACTTGATGCCAGTGTGGAGCCTGAGGGAGACACCGAGGTGACATGCCTGGCCACCCCGAGCCCACCCCCTCGCCCCGACTCCTGCAGTCACCCACCTGCAGTGAAGTTGATCCCTGCCTCCGTGACTGTGACCTACCCACCTCTGGGGAGTCCAGTCCTGAAAATGCCATCCACGTGACTGCACAACCCACCACTCCAGCCCCCTCCAGAACCCTGGAGACATGATTGTCGATGTTGGAGGCCCAACAGGAGGCCATGTTAGACCTACTCCGCCAGTACATAGCGGACGGGGAGGAAACCAGGCGGGGTATTGCCACAGCAATTGCAGGGACCACAGCAGCCATTGAAGCAAACACAGCCGCTGTCAATGCATCGGCTCGGCTAATGAGGGACTGCCTGGGGGCAGTGACACAGGTGCTGACCTCAATGATGCTTCATATACAGCGGCCACGGCTTGCAGGAGGTGTGGAACCTGCCAGCGAATCACCCACTACCTCCACACCAGCTTGATCTGTCTCCACCAGCCCAGTGCGCCACACACGTAGGAGTGCAAGGCACACTGAAATGCCGCCTCTGGACAGGAAGAAGTCCCGGAAGTAGTGTGGGGGGACAATCGTAGTGGGACACAAGGTTGGGGGTGAAGGGGTGTATCTAGTGGAGTCTATTGGGGTGTTGGTGTTTGTTGGGGGGGTCAGGGAGTTTGTTGGGGGAGTCTGGGAGGGGGGAGTGGGCAGATTTTTGCTGTTGTAAATAATACACACGTTGTAATAAGAAAAATCCATGGCTGGACATTGTTATTTTTGTGTGCATCCATTTAATGTGGTACGGTGTTCAGTGCCCAACTCCCAACATTCCCTGTGTGCATGTCCACATTGGCCCAGTGTCTGACTGATGCAAGTCTTTCATAGTCCCTGTGTTTCAGAAGTATTCATGAATTAGTTCTTGGCGTACAGCATGGCCATCCCGTGCATCACGTACTGGCAGGCGGGCTACTTCACCTCCGTCTCCATCCTCATCATCCTCACCCGGCCCATGCATGTCAATGTCAGGTGGCAGTGGTACATTTCTCCGGACGCATATGTTGTGCAGCATGACACAAGCGATGGTGATCTTTCCCACCTTCTCAGGCCTATATAGGAGTGCCCCACCAGACCTGCTGAGGCAGCGGAACTGCCCCTTCAACAGGCCAAAGGTCTGCTCATTCACAACACAGGTACGGGTGTGCACACAATTGTACTCCTCCTCATGGCTGTTCTGCAGGTTACGCACAGGGGTGAGTAGCCACGGCCTCAAGGGATATCCTCCATCACCTGCAAGCGGATTCAAATAGGTGCGTGTCACTCTGAACTGCCACATTCAGGGAGCACAGTCATGGCGGCAGCTATTTGGTGTGGCCATGCACATGTCCCTGTAAGCATGAAAAAATGTTATTTAGGTGCAATCTATACTGTCATGAGGTGTGGTAGTCTGGATGGCGTTCAATAGATGATGCAGGGTGCAATCATGCCTGCTGAGGCAGATATGCTGTGGTAGTGCAACAATGTTTTGACTCCAATTCATGCTGTTCATTATTTACTATGCATGGTCACACTGCCCACATTGCCACACTTGCCATCCTGTTCATTCATGCATTGCTTGCCATCACCATGGTGGCCTGGTTGTGCCTCTTACTTGTTCTCATCGATATGCATTATTTGTGATATGTGGCCCAGTGAAGTGTCATGTACCGTTTGACTGGTTCAAGTCAGGAGTGTTTGGCTCTGCATGCATTCTCCAATCACCGGCTATTCCCACCCAGGTGCAGTATTCCACCCCCCCCCTTTCTCACTCAGGTGCAGTATCCCCCCCTTATTCATCCCCACACATCAGTACCCCAAAGCACTGCCATGGAATGGTTGTGCAACTCACCAAGCAGCCAGGCACGTGGTCCGGCATGTCGCTCCATGTGATGGGGTAGCATGGAATTACCCAGTAACATGGCATCATGTGTTGATCCAGGAAATCGGGCGCGGCAATGGGTGATGATATTCCTGGAGTCACATACCATTTGCACATTGATGGGGTGGTATTGCTTGCGATTGCGGTACACCGCCTCTATGGCATGGGGTACTACCAATTCCACATGGGTGCAGTCGATGGCACTGACACAATTGGGCATGCCTGCCAGTGCATGGAAGCCTACTTTGGTTTCGGCTATCTCCTGGGCAGTCCGTGGTAGGGATATGTGGGTGCTTGCGTGATTCAGGAGGGCATTTAGCACTTGGTTCAGCATGCGTGAAAATAGTGGTTGTGAAATGCCATGCAGCTGGCCCACTGTGTGTTGGTAGGTGCCTGTGGCCAGGAAGTGTAGCAGAGACACCACCTTTAGTAGTGGGGGGATGGCAGTGCGTATTCCTATGTGGCTGGCAATGTCGTTCTGTATCATGTCCACTATGGTGGTGATGGTGTCACGGTCCAACCGGTACAGGGTGTGGATCTGCTCAGGGGTTAGGTTGAATGGGCTGGGTCTGGTGCGAGGGATTGGTGGATGCCTACGAGGCACTGGTGGCTGTGCTGGTGGTAATTGCTGGGCCTGTCTCACCCTCCTCCTCCTGCGTCTCCTCTGTGCTGCCTGTTGTTGCTGCTGTAGTTGTTGTTGTTGCTGCTGTAGTTGTTGTTGTTGTTGCTGTAGTTGTAGCAGTATAGGCATGTCCTCCAGAGCCATGATTGCAACTGCTAGTGTTAGCATTTTGGTGTAGGAAGGGGTGTGGTGTGTAGGTGTGCTCCTTTTGTACTGCGGTCTACATTGCCTCCACCTGTAGGGGGGTGTGGTGTGTGGGTGTGCTCAGTTTATACTGGCACAGCCTCCATTGACTCCACATCTGGGGATTGTGTGCACCTGTGGCAGCTGCCTTGTAGCCTGATTGCTGTTTGCGGGTGGTCCGCGATGCCTGTATGGCCGGCATCGTGCAGCCAGTGATTACCGGCTTTGCGATGCCGGTATTTGCATGTCTGCGTAGGTTGTGATTCCCACCTATTACCGGCATGCCGGTATTTGCTCCCTGAAGGGGCGCGTGTACGCGCCTATGCCGCTATTAGCGGCACCGTTGTTTAGGGTGCCGCTACTACCGGGTTTGCGGGTCGGAATGCAACGGGACAGTAAACGATGCCGGTATTAGCATACCGGCATCGTTTTTGCCTTACCGGCATACCTCGTAATGAGGCCCTTTGTCTTTGTTCCACTCTCCAAGTAATTCTATCCATACCCTCATAACTTGTTTAAAACTGTTAGAATTTTCCGTGCACCCTGTCCTTGATCTCCAAGCGTTAGCGCCACTTTTCTCTTCATTTCTGTCTTGCATAGATCATAAGTGCTTAGCAATATTTTGATTAAATTTATTAATTTTCCATCAAGAAAAGGGGTCCACTGCATGAAGGGTTACAACTGCAGCGTAACATTTATATTCACGGGTGGCGTTCCCCTTTTCTAGCCATTAAATCTAGTGTAAGTGAAATTTGTCTTTTCTATAAAAAACAATTTTCTCTCCTTAATTGCTTTATTTTACCCAAACTGAACCTTCTTTCACCTTGAAAATCTCATCCAATTATCCAGCTATAGTCACTCTTTCACTTCTATATTGTCCTTGTGATGTGCATCCATCACCCAGCCTAAAAACCACATTCCGATTCTGTATTTTCACCCGTTAAAAAAAAATAACATTTTGACAGTTAAAACTGCAAACGAGAATTTGGCTGCGCTGTGTTTTCATTTCAAGTTTCATTTTGAACTGTATGCCTTTTGTGATACCTTACCTTATAGTTGCTAGTGATATAACATCCCTGAGACTGTGATCAAACATATGTACATCATTATAATTAATTATTTGTCAAAATCCGAGTGTCATTTTAGGCCATTGCAAAGGTTTTAATATTTTGAGAGGGAAGGTCGGATTTCGATTCTGTTTGCTGCCTCATATTCCTGATTCCATGCTGCTTCTTTCTATCCACTCAGAATTCGATTAATTGGGGTTTGAGGGAACATTGCAGGGGGAAATCGTAACTCGGGTGCTATTTATCCAAAATTGAAAAAGTGCTCCTATTCATTTGTGCTTTGGATATGCTCCTGTATAAGGTTACCCAAGTGTATTTCAGTAGTTTTCATTGTAATTATCACCCCATTGGTGATTGCTGCCCAACATAAAAACTTGTGATTTCCTTTGAAATTAAAATAAATAAATATTGTATTCCCACCAACCGCGCTGGTTTATGGTCCATTGTGACCCGGGGTGTGAGACGGGTTGGGTGCCAGCTCAATTCGAATTCGTAGAAAATAAAGAGAAAGTATTTTAATTGCGAGCTACATCCTAGGCTAAGGGCAAGAGTCCTGATCCGGTGTGTGACGCACGGTTAGAATCCTTTTAACACCACTTGTCCTGATGGCCATCAGATCTACAGCATCTTCTGTGACTTCTGTCTCCATTTGAGCTAATAACTGGATGAAAAATTGTGCTACCTCAGCATCTGTTCTATAGAACACAAGAGCAGACACTGGTTAACGCCTCCACAACACATGAATATGTTGAGAATCTAAGAAAACACCTTCAGCATGCTTTTGCGTACGCTCAGCGGAATGGGGATGAAAACCCACTATGACTTTAAAACAACTAAAAAAGAATGGCAAGTAGGAGACAGGGTCTACTTGTACAATTTTCAGCGGATCCAGACCAAGGAGCGGAAATTCCTCCCATCCTGGCGTGGTCCCTTTGAAATTGTAGAGAAAATTTCACCTATCGCCTACAGGATCCGCATCCCCAAAGGAGAGCTGTCAGAAGAGAAATGGGTCCACATCAATCAGTTAAAAAGTTGTAACCTCAGATACACTTTGCAGCTGATTGATGAGCCAAAGGTAAATCAAGCAGGGGCGCCATTAGATGAATGAGAAGAAAGGAAAAGAAAAAGCAGAGGGAAGTATTTAGGTGCATAGGTATATTTATATAACAGGGAATATTTTCCTTTAGTGTTACTTTAAAAATGAAAAAATGTGTTTTGGAAGTCAAATTGTTGTTTTTGTCCGGTTGAGTAATCTACTTGGTGTGATGGTAAAGGTGAGAAATGTTTAAGTCCTAGAAAGCATAAGTTGTAATTATTGTCCCACTGTTGTAATTCCTCCGGGAACAATGTCAATAAAATATCATGAAACTTGTTTTTATTTATCTTCTCCTAGATAATTAACTCCATTACCTCCTAGTTTAATGTGGACCACCCCGGGGACCGGGAAGAAAAGGATGGAAAGAGGGTGCCGCTCCATACCCTCCAACATAAAGACAGAAGAGGATCCGGGTGTGCTGCTTCCTGATGAAGAAGAACTCCACCAAAACAACCCCACTCTGCCCTACTCTCCCTCAACAAAAAGTCACGGGAGAGCAGGGGGGATTCTGGGGGGTGCATTTAGGCCTTTGCAGAAATTCCCTTTAGGCGAAAACCGAATGGAAATATTGCGGAAACACGGCTGCGCTTTGAATTCCATGGCACATATGTTTTTCGAGCACTGAATACAAGAATGCCACTGAAAGAAGTGCTCTGATCTCACCATTCCCCTTCCTACTTTGCAGGACTCCTGCCAGTGTTTTCCAACATCCGTATCTACTCCCATGTCGGGTGCTGTGCACTCTGTGGATAAAGCTTTAAGCCCTCATTGCACTGCATCTTTGTCAACTAAAGCATTAATACATGCGCCTGCTAGTCTCACGATGGAACAATATATATTCTCACTAAAAGAAGTTAATGATGTTATTCTTCCAAACACAGAAACCTCCCTGAACATCTAAAAAATGGAAACTTCCTTCTTGTGTCAATCGCAAGATGGATTCTCTGCTCCCGCATCTGATTTCTCGAGGCTCGCCCCCGCAGTTATGGCGTAGCTCAACAAGCAAGTTCGCCTTTCTTTAGGTCCCTCTACTCCGGTTGCCAGAACCTCTGCCCACCGTGAGCAAGTGCTTCTTCCCAAAGCTCAAACCTCACCCCGTTCTGGGCCGTCTTCTACTAGGCAAGCTCTTCCATCAAGCTGTCCTTCTGTTATACCTATGAAGGCAAGTTTGCCTTCCCAGGATGATCTGGTCACTAATTCCGATTCAGTGCAACCTAATGTCACGGAGCCTCTTATTCCCACTAGCTCCTCTAATGTTCACTTTACACATGCTCAAGGTCCTCAGTCTTCAATGCCCTTTTTTCCTCTTGAAGACTCCTTGATTGATTTGAATGAGCATGATAAACAAAACTTTCTGGTTTTGTCTAGGATTCTTAACCATTTGGACAAAGGTCACGAGCAGACACACTATGCCATTAGAGATTTGAAAGTGTCAACGTCGGACATTTTGTCCAAACTCAGTAAACTTGAAGCTTCATGTTAGCGCAAGAATCCTGTCATACATTTCATGCTACCTGCCCAGAGAGGGCCATTTTTGCCTGTAAAGCTGTTCTCCTAGATCAACACGCTGGTCCCTCTACATCTTCTCAATACACCCAAACTGATGATTTTACTCATCTCTCAAATGGGTACATAAAATCGTATACCCAGGTGGTTCAAAGCATTGCCAATCATTCGTCATGTCCTCCAGAAATGCGCCAGATTGATCTGGTCGAGGCTGTAAAACTGCTACTTGACAGAATAGTGGAGAATAAGCACATTTTGGTTAAAGCGAAATTGGTGCCACAGTTTCTGTCATCAGACGTCTTCTGCTCAAATACATCAGGTGTAGTTTTGGCATACAATTCGGAATCTCCAGACAGTCCATGGGCACTCACTGACCTTATGGATCAACCTGTGGTCACTGACATTCAAACCGACGCTGATAAAGAACCACCCACGCTCCAGGATGACATTCAGTCTACCACATATTTCTCGTAAAGCAAAAAAGATTACACACGAGGGCCCAAAAAAGAAGACATCACACTAAAAATTCCAATAAAATTGATAGTGCTAAATCCTCGGTTACTTTGAAATCGAAAAATCAGCCGCCTAACAAGATCAAGGGTCACAACTCTTCCATCAAATAATTATGCAATATTTCTCTTGATGAGGCAGCGCTCGACTTGCATCAGCTCAATGATGAGAGCAAGCTCTTACTTCAACTTAAAGGTCTGTCATTGCAGGACCAAAAACCCAATATGTCCAATGCAATTATACCATCTTCGATTTTGCAAGCACTTCCTGCTCAGCTTGCATCTCGCCAGCACATGACAACACCAGTCTTGGTCGGAAGATGTCCTGATTCAAATGCACCTCTCATACAAACTCAAATGTCCAATTTTTACCAGCTTACTGAAACCAAAAAGGCTGTCACTGTCGAACAGCCTATGACTTCCTCCACTCTCATGAATCAGCAAGCACTGAGCACTGCAATGGCAAATACTGTCATGCATCAGGCGGTACTGGACGTCACAACTGAACAAGCATCTTATTTGTCATCAGCAAATGTTTTGGCATCACAAGTTGTTGACAATACCTTTGGCGCATGTTTGACACATAGGCTGACCAATCCCACTCCTACCAAGGACATAGGCGCCACACATCTTAGCGCCAGCATTGATGCATCCCAGTCTTTGCCTCTCAAGATCTCATCTGAGAGTTCTGGCACGATATCTCGCGATTCTGTGGATGTGCCCAGGGAAATTAAGTTCTTCTTGGGATGGACCAGCGACGCCTCCCTTAAAGGGGTCAGCGCGAATTAATTGCTCCTTTTTAATGAAATCATTTTGATCAAATTCCATCTTTACGCAATCTTCGCTCCGATGATGTTGAATGGGTTAAGCTTGCAGGTCACAATAATAATCGTATGCTTTGCAAGCTGCAATCTCAAATCATAGAAAAACTTCTTTGGGACCACAAAACAGAGTTCTCTTTGCTTGGCCTCGATTTACAGGCCTTTCCGACAATGGGGTATGCGTGGGCATTTCTTGAGTTTATGCCCACACTTAAGCAAGATGCAGTCTTTCTGGGACCAGACGGTTCACAGCCCAAAGGTTTCAATAATGAAATGCTAGGCCATTTGGAATCTTTTGCCAATGTAATAAAGAGCCTAGCCTGGCTGGAGCCATATATCAAATCAGTCTCCCAAGATTCCGTCCACTTCGTAATACTCTTCTTTGCTTATATTTTCCTGGAACTGCTGTGGTTTGAAAAATCTGTTTTCTTGGCATAATTCGTTCACTGGTCTTAAATCACCTTGTATTATATTTTTACAGGAAACAATGTGCATGTCTGAAATTCATCTGGATGATTTTACTTCGTTCACCCATCCTGCCAAACGCGGTCTGCTTGGATGTCCTTCCGGTGGTTTAGCTATAGTGATCCACAATAGTCTGAGACTTAAATCTAATTGTATTCATTCCTCTGATGACTTGCTGATCATTGGACTCATCTTTGAGGGTCTATCCACATTTCGTCTCATGGTGGTTTCTCTATACTGGAATCCCAGCAGCGTTCAGCAGGACACGATCTTGGCTAATTTAAATACAGCTCTATCTGAGGCAATTCTGTGTAACCACAATTATGAAGTAATCATCGGAGGGGACTTTAATTCTCCTTTGCCTATAGGTGAGCACATGCACTCACAACTGCAACACAATGCTTATTTTGACCAATCCATTGCCAGAGGTCACCGCTGGGTACAGTTTTTGGAGGATTGGGACATCTACATCGTCCCTCCTGCTCTGCATCAATCAACTGAAATGGGGCAGAGAGGCACGTTAAGTTCTTCTATAGACTATTTGCGGTCTCGCGCCTGTTGTCTGGTTCCACTGACCCTTTTATCATTTCTTACCCTTGGCTAGGTGATCACATAATCTTAAATTGCAATCTTCATCTGTCATTCAGGTGTCACAACTCGCTGCGGGTCTTGTCCCTAGTCCAAACTGATAGAAACTCGCTTTCGCTACGCTGGAATCCTGGCTTGTGCAGACAACTAGCAGCCTTGGTCAGTCGTGATCTCTGTGTTGCAAATGTATCTTGCTCTCAAGGACCGACACGGAAGAGGGTGGTTGAGTGGAATGATCAAATGATTCACTCACACCTACAAGTTTTAGCTTGTCTATAGACTAATTCTAAGGCGGCTTCCCATCCCAACAAATTTCACAAAGATATTGCGCTGCTTAAATTATCTGGAAATCGAGATCTAAGCCAGCTAAAATCTTCGTCCGCCCTCTCTATTTCTTACATTCCAGCAAGAAAAAAAATCTTTGCCAGATACGAAATGGATCTGAAAAAGATTTGATTTGGAAGTCTTCTGCAAGCCAAACAAAAATTATCTTTCACTTGTGTAAACGCAACATTAAGAACATTTGGGCCATCATGAGAAACCCGACAGGTTCTCATACTTCTTTTTTTGACTCAGCAATAGCCAGTGAGACCTGGGTATCGTTCTTTAAGACCAAATATACTTTACCTCAGGAGTATCCCACATTTGATGTACACACGCTTGACAGGAGTATCCCATCTCACTGTCCTTGGTCATTGGAGGACGTCCAATGGGCAATAGCAAAACTTAACTTTTCAAAAGCCGCTGGTCCTGATGGCTTGCCCCCTTGTGTTCTGAAGGACAATCCTCACTTCTGGGCAAACATTCTGTTGTCCAGATTTGAAATCGTCTTCCGGACGAGAAGTATTTCTGTACCTTGGTTGATGTCAATCATCATTCCTCATCTGAGACTATTCGTTCCAAAAATGAAGTCATATGTGAAAGATACTACTAGTATGATTAAAATACTGGCAAACATCCATTTAGATCCAACAGATATTTTGGTGACTTTAGATGAGGTGAGTTTATACACCAGCATCCCACAAGATGATTGTCTCAAGGTGATGGCCGAATACTTAGAAAGATGCACCGAGACCCTGAATCAGGTTCCGACAGCATTAATTTTAGAATGCATCAGGTTAGCTCTGAAAGAGAACTTCTTCCTATACAAAGATCATTTCTGTAACCAACTCAAAGGGACAAGCATGGGAGCTACTTTTGCCCCAGACTTAGCGAACCTATATATGGATAATTTAGAACAACAATCCATACATAGCTCTGACAACCCCTTTAAATGCTATATAAAAAATTGGTTACGTTAGATCGACGATATTTGTCTCATATGGAGTGGAACTTCAGAGCTATTATCCTCCTTTCACCAATGGTTGAATCTTCAGAATTCTCACATCCAATTCACGATTCACACTGACCTAAAGAAAATACTGTTTTTAGATTTGGAAATACAGAAAACAACAGAAGGTTCCATTGAAACGGTCCTATACAGAAAACCCACTGATAGAAACACCTTACTTAACTATACAAGTTTCCATCCTCTAAGTCTCAAAGAAGGTTTACCTTATGGCCAGTTTGTACGTATTCGTAGAAACTGCACAGATGTAGAGAAGTATAAAGAACATGCAAAAAACCTCAAGTCGAGACTTAAAGAAAGAGGATATCCTCAAAAAACTATACACAGAGCATACAAGAGGGCGTTACATACAAATCGCACAAATACTTTGGAACCAGCACAACGACATCAAGAAGATAAGATCACTTGTGTCAGCACGTACAATCCGATTAGCAACATTTACAGAAAGATTATACGCAAACACTGGAAAATGATCTATGCAGAAGATTTTCATCCTCGCTCTGGGGTTTACCACCTGTAATTGGCCACCACCGATGCGGACAATGCTCAGTGTGTGCACAAACAGCTACCTTTAAAAAAATCACCCTGTGTGATAAAACTATTGTACTTAAAGATTTCACGAATTGTTTAACACCATGGGTAGTGTACGCTATCAAATGCCCATGCGACCTGGTATACATAGGCAAAACCAAACGGCCTGTTCGCCAGCGCATCAATGAGCACAAATCCTGTATTCGTAATTCAGTAGAAAACAAACCATTAGTGGCTCATTTTACTCAAAAACAACATAAATGCACAGATTTCATATGGTGCATTATTCAGGTTATCAAAATTTCACCACGTAATGGGAATAAAGATAAAATACTTACCCAAGCAGAACAAAAATGGATTTACAACCTGAAAACTGTCCAAAATGGGCTAAACATAGCCGTCGAATGGAGTGCCTTTCTCTAAATATTTATACATTGTGAAGTTATATTTCCCTTAATACCAATAATTCGCTATTCATCAAGCGGTTTCTCTCTCCACAAAACCCGTTTGGAAGAGAATAGCTACAATTTATGGACCTTCATTTACCAGAAGTGCTCTCTTAGTAATCAGGTCCTTCACAATAAACTTTTAGAACATCTAAGCATATAAGCGTGCACGCCATAAACTACTGATCAATTCCAGATCAGATGCTCATCCTTGTTCAACACATGAGTATCACGTTTAAATGTCTGTTAGCCCGGCATACGCGTGGAAAAAAAGTTTTTTGCACTCGTTCCATATACATATTAATGAAGGAATGACTAAACAACACATATTAGCAATGTATGTCATTCAGAATATAGCTTTATTCTCGCTCAAGAGTGCATTTGCATCCCTTAAATTTCATCCTCTATCTTAAAATAAGGACAAGCCTTGTGGCTCAACCCGTTCACAAATGGGCGCCAAATTTTTCGGGAGTACTCAGTGCGAGTAACACGCCCATTTTATCTCACGTCACCAATGTAAAGATTTAGTCCCTTTTCTATTGCCCTTCCCGATAGCTTTTCAGCTACAGGCAAGAGGACGCCACAAGCATCGACACGCTGGTTTCCTCCCAAATAAACATACGAGGTAAGTCCGAGCGCGTTTTTAAATCACGCAGCAACAATTTTAAATATTTTGAATCCCGCGGTCAGAGAGTAGTATATAGAGTGCAGCGTGGCATGCCACGCCCATAAAGCACACTGAAGATAGTTAGAAACAGCAGTATATCTACGATAATATATGGAGTCAGAGCGGCTCTTAAGAAACAGCGACAAGCACAATATGGCCAGGAAGGCAAACGAACTGAGAATCCCGCGGTCGGCTATATACACACATATATTCTATATATATATTTTTTATACACTGGAGCACAATATGGTGCCCCTAATTAGTAAACATGAGATCGCCATGAATAGCACAGCCCATAATAGCAATGGTAACACACCAAATATAAATTGCCCCAAAGCCATGGTGACAATTACAAAATGGTCAAATACAAATAGTATTAATCCATTTTCGCTAGTATGTTCACAGGCAAGTTTGCTAGTTGCATCAAGAAATAAGAGGTGCAGTCTCACACGATCAAATATATATGGCATTCACTTTGCTTTCAACTGTTATAACATGAAATACAAGCCAAGCATCCTAAAGATAGTTGATACTTGAGCACCAGCTGTCACAAACTACATACGATCGGCTGGTTCATAAATCATAGCGTATTAATGTCTTGAAATCAAGTGCCTCAACCAATTAATAGCCACGAATTGAGCCAGATACTTACCCAAAGAACCTCTTTTTTGTAGGCATTATTCCAGATGCTGCCGACATAAACAGCTCCCTCTAGGTGACAGTAATTTATGAGGCTCTGAAGCACAGAATTCTGAAGATCAACCTACACCGAGGAGTTTATTGTAAGTCACTCTTTATACTATTTTTTCAAACTTAGCGTTGATCCAAACAAAAACACAGGGTAGTAACCTCCCCTATATGTGTTCCCTTCAATAGGATTCCTGATACAGGGTAATATAGAACATTCCCTTCAACTTCAACTCCGTGGTCCCAAATAATACATTTCGACCACAGGTGGGTGCTTCTTTCGTGGCATAGTAATCTGGCCATCACCTTGCAAACAACTGAAAAAGTATAGACCGTTCCAAAATATAATATATGTATTATTTATGTTTTTAGATGGCTTTTCGTATAAGAAAAGGGTGAAGACTTTATGCTTCCAAAAAAATCATCACTGTCCTGAAGATGTCCCAATAACAATTCAGTAGACCACCGTAGACAACAATGGTACTATTATAAGGGGCCGAAACATATGTCGACTTTTTAGAAAAACCAACTGTTTTTTCTGATGTCATGCATACTATTAACAACTAATATGCACAAAGAAAATGTAAATTGCCGAACTCTTATGTTACAGTATGAATGAATTAGTATGAAAGGTATGAATGGTGTATGAAAAAGCCGATAAATGCAGTTTTTTATAAAAATGTGGTTTTGTACCAAATTATTAAAATGATTTATACTTTTGTCATTTCACGGTCTGAGTCTAATAATCAGCGTCTTCAATAAGTACTCATTGCAGATTCATGCAATAGTTTCTAAGCACCTCAATCTGTGTCGTCGATAGACCTTAGAGAGAGGGGTAGTCAGTCTGTTATGCTCTTTTTCCAATCATCATTCCCATACACAAAAAGGCCCCATCTCCAACCCAGCCAATGTTTGACCCATTGCTTTGATCGATGTATCTGCAAAGGTATTTGCTCTACTCATTCTTCATGAATTGGAACAATTCCTCGCAACCCACCATACTTTGTCAAGATCTCAAGTTGGCTTTCGAAAAGTAATGCGCATCTCATTGAACGCCACTATTCTAGCCCATCTCTCAGCTTCTTCCCTACAATCTCTAAATGGTCCAATTTATATGGCGTCACTGGATCTGTCATCCACCTTTGACAGTGTTATAAGAGGTACTTTGTGGAACAAAATGGTAGCGTATGGCATTCCAACACATCTTGTGGCTCTCATTGCTTTACTACACGACCAAACTACAAAGTCTGCATAAATCAATCTGGTTTACTTACAGATGCAATACCAACTGCTATTGGCGTCAAGCAAGGTTGCAACCTAGCATCAGTACTTTTTAATCTATATCTTGCTGATGTTGAACAAATTTGGATTACTGATAACATCTTTCCAGCAAAACAGGGAGGTCTGCGCCTGCATTGGCTAGCATTTGCAGATGATGTAATTTTGTTTGAACGCACCCCTTTCGGCCTTCAGAACAAATTAAACCTGTTTTCTTTATACTGCAAACAACTCAACTTGACCACCAATTCCTCCAAATCCAATATCCTTTTTTTCACTAACAAAAAAAAAATATGCAAGTACACATGGTTCATTGATTGAAATCCAATTCTTTGCTCGACAGAGACAATCTATTTAGGTTACAATCTTTCCAATAGTAACTAATAAAAAATGTGGCAGGGTTTCCTCACTGCCAAGGTTACTAATCGTAAAGCCCAAATGAAATCTATATTTCATCGGCATTGCAGATTTTCACTTATGCCAATCATAGACTTTTATGTTATGAAAGTGGAAGTCATAATCCTTTACGGATTAGACCTCTGTCTATTGGATATTGGTGCAATGTTAAACAAGGTGCAGGGTAACATTTGGAAAACTGTCCTTGGCCTTCCTAAGTCCCGGCCTAATGCTATTCTTATGCATGAGCTCGGTCCCTTCTCTTTAGCTTCCAAGCTCTATTGGAGAAGGGTGACAAATTATGGCAAATTGCTACATCGACCTCATCGAGCTCATTTTATGAGGACCTCGCCGTTATGCTCTCCAAGTCACATCCAGCATCGATAGCTCAATTCAATCACAAATGAGGTCTCTGCTTGATGAAATTAGTATGGAGCCTGATGATCTCTATTTACGCCCAGCCCTAGTCAACAAAAGACACTATCAAAATGACTGGGCAACAACTTCTGACTGTATTGCAGGATATTCATCTTTTAAAGAATATGCAAAATTCAGGCACAAACACCAGCCGTGCCGGCCATATCTGGTACGCTTTCTCTCTAATAGATCCAGAACTCTCTATATGAGATTTAGACTAGACCTTCTACACACCAACTTTCGTAGAAAGAATTTGAGTTCTTTAAATGTTGTTTCTTCTGATGGCCTCTGTTGATTTTGTGGTCCTAATGAGATTCCAGAAAGACTTAAACTTCTTCTTCTATTCTTTAAATATTTTGATATTCAAAGAACGCAAATGCTTGATATATTTCTGTGTGATACTTCTGCTTTTTCTTGTAATCTACTCTGGATAAGATGCATGTGGGGACGCAATAACTCGCTAATCATCTCGTTGGTTCGTCTACTTCAATACATTGAATCAAAACTAAAGGAATTTGAGGAATCAGCAGCTTAACATCCTTTAATGCATTGATAGATCAAGGTTATCTTAATTTTGTCTTCCGGCTTGTGTTGACCGATCCATCTGCTGTTTATTTCAGTTTTAGTGAATTCCTCCACTAACATGTTTGTAATATTGTTATTTTGTAGTGACATTCTGTAGTGTTTAATTATTAGTTGTACGCACATGAGTAGATCATGATTTGATATTACATTAGAGGTTTATTCCATGTTTATTATGCAGCTTTTGTTCTATTTTTCAATTTTCTGATGTTTTTTTTCTTTTTCTTATTTCTTTCTCATGATATCTTTATGTACATGTGTAATGTTTGATCATGTTTTGTAAAGGTGCATGTGCACCAAACACAAATAATAAAAAATAAAAAAAAGTGCTCTGCATTATTTTACCTCCATTTTAAACCATCTGAAAATGACCTACATGCAGAACGGCAGCACATTTGCTGTTCTGTTCTCTGAATACTGAAGCTGCACACATGACATTCAAGACGGCTTTGCAATTTGCCCTTGATTTCATTTTTAAAACATCATGCTTTACTTCTGCCGAGTACCAAGAAGTGAGGCAATACATTTCCAGACAGCTGATGTACTGGGAAATCACTTTAAAGGCAAAGAATTTAGATTTCCACTTAACCACGGCTTGTGTTTTCTTTTGCTATAAATTATCGCGCACAAACTGCAGTAAATGAAAGAAATAACGCAGTGTTTCTTTTTCTCCTGTCAATTTCAAAGAGATGCTTGACAGTATATCTTTATGTGTCCAGAAACTGACCGTATTTGTAAAAGTCCTCCAGCAAAGGCTAATTGAAGTGAAACTATGTGCGGCAGAAACCGCATTTCTGAAAGTGACATAAAGACAATTTAACCCATGTGTAAAATTGTGCTTTTGTAAAACAGGGAAATGCCTTTAGAAAGTGAAATGTTAAAGGACGCCCTGTGCTTGCACAGAAATGTGATTGAATATGGGGGTTCGCTCTAAAATGTACATGATATTTATTCCCAAAAAGACTTATTTTCTATTGAAAGAAAGAAAAACAAACTTGGGAAACCAAGAGAACAGGTTTGGCTCAGGAAATTACTTCAAAGGTGCCCTGCCTCCTATGGTAACAGAATTACCTCCCCAAGTGGACCTGCCTCCATGGCATTCTACAGCAAGGAACAAATGACTCAAGGGGAACTAGCATTTTCACCAAGAGGTGTGATTTCCTTTGACACCCCACCCAGCCCCAACTGCCTGGTTTCAAGGGGCGTCATGGTAACCCTTTGTTCAGACTGACACAGAGGAGGCAAGTTGACTGTGGGGATTTGAAGGACCGCCCACACAGTGACACATGCCCTCCATGGACTTTACAGAACTTTTTTTATATTAAGACATTTCTCACAATACTCTGAATAAGCAGTAAAGTTAAATTATGACAGTATTTCATGGGATTTTTTAACAAGCAAAATGAGACCCAGTGTATGTTGCTAGCACCTGGAGAACTGGAATGGCAGGAAAAATGCATTTCTGGGTGAAGTATAAAAGATACAGACATAAAACCTGGTGGAAATATGTGAAATAGCAGGGGGCATATGTGTAGCCATTTTAGGTATTATGGTTCTCCTAAAAATGGTGAAATTATGCCCAAAAGCAATGCTACCTCGCACAGAGTTGACGATCAGACTGTCTGATTCCCTGTGAAATATGGAATCTGCATATCTGTTTTTTATGATGGTGACTAGTATAGATTTAAAGTTTTGCTCCATAACTGATTTATGTAAAAAATAGGCTTATGAGACAAAGGGAATCATAAAATGAACACACATAAAGTAATGTCACTTCCCTTGAACCAATCAGTTCGGAGGGAGGAGGCTACACCAGTAGCCCGGCCTATCCCGGCAGATGGGCAACTCCAGAGTATTTCTGCCCAGATTGTAAAATTCTATGATGTCAATCTGGCTATTTAAGGGGGAGACAGGGAAACACAGTGGTCATCCAAGATTCAAAGACTCAAAAGCCCAGATGCAGAGGCGGCTGATTTCATCCAGGCGGGCCCATCCAGATCCAGGCAGAACCAACCATCCAGATACAGGCATACCAATAATCCAGGGAGAAAGGAGGAGAGACAGCTGATCCCATTTAGGAGAGCCTAGTGACCAGACTCCTTGCCCAGCTGACCCATCCTGCTGTCCACAGTGACGTGACCTTTCCCAGCTTATCCCATTCTGGAGAGCCCAGCTGTCACATTGACCAGATTCCTTGGCCCGCTGTCCAGAGACCCCACTGGCTGTCCAAATCCCCAAACTCAAGCATACCCATGTAAGTATCACGTCACCCAGTACCCAAAAACTGCATTTCCCGCTCTTTTCCTCTTGCATCCTATTCAAAGCCCACTCATATCCCAAATTGCCAGTATCCCCAGTTTACCCTTTTCTTAGAAGAATCTGTGTTAGTCAATATCTGTTAGCATATTTATTTTCTATTTTCTTTCAGTTATCCGTGTAAGCCCTTAGTATCATTTGAATTCAATTAATTAATTCCTCTATAAGGAGGTACGCAGTACAAGCTGGTTTAAATCCGAAATTAACCCCTTTTTTGCGCGCAGCAGCTTTCTTTAATAATATACTCATTAAAATATAGCCTCAGTAGAACCAGTCATTGTGCAACAAAAAACGAATTTGCCCATGTATTTTGTTTTTCTTTAAAAAATCTGATTTGCATTTCCCATAAAAAACCTACACCATTATCCTATAAAGAGTCATCCCTTACCCTCAGTATCCTATCTTTTCTGTGCCCGCATCTCTGATCTTAAAAATCGATTTCCGATTTTCTGAACTGCTTGTCACTTTAAAGCCTGTGTCAAATAAGAAATTGCAATTCTGCCGCGAGTGTTTTATTGTGCACTATTTTCCTCCCAAAATCGATTTCCTCACCTGTGTTCACTTTGCTGTGGTGCCCTGCTCAGTAGCCTGTAAGCTTCCTTTTCTCTTTAGTGCAGCCACACAAAGTTCTGTCCTAGCTATCCTCCCGCAACTGTAACTGATTTATAAGTAACAAGTAAAATCCGAGTATGCCATTTTGTTCCTTTTGAGGGTTTTCATTTTCGTTTCTGGCCTCCCATTCTGGGGTGGTGGGCTGAATCTTCAACTGACTTTTCCCTCTTCTTTCTGACTCCTTGCTACTGCTTTCCATCCACAAAGAATTTAGTCAGTTTTGGGGGAAGTGTTGCGGGGTGGTGCTTAACCAATGTGCCATCTGTGATAGTGAAGAAAAGTAATTTGGTTTCCGTTTCTATTAAAGGTTTTTGTATATTTTGTTAGGATTTGGAACTAACTGTATTGTGGGTATCTTTTGAATTTTACTGTCACAACAGCGGTGGCAGCTGCACTAATTTTGATTTGCTTGATTTTATTTGAATTCTAAAAAGTCTATTGTGACACAGGGTATCTGTTAAGGTGGGTCTGAGACGGGTTGGGTGCCTTCTCAAAGTAGAATCCAAAATCAATAAAGATAAAAAGCGTTTTTATTGTGCGCCACATTCATTGCCAGTGGAAAGAGTCCCTGTCTGGAGTGTGCTGTGTCATAAATCCGTTACAAAAATAAACCTCAATTATTCAAAAGAACAAGTCAAATACAAAGAAAGCCAGAAAAATGACTGGGAGCCTCTCAAAGTGAGGCTAAAAGCAGCAAAAAGGAAAATCTTTTCACTAACAGGGAGGGACTTCAGATTGCCACTCGACTTGTGTTTTGGGTGGCCCAACAAGGCAAGGTCACAGAAATCTATCGTAAATATGTTCAGCTCCAACAGCAACTGGATAAAGCCCAGCTGGCCAAAGCAACTGCAGGGTGTGGGGGGTGGGAAGGACAAACAAAACAAACACTGATATGAGCAAGAGTGAATTTTACAGCTCTACAGTCTGGAGTGTGAGTATTGATCGGAATCTCGTAATGATGAGACCAAAGACAAGTTAGGTGACAAGTCGAGCAGAGAAACCTACATCAAACGACAACTGCTCAATTTTCTAGTGTACTGAATTTCTGTGGCATTGTGAACAAGACCACAGACTGAATGTGGTAGTAAAACCATTTGAATAACACAATTCTAACCCTGGCTAATTCATTGAATTATTTGCGCCGGAAAACGGGGATTTGTGCGCCATTGTGCCCCCAAATCCCCATTTGTTAAACAGGGATTTGCAGGTAGAATGGCGCACAAATCCCCGTTTTTCGGCACAAATAATTCTATGAATCAAGTGTATATTCTGGACAAAGATAACCAATTACCTATTTTTTACATTTGCATTATCGGCAAACACATAGACTGATTCATGGAATTATTTGCGTGAAAAACGCAGATTTGCGCACCTTTCTGCCCGAAAATCCCCATACTTCAAACAGGGATTTTCAGGTAGAAAGGCGCGCAAATCTGCGTTTTTCACGCAAATAATTCCATGAATCAGGCTGACAAATTTCCACCTTGCTGCAATTCAATGACCCGCGTCTCAGTGAGCCGCCTCACACATATTTATTTATTTTCCCCATGGTTAATATGCTGAAAAGTGCACCTCTCCACGGTGTATGGGGCTAAGCACAAATCACACAGCTCACGCATATGGTTCTATCAATGCCCAACATGTGTCTTTATCTTCTGTACAACAAAGTATGCCCTTTATGCCAGCTCAAAGTTAAGAACTGTGTTGTAAGCAGCTTATACATGCATTTATTTCAGTGCTTCCAACATATAGCATTGGTAGTATAGTGGATACGACACTCGACTTCAAAAATATTTAGCAAAACGATACAAAATGACAACATAATGTTTGATTGAAATGTGTGCTATTGTTTGTAAACAAATTGGACCAAGTACAAAATAAAAGGTGGCCAACTGCCAGGTGGCAGCATTTATGCAAAGCTATCATTGAACGCTCACAGCATCCATTTGTTGCTTTGTCAACGTCCATCCCAAAGCTGCTTTGGTGAGCCCACACACTGCCCCGTAGCCCCTCCCTATGACAGAAATTATTTTGGGATACAACAAGAGACATTTGACAAAAACAAAAGGGGAAACAGACTCAGCATTGTCCATCTGAGGGGGCTGGGTCGTGCTTAGTTGGCACTGTGACGATAGAGGCACTATCTCCAGTTCTCCGGGGCAGATCATGCGACTACCAAAGCCACAACCTCATGTGAAGAATTTATATTTTTTTAAAATAATAGGCAGACCGACACATTTTACTTGTAAAATTACAGTTGCTTATTTGGTTTTTACATCTTAACCAAAATAAGGTCAACCATAAAGGAACCTCGTAGAGCTAATGTTCAGGAACTAGAGCAAGCCTGTCTAAATCTGTGCATCAGTTTTCAGTCATTATGATGAAAAGGAGTCAGGCATGTGACGGCCCCCGGCGTGTGCTGGTGCAATGTTGTGTGATTGAGCTCATAAACCCGTGTACGTGCTTCATAACCGCAGCATTGGTAGTGAGGATCGAATATTCGACCTGAAGTGGCCTACAATTAAAACAAAACAATAAGCATGGCTGACACGTAGTAATCGTTGCAGAGACCACTAAGGCTACCAGGGCTGCTGTTTAACACTTACCACCACTGGCAAGTGGCCATTCAAGTGGCACAGTGAGTAGAACGGCCACCTTGATATCTGTGCAGAGCCTGCTGAAGCAGGCTCGAATCCCGACAGTGCCAAACTCAGCCTTTCATCCTTCCATCCTTCCGAGGTCGATACAAGAGCACCACACACTGTGGGTAATAATAAGCAGCCCTCGGATACCTGAGGGTTCGTAGCGCTATATAAGTGCCACATTATTATGATTATTATTATTTAAATGTAAATGCAGGTGACAGTGTGGGGGACAGAAAAAAGTGAGCAGCAGCAAGACTACATTTAAAGAGAGTATGCCTGACGTAATTGTAGAAGTAGATTGACACATGACCTCACAGTACGAGGGAGCACCAATCTTGCTTCTTTGCCCAATTCACAACTACAGTGGGGATAGATATAGTGCCCCCCCCCGCAATTGTAAGAGATATGGGCCTCATTATGAGTTCACCACACCACCCAACTATGTGTTTGGAGGTAAGGTGAAGGAAAAACCTCTATCAAAATGCTCGAGGTAATTACGCCACCTTACTGCCAAAAAAATACATATTTCGAAGGACTTTCCGCCGGAAGTAATTTGCAGAAATACTCATGGAGTCCTATCGAGTGCATAAATGGGAACTAACACTGCCATACTACCACTTGTAATCTGGCAGAAATTCTGCCAGGCCAAGTGGCGGTAACGTTAAATCTGTTTGGTGGTATCTCTGCGGATTTACTGCTGAGATACCACCAAACTTGTGATGGGGCACAAAGTGCTCAGCTCAATTTCAGGGGATTTTGACAAAGTCCTTGGGAAGCACCACACCAACAAGATATAAGGTTTAAGGATGGTGAGTTCTACAAGCACCTGGGACAGAGATAAAATGATAGGTACCTCAGCTGAGGGAAGAATCTCAAATAAACATAATGGTCTGGATTTAGCTCTTCCCTTTCTGCCCAACCCCTTAAGTTCTTTAATAAGCAAGGCCCACCTTTTTATAGTGTTGTAGTCTGGATGTCTATCTATTCTTCTTTGCCTTTTGGTCATTAGGTCTTCACAGAATTCCTATCCAGCTTCCATAGAACCTTATTAACACTTCTTTATGGCTATAAAGTCCTCCTTGGGCTACTTCTTGGATCAGTCCCCCCCCTCCTCTTGGGTCCAATAATGGCTACATAGAGCACAAATAAAGTAAAACAATTAATCCACTCGTCTCTTTTCCTAAAAGTACAAAGATACGTCTCTTACTTGATCCTTCCAGAGAAGGATCAAGTAAGAGAGCCCATACTCACCGTGGAATGAACCGGATAGAGACTATACAAGAGAGTTTGCCTTGTGTCACTCACAATCTCACATGCTTATGCTCCAATGAATGTTATATCGGTGAGTGGCCAGGTGGCTACTGCATTGATGGTCTCTGCACTGTGCCTCAGGTATGTTTGTGGCAGCTCTGTATGCTTCTGGAGCTGAACCTAGCGTCTCCCAGAAGCGAGGCGGGTCAAGAGGGTGTTTAGGTACTATATAGGGATCAGGATCACCTGCCAGCCTTAGGACTCTGAACCTACCCCTCCCTGGCCCATATTACTTTCCCTCTTGCTGAGATGCTGCTCACTTGTGCCTATAGACCGGCCATTAAACCTTACTCTGTTTACCTATATATTCTCCTTGATGTTCCACCACATACTCTTTCTTCCTCCTGTTTCTCCCAGGCAACAGATTGGGCCTCATTACAGGTTTACTGGTATCTTGGTGGTAAATCCGGCAGGATACCGGCAAACAGTTTTACTGTTTACTGAATGGTGGTGTCTCTAGCCAATTTATCACAGTGCACTCCTCTTATTACTTAAAATTTGATAAAGTATAAATTTAGTAGTGGGGTGCCGGGGAGAAAACCAACCCTGACACTAGGTTGTATAAACTATACTATAGACAACAGATAACCACACACTTGTGGATTTCTCCCGTCCCCTGCACACCCAAAATATTGTGAACACAACCAATTAGTGAATGATTCCTGTATGTTCAATTCTGTAATTCAAAAATAACACTTTGCTAATAACTCTTGTCTTATAAAAATTCTTTACTCAAAGAAATGTATATATACACACTTATTCATTTATGTTAGACCATACATAATACCAAACTGTTGAATTTCAAATTTTACTTTGTTGATCATTTCACAATTCGAAATAGACAATATACAGTATGACGTTCGATTATTCAATAATAACCCATCTGGGCAATATTTTCTAGAATAACAATCCGTTAACTTGTGTCTCTACGCGTTTCGGGGTTTGATGCTCCCCTTCTTCAGGAGTTGTCTATTTTCTTCAAAGGTCTTGTAGTTCCATCTATAATAAACAATTTAGATTTATAAGTTTTAAATTCCATTCTTTTGTTTTTCACTGTCACTGTCACTTTAATCATGATCTCATAATTAACTAGGTGGTTTTGACTAATTCAGTACGGTTTCTCACTCTTTATCAGAATTGCCTGTTCAACTTAATGCCAACAATACCAGATAAATAAGAATAGTTCAATCCTTTTACACTAATCCAGTTAGAAATATATAACCAGATAGGGTGTCCAGATTTTAGCATGTTAACTTCTTTAGTTAGATCCATTAAAATATTCACCTGTGTGATACTTCCAATGGTGTATCACATCCAATGGTGTATGTGGTTGTCTGTTGTCTATAGTACTGAATGGTGGTGTGGCAGCAGTATCTGTGCATACTGCGCCAATTCTGGGATACCTCCTCCGGGAACTAGCTTGTGTGGTGACTGCAGGCAGCCTTCGTTACGGCACGATAGGTCCTGAGGCGCCCTCCTTCTGTGGTGAGTGCTGGCAGGCTAAATTGCAAATGGGGAGTGGGTTGCACATGACATGAGCATTTTTACATACAATGTACTATGCTATGTTGTGTGTTGGAAGCCCCTACCCCCTTGGATGCATTGCTAGAGGCCGTGCAATGAAAAGTATGTCCACTGGTTACAAGTAGGTTTGACATTGTTGCATTGTATGTGTGTGGTTTGTCGCCATTGTACACATTGTTGGTTCCATGGTTGTGGTGATTGTTAGCACATCCTACAGTTTTGGATGCTTGGCTGGAGATGATGGAGTCACCAGTCCTACTGTTTGTCCACTCGGTGAAATGTTGCAATAATGTGTGTATAGAAGGGCACAGGGTTCATCTGCATGTTTTGTGTGCTTGAGTTGTAGCCATTGGGCAGATTACTGACTACTGTACTGTACTATGTTGTTTTGGTTCTGTGTCGTTAATAGAGTGCTGGGAGCACGGGCAATGCTCTGAACATTTAGTGGTTTGGTTTCCAGTAGTAAAATACTATGTGAATGGAAGTGCGTAGGGGTGCCGGAGGCTGTGTTATGTTTGCGGATTCTGCTAACTGGCTACATGTTTGCATGCATGGCTGCATTATGGTGCAGCGGTTTGGTAGGAATGCCGGTGCCTGAGTTACGTTTGTGCTTTGTGGTACCTAGCCAGATGTTCACATGCATGGCTGCATTACGTTGTGTTGGGTGTAGCCAAGGCCTAGGCTGTTGGGTGCATGGCCAAAGGCCATAGGCCGTGCACCCAAGAGCCTAGGCCTTGGCCACACCCACTGCAACGTAATGCAGCCATGCATGCCAACACTGTGATACTGGTATATAGATGCCACAAATATGTTTATGGAGTCATTTCTTTTTTACCTTTGCTGCTTAGGGTAAGTTGTCCGTCCAGCCTTGCTTGCTGAACTGCCTGCCGCCTGGTATCCACACCTGTCTCCCGCCACTAACTCTGTCTCACGGGCTGCAAACTGCCCTGGAACCGCCTCGACGATGTTGAGCACCAAGAACTTCTTCAGCATCAGGTACATTGTGGTTCTGCCCCCGTGGTCCTTCTCTGAAGGCCCCTAGAGACAGTTATGACCCTTTGCCCCTTTGGTGTTGAAACCAAATAACCTTGAACAGTAAGACTGATTGCTTTGACAACTACCCTCCTGTCAGTATCCAGAGTGAATCCATTTCCTTTGTGAAACTGTCTGTCCTCTGTGTTCCTTTACAGTGTGGGTTGTAATTGTAGTGTGCTAGAACTGCCTGCTGTTGTAATAATAAAGCAGATATTTTGATATAACCTTGACTGGACAGTCCCTTTTATCATTGGGTAATAAATGAATTTCGCTGTGTTGCAACTAACCAACGATCCACGACCTTGCGGAGATAAGTCTGCCGTTCCGTCCATGTTACCTAACAAAATTGGACAAGGTGTTCTTATAATTTACTTGTATTCCAATCTGTTCGGATCCCTTTTGGTGTACTAGAGGTGTGTGGGGTTGATTGATGGTTTAGAAACCGATATTCATCACTAGACCACTGGTGCCCCGGAAGTTGATTAATCACAATAGTGCCCCAGCCTTATTGGTCAATTTGGAAAGCTGTCACATTGCCTCCAAATTACATTCTTATGTGTGGACTACATCCTTCTGTTTTGAAAGACAAGTATCTCACTATAGCATGGTCAAACAACACTTGTTGGTGCTGACTTTTAGCCCGGCTTCCCAGAGCATCTATGTCACAAAGTACAGGTGGCACTTGTATTCTCTCTAGGTGTGACTGTGTATTACTGTTTCGTCCAGATAAGTGCTGCATATGCCTGGTCGAGGTGTAACACCTGATCCATGAGACACTGAAAGTAGACAGAATGAAATAACGCTAAACTAGGTAGATGGTGGTAATAAAAGGATATGTTCCAATGCGCTCACTTAATATATCAATCCTCGACATGGGATAAGCATTGAAGCAGGAAATCTCATTTATCTTGTGGAAATTGATACAAAATGGCCAGTTGCTGTCTGGCTTCCTCATAAGGACAATTGGTGAATCCCAGTGACTTTGAGAGGGTTACATGAATCATAGATCCAAAATGTTCTGAATTTGTATTGTACCATCTGTTGCAGACAATAAGGATAAAGACAATTTTTCCACGTGGAATTTGAAGCTAATAATAGAAGTATTTTGCCCTGCCAGGCTTTTCGGATCTATGTGAAATAATCTCAATTTAAAATAACAGTGGAAATAACTGAAGAGTAATTCTTCGAAGCGTTGAAAAGATAGAATGCAGCATTTCCGGCTAATTTGATGGTAATTGTACAAATGTGTATGAAAATGCATTAGCTTTCGATAAAGAAACGACATAATATAAACTATTATATTAAGGAAAACGCACATTGCAATAGAAAATTTATGCACGATTAATGTCATTCTGAAAGACAAAACGAACATGCGAACATGAAAAATAATGCATTATTAAAGTAGGGAATGTTTAGTTCAGCGGTCAAATATGCTCTTCGATAGTCGGTAGAAGGTATTTTATAACATAGTACTCAAACGCGCAAAAATGAAGACACTTAGGGCCCGATTCATGGAAATTGTGAAACTGCAAGTCTACCCAATCTGCAGGCATATACCCTTACTGCACATCTACCGCTCAAGTCCCCTTCACCTCCGACACTACCCGAGGCAGTCCCCTTCAACTCCGACACCACCCCAGGCAGCCCTCTCAAGTCCAGACACCACCCACTAGCCCCCTTCACCTCCAACACCACCCCAGGCAGCCCCCTTCACCTCTGACACTACCCCAGGTAGCCCCCTCAAGTCCAGACACGACCCACCCACCCCCTTAACCCCTGCCACTACCCCAGGCAGCCCACTCAAGTGCAGACACCAACCACCAGCCCCCTTCACCCCGACACTACCCCATGCAGCCCCCTCAAGTCCAGACACCACCCACCAGCCCCCTTCACCTCAGACAATATCCCAGGCAGCCCCCCCGACAGTCTCCCAGGCATGCAGTTCAATGTATGGCTGCAACTCACCTGAACCTCTGTGGTCTGCCTCCACCATGAAGCACACCACCAACATGTCCACCGCCAAAACGATCAACTAGAAGCACTGAAGACCAACCCTGGACCGGAGCATCCGCTGTCACTCCCTGTCAGACTGGAATATGAAGCCCCCCAGCCAGATAGCACTACATTGCATCAACAACACTTTGGCCATCCAATCAACATGTGACAAGTGAATGCAAGGCAAAGTGGCATGTGACTGTTGGCCATGGGTCATTGCAAAGGCATCAAAGCACACCAACTGAATGTGTGCCGAGGACAGAAGTAAACATATTCATACATCGGCCAGATCCACAAATAATGATCAGGCACATCACAGCCTGAGCACAAGTGATCTGGATGGAAGTGGTGTCCAAGTCCCTTTCAGGGACCACAACATGTGTGATGGGAGGGTAGTCACTGAGTGCATGACTCACTGAGACAGGAAATGGGTGCTGCCACACAGGTGGCTCGCAAATGCATTCCAGTTGCAGAGGTGGAGCAAGACATGAGAGCAGGCAGTGTGTGACTGCACATGCTGGTGGGCGTGTCTGCATGACATGGGTTTAACACAGCAATGACAAACAAATGTGCAAGTAACATGTCCATGGCACACCTCTAGAGTGAGCCCCCTTCCTCCACCCCAACAACAGTGATGCCAAACACACAGTGATGCTGCACATGTAAATGCAAATGAAAACATAAAGTGCAGACCCAGTCATCTGATGGACCCACGCGCACATGTCAGGCACATGTGCATCCTTCCAGCTGCAACCATTACAGCAGCAATAACAACACACACACAGGCACGCCCCAAGACCCATGACTTGCAATAGAGAGATGCACTGGCTGAAAAGTGAACTATCAAAGTTGCAGACACACAAATGAACAGCATGAAGTGCGGAATTGAACAAAATGAAAGATGTATTGAATAAATATGTGTACAAGTAAATCGGGGAATGAAGGTCCAAGCAGTCGTCTGGGTGAAAATATGAAATTACAAAACAACCCTATGCCTAAATAATTATATAAGGAAAAAAGGCAAGTCTGCAAATGATAAATAAAAAAAGGAAACCTACACCTAAATAACTATATATAAAGGCGGCGGACTAGTCCTCCTCTCCAATCTCACTCAAGCTTTCTACCAGAGTCCAACGCCATGTCCTCCTCTATCAGGTGGGCCTCCATTGTTTTTTGGAGGGCTTGCAGATTGGGCAGCATCTGTGCTTCAGCCTCCTGCGCAGCCCTGCAAGTGGCCACTTGCCCGACCTCAGCCCTGGCCATCATGACTCTAGCTTCCTGTGCCCGCTGCCTCTCTGCCACAATCTGCCGTTCATATCCCCTGAACATGGATGACATTGAATGCCTCATTTCCACTTGTTCCTCCTGCCTCACACTTTCCACCTGCGTCCTTGGGGTAGTCTGCCCTGCAACATAATGCCTCATTGTCGTGCCCAGTGCATGCTCCATTGGTACGCCCTCCAACCTGATGACCATCATCGGGGGGCTTACGGCACCTGCACTGCTCCGTGGTGCCTGCTGTCCCTCCATTGCCTGTGCCCCTGTCGGTGCCTGGGTAGGCACGGTGACCACCTTAGCTGGCATACATGTGACTCCCACCTCGGGCGGGGTGTAAGCTCCACCAGATGGGGCGATGTGGGTGGGACTCGTGCACAGGGGACCCTGCTGGTATGTGGTCCTGAAGGCACCCTGGAGGATGACCGGTGCACTGAGGAGTATGACAAGGAGGTGCTTGCAGCAGTGAACAGCCCACGGAGTCCAGCAGGGAATAGGCCTGCTACCAGCAAGGCCACAACACGGTAGAGCTAATTGAGATGATGGGCAAGCAGACAATGAGTAGCATACACATCATCACAAATGAATGCAGTCCGCCCCATAAGCCTGGCCAGCAGGGGAAACACCTGATCCCGGATGGACACAGCAGCCGGCAACGGGATGCTGGTATGGGAGGAGGCATTCCGGCCGGATGCACAGTCCTGCAGCTGATGGCCAAGGGACAGGATTTTGCACAGGCACTTCCACGGTCACCTGCACAGCGTTGCACCCCTGGGACAGGACGGCAGCATGCACTACCACCTCGACACTCCCACCTGATCCCATGGGCTAGGCTGCAACGGCCACCTCCTCTGCCTCAATCAACCTGGATGACTCCAGGGTGTCTCCAGCCACGGATGGCCCCTGTGATGCATCACACGGTCCCACCGCTGCTGAGGAGTTCCCTTCCACCTCCAACTCTTTGGACTAGCCCCAGCAGCCACGCCCGATGGTACAGATGCCACCTCAGCCACATTGCTCCCCGAAGATGAGCTGTTGTGGGGGAGTGGCTGGGTCCGGCTCCTAGGTCTGGTGGAGTGATCCCTGCTTCCATGCTCCACAGCACCACTTCCGCCTTCTTCATCAGCTGCAGCAACTGTAGTAAAGGAGACACAAAACAGCAACATCAGTGTACTGCAACTAAGCCGCATCAACATTTGCAGGAACATGACATGTCCATGCAACCTTCAGCAACGTCCACAGCCACACACATGGACATGTGATCCACATCCAAACAAATACAGCAACCCAGGCATGATGAGAAACACTTCCATGACACATCCACATGTAAATGCAGCACAATGTGGACAGAGCACAGGCACATACCAAGATGCTTCACATGACCCTAGGGGAAAGGTTAACATGACTCAACTGCAACCTGATGTACATCCATGGGAGACATGACACATGGGCGGGCATGGAGAAAACGTGTATGACGTAGACACACGTAAAGCATGTGACCACAGAGGTGGCATCCCAACGCCGTTGACACATTGTGGGCAAGACACACAGTGGAATCATGGCCACCAGTGGCCATCCATACGTGCTCTACTCACAGCATGGCCATGCTGACACCTGCCTGGGCACCTCTCCACACCATGACATCAAACATGCCTCCGACACAACTCAAACTGCGCGTATGCAACACATACATGCATAAGCTGCACAGGCATGCGTGGTATGCCATAGCCAGAAGCACATTCACATGGCATGCACACACATCCGAGTGCACAAGCAGCATTGTGACCAATCACATTACAGTCCCACTAACTGCAATGCCCAAACGTGAGTACATAAAACATCCAAATGCACGTGTGACCTTCAGACATGAATGATGCATAGTCACACATTGATATTGTAGCCACAACCACATGAGCAGCATGCACGCACATGACATGGTCAACACTCCCTCAACTGTCACACTTGCCATCCAGCCACATCTCAGGCACAAGAAACATTGCATGTGCACAGTTTTCAAACATGTAGTACAACACCCAATGCAAAATACAGTGCATTTCGAATCTGCACAGGTCTGATGTCCCACATGGAGAGCATTGTCTGGGTCCTGCATGCAGATGTTTGTCGCTGAGACATACATGTTGCAAAAATAAGGGGGTCACTGCTAACATGCACAACACACATACACCGTAGAGCAGCACATCACATGCCTACTCACCATCTGACTCCAGATGTCATTGCAGCGTTCAGACCTGGGCGTGCAGCTTCGGGTAGAACCTTGCCAGGAACCGCATGTTGTTCAACAGCCGGCACCTGCGTGCACAGTGCAACTCCACAGTTGCACTGGCATTCAGGAACTGCCAGACCTTTACGTGGGTCCTTGATTTGAGGTCCTCCCAGCGCTTGTGGACAGTCTTGTAGCAGGGGACTGCCACCCCCTCCATGTTGATGGCAGACGTTGTGTCCTCCCAGATCTGGAGACGTTCTTCCTTGCCGCATTGCATCGCTGGGTTGTAGAGGGCATCCTAATACTCTAGGACCCCATGCACCAGGATGTCAACTTCTTTGGCAGTGAAGTTGATAGCCCTCTGCCTTGCTACCATGGGGTTGCCGCTCTGGTCAGAGGTAGATGGTTTGGACATGGCAACCCCCAAGGCAGGTGTTGGTGGGTAGACTGGTTCTGGAGATGGCCTGTGGAGCAGCAGTGGTGGTATGTGAATGCGGGAGTCCAGCCCTGTGACCACCTCATCTGCTGTATTGGAGACAGGAGCACAGGCAATGGGTGGAAAGCAGGCACCCGGATGCAGTGCAGGTGTGCAGCAGGCACTCACACTGGACAGGCAGCAGTAGATGGTAACACTGGAGGCAGTACAGGGCAGGAGGAGGCAGATAGTGTGGCACAGAGGTAGGAGAGTGGGTCTTCTGTGTGCAGCTCAAAAGGTAGAAAACAGAAAAGGCCCTTAGCACTTAAGTTACGTGACACGCGCTGCACACCGATGCGGCTCACGGAATTGACGGGGAGACATTAGGACGAGTAAACGCATCACTGGCTGTGCGCGCGCGAAGGAACGAAGATGGAGTATTGTAGTTTCCACATATCTTTGGGGGGCTTGCAATCCGTTCCCTTTAGGTATCGTACTGTTCTTTTTTTGGGGGGTGTGCCTTTGCGCGTATGGGCCTTTTTTCTTTCCCCCCTTTTTGAGGCACGCGGTCTATTACATACACACGTTTTCTGTTTGTGGTTGCCACTACGAATCGTGTACCTCTTTTTTCATTGTCAGAAATGTTCCAGGCGTCGCATCAGCACTTTTTGTGTTTATTGGGTACCACTGCGTATCGCGTACTGCTTATTTTTTTCCGTTTGTGGTACATTTGTCCGTTACACCTGTGACATGGTTGGAAAGGCCCCAAAAGGGAAAGGGAGCAGAGGTGGTTGGGGTGGGAGGGATGGTGGTGAAACACCTGACCCAGCCCCAGGAGGACATGGCAGGCCCAGTCCAAAGGTGGCCCAACACCTGCATGCCAAAGTGGTTGCCGCCAGACAGGGGTAGCTCCAACCCCCCTTTCCACTCGTGGCAGGAAGGGACGCCCTGCACAGCGGAGAGAGGCTCAATCCCAATACACGGCACAGGACACTCTGATGAGGAGCTCCAGATCCTGATTGACTATGTGACCGATCGCAATCATGACATGTGCCTGTCTGCGGGGAGAACACGTACCATCGCACAAAGTATGGTGCATTGGCAGCGTGTCACAGAACAGATAAACGCCTTAGGGGTGGAGATGGGCACAGCGGAACAGGTCATCAAGCGTTGGAATTATCTCACCCGTCACATCAAGTACAAGCTCAGTGTCAACCTGAACTCTGCACTGGAACTGGAGGGGGCCGCCAGAGGAGGACCAGCTGACACTGCATGAAGAGGCCATGAGCCAATTCATCCTCATTGAGCAGGTGCAAGGCATAGGAGGCCTGGAGAATTATGAGGACACATCAGGTGAATGTCTTCCATTGCGCCTCGTGTGTTTTGCCAGTCATGCATCACCCGCACCAATTGTGTATTGGGACATCTGGCAGCATTTGTATGACAGCCCCGGGTAAAGCATGTCCTGTGATGTACAGACTCATGTCAATTGGCCATCATACTTGGCGTAGCCCGTGTGGCAGCCATTTGTGGCACATGTCTGTGTGACAGTACACATCCTCCACAGGGTACTCCCCTGGTACTTCAGAAACATGTGGCACCGGCAAGTAGTGTTCATTACTACATTGTTGTTGCGTTTCACTCAGCACTGCTAGACTGGTGCATGCACACAAAGTATCACTTGCACGCCATGTAATGCAGAGGGAGTCCAGTCATTTTTTCGAATACAAAAGTTTCGAAAGGCAAACTTTCAAATTTATTTTTTCGAAATGCCTTTCTTTCGAATGACAATTTGTTTGAAAAAAATTAGAAAGTTTGCCTATCGAAACCTGGGTTAGGGTTAGGGTTGGGGGGCTGGAGGGAAACCCCCCCAATATACACTAAAACCTTGAAACGTTAAATGGAGCTGTCCAGTGCTGAAATTACAGCACTGGACAGCTCCATGTAACGTTTCATAGTTTTAAAAAAGCATTTAAATGCCAATATGCACAAAAACTTTGAAATGTTACATGGAGCTTTCCAGTGCTGAAATTACAGAACTGGACAGCTCAATCGAACGTTTCAACGTTACAAAAAAAAGCATTGAAATGCTACTTTTAACATGTAAAAGTGCATTTCAATTGAAACCAATCCATGACTACTGTCGACGGATTGGTTTTGTTTCGAAACTTTGGTTTTTCGAATCTTTTGATTCGAAACTATGGGCCTCCTTACAAATCAGGCGGTCCGGAAATAATGGTGGCGGTAAACCCGCCGCCACCGTTGTTTCCAGACCGCCTGATCCCGACTCCTGCAGGCGGGAGCTGATGTTCCTGCCAGGTCTGACCTAGCGGGTTTAACACTGCCCGCCTGCAGGCGGACGAGGAAACACCGGCAGCATTACGAGATGCTGCCGGTGTTTCCATGATCCCCATTCCCATTGAGTCCTATAGGACTCAATGGGAATGGGGATTAACACCCTTCCGCCTCCGTGATTCCCGGGAAACCGGGGTTGTAATGCCCCGGTAATTCCGGGAATCACGGAGGCGGAATGTTAATACGCGTCCGGCGGTAACCAGTCGGTTTTACCGCCTCGGTTACCGCCGGACTCGTAATGAGGCCCTATGACTATAAGCCCATAAGCCCATGCAAAGATGCATGTTCCTTTTGTCACCTGCTCCTATGGGTTTCCTTTTCATGATGCACATCTGGGCTGTCTGTCAATGCACATTGTTGTGTTCATTGAGTGTAGTTGCGTAAGTGTCCTCAGACCACATACACATTGACTCAATTCCAGTGCCACAGAGAGCCTACTCATTGTGGCACATGCTCCCTCTCACCTTCCTACACTTTTTGCCCATTCCATGTGGCCACTACCTTCACCCTCTTGTAGATTGTTGGAGCTTGTTGACCTCGCCAAATCGACTCTCCATCTCACTGCACTTCAGGGACCTTGACCAGAAGTCACACTTTCGGGTGTACCCACTTATGGGCTTCTTCCCTTTCAACGCCTTCCTGTAGGTCCTCATTGTCTCCTGTTCCCTGTCCCAGACCTGATTAGTGTGTCATGTGTTGACCATGGTGTTGTCTGTGAATATGGATGTCTAGCTTATCTCATGCGCTGTCATGTTACTTTGAAATGTCACATGCATTAGTATTCCCCTGGCATGTGTGGCGACGTGACAGATGAATGTCCGCTCATTGTGCATTTACAACACTGTCGAATGTCAATGTGCCTAGTGCTGGCATGGACATGATGGGGCGGGGGGAGGGGCACTTGTCAACAAATGCCATGCATCAGTTGCTTACTGGATCTACTGTGTGAATGCGCAATGTCTGATGGATGCATGTACTGCCATTTCTTGTCAGAGTACTCCTTGGAGCATATGTACATTGTTGTCTCTTTGGACATGTATCAATATGTCTTTCTCTCTCTACGTGTGCAGGTGAAGATGCAGAAGATGCAGGGTGGAGGATGGGGAAGAGTCAGTTATGCAGCAGACCACCAGTGGGGAATGTGGTGTGGTAGACCGTGAAAAACCCACTGGTGCTGCAGACCATCCTGAGTCATGCTGCAGACTATTTCAGACTCTGTGGACTCGGATGTCTCTGATGCTGAACCGGATGTGCATGCCTCAAAGAGGCCAGAGGTGAGTGCCCCAATCAGTCGGGGCCAATAGGTCTGTGGCAGGGCAGCTGGCTTCACAAGGCCAGTCAGTGGTGGCCCCCCTGTCTGCGGTGGTTACAGCTGCAAGGCCACCCTCCCCTGATTTGGTATCGGGTCCTGGGCCTGATGTCGAAGGGACGGATGCAGACCTGTAGCCAACAACAGGCACCACAGCAAAGGACTAGGCCCCTTGCATCAGGCCACCGTGGGCCCTGCACACATGGGGGATGTATGCAGGCTGGGGAGACAGAGTGGGAGCAGCAGATGTTGCGTGCCGCCCTCCGACATGGATATGTGTTGGATAAGATATCTGAGGGCATGAATAAGATGGCCAAATCCATGACCCCGCCAGCGGCACGTGTAGAGCAACAGCTGCAGGTCATGCGGTCCCCATGCCACTCCCACAGACAGCGCATGGAGGCCAACATCAAGGGCCGACAGGCTGATGTAGGGTGTCTGTGGGCTTCCCTTCATGCAGACGCTCAGGCACACAGAAAGACCTTGAGGCTTAAGATGGAGGCCCAGAGGACTACCCTCCGTGCAGAACTAACAACCACAATGAGAATGGTCCACGATGAGGTGGGTGCCTTCAGGCAGTCACTCTTGGAGGAACTCTGTGCATCATGTGCATCTGCACAAGCAGACACTGTTGCCTTCCGTGATGCAATGCATACAGACACCACTGGTCTTACTTTGCTGGTGCATTTATCAGTGTCACTCATGGCCGCCACCTCTGAAGAGAAGGCTTTGTCACTGCGTCGTCTGCCTCCAGCACTGCAGGGTGGTGGTCCCAGCACAGAGACATGCTTCCTGGTCCACTGTTGCCATGAGGTCCATGAGCCCTTGGAGGGTTATAAAAAAAAAATGTTTCTTCATAGTCACATTTTTTTGACCACTCATTTGGTAATTGGCTTGCGCTATACCCCTCCACCCTCCAGAGTGGACAACCCCCTCTGCTCCCCCATGATGGACCATTTTTGTGATATTTCTTTTTTATATGGCCATGGCCTTTGTTTTATTTTTTTGGTGCCCCTTGCTTTGCCATGAAAAATGTTTTCTTTTATTACAAGACCCCTGGCCCAGATTGTGGTATGTTTTTGGGTTCATCCCTTTCCAAGGTAGAATCTTTTCATGTTTTTTTAATAAAAATTTTATATTTGGCTTGAGTTGTGCAGTTGCCCTCTCAAGGCCATGACATATGCAGTGGTGGACATGCGGCCATGCTCAGTGACGTCAACTGCCATGGTTGCATTGTCGTGGACGGGATGGCATGTGCAGGTAACATTGGGTTGAGTGAATATTGACACGTGCACAGCATGTATGCTACTGTTCTATGGCTGTTATAATGCCTCGTCCCATGTTGTTAGAGTGCTCCAGAATTAGGTGGTGACTGCACTCCCGGGGGAGACACACTGCACCCTTTGACGTCCCAACTCTCCATGCCCTCTGCCAGGCATTGCATCTCCTGTCATGAATTTGGAGGCACAGTTCCTGGTGGAGGTGCTGCAGGACTCACATCATGATGGCTCAGTCAGCAGGCAAGCATGTGCACTGTCTTCCATGTTCTGCCAGTGTAATTGTTCCCCATGGTTTCTGCATGCAGTACACATTTTGATCAGCTGGTGGTGTTCACCTTGTGTCACAGTGAATGTGCTGATGTGTGTCTGTATACAAGCACGTGTGTGTATGTGCATTTGCACTTCTATGCCAGTGGCTTGTTTCTGTGGATGCACTCATGATGTTCACTGCATGTTTGGAAGTGATTGTGCAGCACTATTGTCACATTCCTCATGTTCAGTGTTTCGTTCTGTGTGGGTGCACGTACTGCTTGGCCACATGAATTGTTGGTGCGTGTGCACTCTGTGGGTTTCTGTTCTCTGACACTTGGCACACTGACCGTGGTGAGGTCTCTTTACTGCCACCCTTCTACTCCCCCAGGCCCTATGTTGCATACCGTGCCCCACAGGTGTTCTCCCTCTGCACACTACTCTTTGATGGTTGCCAATCCTAAATCCACTTCCTTCTCTGCTTACATGTCCCGCCGAGACTGACCACTGGTCACCATGTCCCATTCACATTGATAGGTATATGTGCACAACCTACACTGCAGCGCTTCATGCCATGGGCTGTGGGGCTCCGTTGTGTAGATGTGTGTGCATTGGCTCCACAGAACATGTTTCTCACACCTGATGCACATTGGTTTTGACAGATATGCACATGTGTACCTTGGACAGACTGCTTCTGTGTTACCCAGTATTGTGACTTTTGTTTTTGTACTGTTGGTTATCATCACTGGTGTGTATTACATGTTTTCTGTTTTTACATTCCACTTCATGTTTACTGCCACAGTCTGTGGGTGTACATTGCATCGGCACAATGTTGTTGCTTGCATGTCTGACATACTCCACTTCCCAACACCTGGCTTTATCTGTTGTCTCTGTGTCAGGTTCAAGTGAGCCCTGGAATCCATGCACACTTACTGTGGGTGTCTCACTCAAGGGTGTAGATTGTTGGGGTTATGAAAGTACAACTGCAAGTCTATCGGCTGTGTTGTCCAACAGGGCAACAGGGCTATATGTTGGCTGATGTAGGATAGAGGTATATGCTTTCAGTGGCTTAGCTGCGTGGAAGTGGGGTACATGTGTCTTGTTGTGTAATGCATGCCATGGTGGGTTTTTGCCTCGGTTTGTGTGAGATAGGGCTACTGATTGACCCTACACGTGTGCCTATTATTTGTCAGTCTGTGCTTCACCACCCACCAGTTTTGTCCTCATGGCCTCAACATGTGGATATTTTCGTTTTATGTGCCTTCTGTGATCTCATGCCATGATGGTACATCCGGAGGTATTGATATCACTGTCATCCTCTTTAGGTCACCTCTAGGTGCCCTCACCCACAGTGATGTTGGGCATGCCCATCTCTGTCTCCACTCCAGACAGTATACTCCTTGCTATGGTTCTCTCTCCCTCTAAATGGTTGTCATGTATCTCCCCTGTCTTTAAGTTGTTACAATGCATGTCTTTACAATTTGAGGATGTGTTTACCGGTGGGGTGCACGTAAGTGAAGGGCACTCACGGTGTCACTTGTGGTGTGGTGTTTTGTGCATTCACTTTTGTTTAACTTGTTTTGTGGGGCTCGGGTCAAAGTTTGTGGGTGCATGTGTCACATGGTGTTCTTATGGCCATGTGTCTGTGCATGCTGTTTTCACACTCATCATTGTGGCACAGGTTGCAGGATTGTGGTTGTGGGGGATCTCTGTAGGGCCTTTCTTGTTGAGTTGTCGGGAGGGTGGCAGGGCCATCTGTTTGTGGGCTATGACACACGTTGGTGGTGTGTTTCCTTGCACGTTTTACATGTCTATTACCTGACACATGGCATCCCATACAATGATTCACTAATATTGATTCATGTACACAGAAGACACTTTTTAGCATTTCTTGGTCAGTGTTCACCATTCTTGTTGTGCAGTCCTAAGAATGATCCACGCACATGACACAATTGATGCACGTTTGGGATGCTATGTTGTGAACAGACACCAGGCACACTACATTGAGCAGGGTTAGTTATTTGCCATGCATGTGCCATGCATGGTGCATCCTTGGGATTACAGCGGCATGTTGACAACTGCTGGGTGCATGTCAATGCTACTTTCGATTCAATGCACATTTGACATAATGCAATTGAGCCTCAGTGAAGTCTGCATTACCAAGCACTTTCGGGTTGGCGGCTCTATTTGTGTGTGCTTTTTACTTTTGTCTCTGTTTCTCAATGCTTTGTCATGTCTGCTTGTGTGTTTCATGCCAGTTACCCCGGCGCCAAGCCTTCCGGTGTGACATCTGCCTCTGTGAAGTGCAAGATTCTGTCTTCAGTGCAATTGGTGAGTATTTGGGTTCAGACGTTCTTGGGCTTTGCATCATCAGCACCCATGCCAGTGTTCAGTGCACTATCCCTGTGCTACGCTGATGATGGCATGCCATGTCATGACATGGGAAATACTGCCAGGGTGATCCAGCCTTTTATTCATCTTAGTGATGTACTTGTTGTGGGTCCGATCATTGTCATGCAGACTGTTGCCAGATGCGTGTGTGAGTATGTGCCATCAGCTTCATAATGAGGTAGGTGTGACATGGACATTCACTGCATGGCACTTGGGTGTTCAGGCAGTGTGTGGGCTGTGGGTGGGTGTTTGTCAGTATGTGTGTTTTTTGTGTTTGATTTACATGCAGTGTGCAGATCTGCCTGCATGTGTGCCAGGACACATGTTAATGGTCAGCATGTGAGTTGTTAGCATTTTTTGCATGTCACTCGGAGGAGGGGGGCGTATTGCTTTGTGTTTGGGTGCATGGATGTGTTGTTTGTGCTCATATTCATTTGTCTTTCTCTGCAGATCCATTTGTCGTGATGTGATGGCTGATGGGATTGAGAGGATACTTGCAGCCATATGCATGCACAGGTTCACAGGTAAGAAGTGCATTTCTCTTGAAGTGCATTTTTGTTGCTCTTTGGTTGTTAATATTGAAAATGACTATTTTGATGTCACTGAGTATTGTGTGCATTGTTGCGCTCGGGCGAATGGGTTGGCCAGTGTACGTGTTTGTGTTGTGTAACACGCATTGTGGGTCCTGGGCTTTCCTTGCATTGGTTAATTGGCTTCTTGTGGTCTCATGTGTGAGGTTTTGTGTCTACATGCAGTACCGTTGTTGTCCATGTAACAGTCATCAGGTAGTTTGTCTATTGTGATGTGTTGTTTTGGTGTACTACATGTACACTGTTTAATTTGCAGTTGCTGGGACTGTGTTGGTGATTGGTGCAATACCATGCTGCTTATGGTCATGACTCACTGTTGATTTTGCTATGCAATGTCTACGTTACTTGATGCATATATGCCTGTGTCCATTTGGGTGTGTCAATCACTTTTTCTCAATTGTCAATTGTGTCCTCTTCAGTGCGTTTATTTTATATGGGGTGCATTGTCTCCACATTGGTTGCATGTATGTCACATGTGGATCCTGACACCACTGCTTTTGCGCTCACAGCAACAAAAATACATTTGTGTCTGTCATGCACATTCTCACACAGGTGTGCAACCCTATTGTATTGGCCTTATGGGGATTGGTGTAAATGATACTTTTGTAGTACATGAATGCCTGGCTGCTCATAATTGATGTTTGGCAAGCTGATGAATGTATCTGTGGCAACACATATTCTGGTTGATTATTTCTTGGACATTAGTGAAGTTTTTGTGCCTCAGGAGTAGTTTCACTCCATGGTGGTGGTGGTATACCTTCCTTTCATTTGGCCACACTTTGTGCATGTTAGTTTATGTCTAATGGATGCACAAAATTTTGTACTGCCAGGGGTAAATTCTCAGGGTGTTTTTGTGTGCCCGGAGGATTGGCCCATGATCATCATCGAATTGCCCCTGGAATCATATCATGTGCACTCCACAGGGACAGGATTTTAGGTAAAGTAGGACTGCACCAGCTGGGTATGTGCAGCCTCTCCACGTGGACTTTGGCCAGCCATGCACTAGGGTTGAGCCTGTGGGTGCGGGCGGTGGCCCACCAGCATGTCCACTGGGATACCACGCCATTTGGCGACATTGTGCAGGACACATGCTGCCACAATGATCCTGCACACAACTGGTGGTGCATATAGCAACATTGTGTAACACAATCAAATCTCAGGTAATTTATTAATCATAGCTTACATTTTTATTGTTACCAAGTGTGCAACTCCTACCTATCTTGCCCTTCAACCAAACTAAACTAAACCCTTGTGTGGTTTCTACCCCTAGGTTCAGCTGATGGTCCGCTTATCTAGGGCGAGGGGATAGATTAAGAAAACTTGCCCTGTCACTTATCTTTTTCAATCATGTTTTACGATTATTAAAGTTTACTAAAAGGCAAATGTCAAAAAAAAAGATATAGATCATTTGTCATCTGCTTCACAAATGAAATCACTTCAATTTTATTCCTTTTCTTTGTTTAACAGGTATTAAAAAAATATACTAAAATTGCTATCAATCTGTGTATATTCTTTTACAAAAACACAGAAACAAAAACAAAGGACAGAGATTGCTTGGTGTTCTACGCCAGACACTACACCAGAATCGTCATTGTTTCAGACGCTTTCTGTAGTGTTTATGGAGTACATTTCCATTCTTTCTAAAGCTGAGGAAAGGATAATTTAGCGACCTTTTACTATTCCAGTGGCCAATCTCTTTTTAATACATCGGATCAGCCCTACCGGTTTCAGTGGTCTATTTTAGTTTTGCCACTTTCTTCAGGGCCACTTTTACAGCAACCTCAGTCCTTTGTTTTTGTTTCTGTGTTTTTGTATAGTAGTCATGTCCTGCATGACTATTTGCCTTTCTGCCGGTGTTCTTGCAGTCATATGGCATATAAATGTGGCGGCGCACAAAAGCTTGTGCAGTTATGCACGCAAGCACCTTGTGTAGGCGAGAGAGGTTAGTAAGAAACCTGTTTGTTGCAGCGCTGGACCTTGAATATTATCACTAGTTTAAGTAGTACGTCAGGCGCAAGTAAAGGATAAGTCTTGCTACTTAAGTTTATTTGAAGTGTTGCTTTATTGGCATATGTTTGCCAAGATCTTAGAGCACTTCTACAGCCTGATTACATGTAGCGTGCCCTGTTTACATGTAGAGTGCCGATACGTTTTTTGCCCAGAAGGTCTTTGCCAAGGCGGGTGTAGGTGTTGCTTGTGTGAGTCTTGGTATGTATAACCGTTTGGAATAGATGCTCAATTGCAACTGTAAGGCCAGCAGGGCCTCTGGAGAATAGATGTGCAGTCCCAGTGATCTTGTGTAGGCAGCGTGACTGTGTGGACTGGGAGATGCTGCATACTATGGCAGTGGTACGCTGGAAGGATCCAGTTGCCAGGAAATGTAAGGCAGGGAGCACTTTTTCAAGGAGGCTAAGGGCCTGGGAGCACATGGTGGGTGATGTTAACCCGGTGTTCAGTCATTGCATCGGATAAAAAGCATTGAATGCCAAAAGCATCGAAGAAAAGGCATCAAATGCATTTTTTTCAAAGGTAAAGGTTTTATTTTTAAAGAAAAAGGGGTTGGGGGGACTCATAAAAAAAAATAAAGAAAAATGCATTTGATGCTTTTTTTTCGTTGCTTTTTTTAGATGCTAAGGCATTCGATGCTTTGGCATTCGATGCAATCACTATAAACCTGTTAACCCATCTTCCCACTCCCTGACCAGGTCTAAGATGATATGGGGGGACCTGTACCTGCCACAGATATGGTCATCCGGCATCCCGAAGATGGCGTGGGTTGAAGATGCGGGCCCTGGCAATCCTCCATCTCCTGTGGTGTCCATGCACGATCGCTCTGACAAATGGTGGATTTATCGTGGCTGGATACGTTTTGTTTGGTGTCTATTGCGTGCTTTATAGATGCCTTGATATTTACTCCTGCTATCAGGTGGCAGGAGAGTACTAGTATTTGTGTGAATTTTTTTGCGACCCAACGTTCAGAGTTTGAATCAATGAATATGTGTTTTTTTGCACTGGTATGGGCGTCCAATTGCTTTACCATGGACCGTCCCTCAACACGCCACATTTTCACATGTAATTCCTCATTCTGCATGTTCCGCCCCCTATTTTGCTCTCTGCGTAGGCCCTGCCCTCACTCTGCGTGGAGTCTCGTGCAAGGCGTTCCTCCGCTTGCAGCGACGTACCAGACCAGCGTGAAATCAATGCAAGCACAGGAAAAGTATAGCGCATTAGTTTCCATGAATCGACGAAGGCGGATTTGCTCACAGTTGCGCATGGGAGTACCCTATTTTCTGCGCCGATAATTCCATGAATCGGACCCTTAAACAATTGTTTTCAGTTTCCCCACGCTCGCAAAGGGCACTTCGATTGTCATTGAAGTAAATGTATTATTTATTTTTTTATTTTTTTATTTGCATTTAAATTGTAATTTACAATTTTTTTAGCAAAACAAATGAAAAATGACCACAAAGCAACTAACAATCAACCAACCGAAATAAGGACCAGAAAAGGAATCAACCAAATCAGATCAAATCACAGCAACACACAACACACAAATTCCTACACACAATCCATATAAAATACATACCAGCAAAAGAACGTATTTCACACCAGTCACCAGGCGTGTCAAATCACATTTTCATCATCCATTGTTTCCCAATGTTCACAATGGACACCACGACCAGGCCCTAAATTCTGGACTGATGTGTGTTCCGTTTTGAGTCAACAAATAAGGGTATTAGAAATGTTGTCATCGCAATCACGTGAGTTTTTTTTTCCCTGCAATCAATGTTGACCAACATGCCTCCATGTCCTCTTTTTGGAAGTCAGTCAGCAGGTGATTAAAGAAGATGGTACGCCTCTCAATTAGTGCTGGGCAAGAGATAACCCAGTGCTTCAAGGTTTCAATCTCAAGTGTATTTTTGCAATAGCGACATTTGTTATTCACACTGAGCCCACAAATGTATTTTACTTTGTTAGTTGGCTGTAAGTTTAGTCGTATACGCAGAAATTGATCTCATACTTTTTTATCTGGGAATTGTTTCAGATAGTCACAAACTGTGTCCATTCGACGTGACTCACCAGATACATGTTCCTCCTACCGACTCCAAAGTTTGGATCCAATTGAATTCTCTCAGTTTCTTCTTACATCGCATGGGATTGACAATCAGCTCTTCTACAGAACTCCCAATTTCTTTTATCGCAATAGACATTTCCTCCCTCCACTGTTGTAACATCGGCGTCTGAGATGCTATGATTTCTTTACGCATTTCCAAAATCTCAGGCCGTGCAGGAGGAAAACATTTCCTGAGCAAATTCAAACTTTTCCACTAGACACTTGACTTCAATAAAGAAAGGCCCAACTCTCAACTTATTAGCTGTATTGGAACAGATTGAGAGAGGCCAAGAACTTTCTTCCAAAAAACTCTCCATCTTTGAGTGTTTGCAGGCTGTTTAACTGCCGTTGCAAGCCTACTGGCGTCTGGTCTACCAAGATGATGTCCACCGCATAAAGTAGACGCGGGAGGAACACTCTTCCAAAAACTGGCGGAAAGGTTCTTATGTTAGGGTCTGTGTGCAAGAAAAAACTAAATAAGGCCGAGGCCATGGGACAGCCTTGTTTGACTCCCCTAGCTGTGGCACTTCTTCAGACAGCAGCCCATTTCTGTTTAATCGAACACACAGTGAAGTATCTTGATGCATTGCTACTATAGGTTCAAGAATAGAAGATGGGCATTTTTTTATTTTCAATGTGTTCCATAACATGTGGCAATCAATCTGGTCAAAAGCTTGTACCAGATCGATAAATGCCATGAAAAATGTGGCTTTTTTACTTTCGGCATTACTTTTTAACGTGTTGATGATGAAAATGTTGGCTGAAGTTCCTATGCCTCTAACAAATCCCGTTTGGGGGTGGATCATTAACTCCAATTGTCTAACACCATGTGCAAAAATGATCTAAAATAATCGCACCATATACTTTGCCTATAACATGTAAAAGTGCGATCGGGTGATCATTTCTTGGATCATCCCTGATCCCCTTTTTAAAAATGGGGACAATAATCGCCTTTTTCCAAGAATGTGGAATTTGATGTGTGTTGGAAATTCGCATTCGCAATAGGGTGTATATAAAGGACGCCCATTCAGTCGGATGTTCTTTTAACATGAGGTTGGTGAGAACATCCGGCCTGGTGCTCGGGAGTTGTTTAAACGATTGATTTGGTGGCAAATGTTGTCTTGACTAGCCGGCATGACCCATTGCTCTGACCCTTCAGTCAACACGTCTATTTTCGTGACAGGATGAGGTGCCGTGTATGTTTTCTGAAAGTGCTGCATCCATCTATCTTCACCAATCGGATTTGTTTGGGCTTCCATTGGTTGCACTCTGACTGATTTATTTAAGACCCAAAAGTTCTTGATATTCTTGCTTACCAGAATCTTAAGCATGGCTTCCGAGCCAGATTGGTATATCTTGTGTCTCTTAGAACGCAAACAATTTCTGAGGTTTCTCTTTTCGATTCGTATTTTTTCTAAGTCGCTTATTGATCTCGTTGTTTTTACCACTCTTTCTAGCTTCTGGATGTTTTTTCCTCTAGTTTACTAGCTCCTGGTTATAATTATGGAGATGGGGATTAGGCGACCAATGTCTGTCAGGTATTTTTCCACAATGTGGTTCTTAAAGAGGATTATAGTCTACCATCAATCTTTCGTCTTCAAAATCTGTTACAATTTTTACGATGTTCTTGTGGGTGACTTCAATCTCCGATCATCATTGCTCACTTGTATGTCCGCCGGCATATTTTTTCGGGCCCTATTCGTGTATCGCAACCATTCCTTGCAGAGTAAGTGATCGTCACTTTCTCTTGTTTTTGTTACCTTGAATGAAGTTATAAGCGGTAAGAATGGTTGTGAGACAAAGACATAGGGCCTCATTACATGGACGGCGGTAAGGGTTTACCGCCTTACTACGAGGTCCCTTTGCGGGTTGGTACTTTAACGCCTGCTGTTTAGCAGGCGTTAAAAACCGACCCGCAAAGGGACCAGGGTGCTAATTACGGTACCGCAATTTGCGGCACCATAATTAGCGCCTTCCCCATTCCCATAGAGCCCTATGGGGCAAAAATAGGAATGGGGAAGGGCAATGGGGGAAGGTGGAATTACCGCCCGCCAACCTTGGAATAGGGCGGTAATTCCCCTTTCCTCCAAGGCGGTGCCGGTATTTTACCGGCATGGACCAAGGTGCTAATGCCTTGTTTTTTTATTTGATCAAAGATTTTATTGATTTTCAAGGTTAAACATCATTACAAACATCTCCAACATTTCAGGCAGGGGGGATAGGAGCGGGGGTGGAGGGGGGGAGAGGAAGGGGGGAAGAGGGGGAGAGAGAAGGGGGGGAAAGCATCAAGGCAGGGGTGTGGTGGGGAGAGAACAATGTAATCAAAAGAAACAGCATTAACCGTTACAAACTCAGCTTCAGGGACCTTGGTCCAACAGACCATCAATTTTTACATAGGATGATTTCATGGTACAGGGCGGTCTTAACAGAGTTAGTATTTCCCTTTCAATGTGTCTCACACAGTCACAGTGGATACAGGGTCGGCCTCGGCCTCGGCCTTCAGCTGTCCTCCTCCCATCTTCTCCATATTTTCCCTGCTTTATGGGGGCACCCTCTTGCTTTGTACACCCGGTGCTCCATTACCGCACATATGTCCACGTCCGTGACCCACTGGTCATAGCTGGGTGTGCGCTCCGAACCCCACAGTTGTGCAATGTTCCACTTAAGGACTGCGAGCGCGGTTGACCACAGCAGTTTCTCATATCGAGATAAGTCAGTTTCCCCGGAGACCCCCAGAAGCAATTGTTTCAGGCACCTCTGTTTCGTCTTTCCCAGAACGTTAGACAGTTTATCGCAGCATTTCTGCCAGAGCAACTGAATACTGCTACACTCCCACAGAATATGAAAAAAGGTACCTTCCTCTCACTTGCAGCGTAGGCACTTTGTGTCCACGGTCCTGCCCCATCAGAAGAGTGCTACTCTCGGGTAGTAGGTGCGGTGCAGGATCTTCAGCTGGATGAGTCGGAGTCTCGAAGAGATGGTGGTTTCACGCGGGTACATCAGGGCCTCCGTCCAGTCTTCCGGAAGGAGGGGGCCCACATCTCGTTCCCATTTTGTTTTCAGGTCGGATAGCTCTGATGTTGCGAAGGAGGTTATTACAGTGTACATGGTGGAGGTGACCTTCCGCTCCATCCGATCCAGAACTATGTTTCGTTCAAGCGGGGAGCTTTCTGGCAGATCTTGTATTGTC